>NW_024349519.1:15302190-15409753 GCF_902729225.1 Pteropus medius | reverse complement strand
AGACAGAGTAAAGAGGGTCAAATGTAGAGGGGTAGGGGGAGGGTGAAGTGGGTAAAGGGGATCAAATATATGGTAGCTGAAGGAAACTAGACTTCGGGTAGTAATTACACAATAGAATATATAGATGTCAAACTATAATGTACGTCTGAAAATTATATAATTGTATTAACCAATGTTACTCCAATAAACTTAAAAAAAAAAAACGAACAATGCAGAGAATGATAGGAAATGAGAAATGAAGCTGGAGAGTAAGACAGGAAGTGAACTCACTGCAGTTGAAGATTGACTACCCACCCACTTTAATAAAGGTCTGTGGGAGACTCAATAAAACATTTAGATGGCACATGCCAACTGAGGCTCTTTCTCTACTCTTGAGAAAAAATTAAATAAGCCTATTTCCATACCCCTGAGGCTGCTACACCATAATTTCTTCTCTTTGGGTGAAGAATAAAAAATATATATATAGATTGTATTTTATTAACTGCCAGCATGGCATGTGAGGATGGCAAATAAATGTCTTAATATTTTGTCCTGTTATATATGTGTTATATGTAACACACACTCATGAATATATGTGTGCATGTGTGTGTATGTTAGAATTCAAGCAGTTTTGCTAAAAGTTAAGGTTACAATTATAAACAAACTTTTAATGAGTTTTAGCTAAGCATTTAAATTTTTGATAACAAATCAGTACGTGAATCAAGAACTTATAAAGCTATGTGTATTTTAGCTTTTTGAGTCAGTTTGAGGTTAGGTACCCATCATTATCATCATCATGATTTTGGCTCAACTTTCCAAACATCATTCTGTAGGTACTAAAATAAAAGTTCAAAGATAATATCTTCTACTATTTTAGTGAGTAAAGGCTAAAGATGGATAAAGGGGAAATAATACATTATATGTCTAGCCTTATTAGCTATATTACCTGGAGAAAGCAATTAGAATATCTTTGGAGCTATAAGTTTTTTCTCAAAAAGCTATGGATAGGCAGAAATCAATAACCTGAAAATATCCAGACAAGACAGGATGATGATTGAAAACTACATTAAAAGAAGTTATGTCATAAGACATAGATCCAATGAATACTGTAACATCTTTTTGCACAAGCACTTAAAAGAGAATTGGCTGGATGACATAAACAACAAAAATATGTTTTCATATATAAATGTTAATTCAATTGAGAGGATAAATAATTATGTGCATCGATTATAAACATATGGTATAAGGACCCTCCCTCTACTTCCAGAGCCTCCTGTACCTCCTCACTCACAGTTCCTTTTACTATGAAGTTACATGGTTTGTCTCCCCACAAAAGATCATGAACAACTTAAGGACAGAAACTTTATCTTTGATTTTATATTCTTGCTAATCTTTAAAATAACTAGCATCTACTAGGACCTCAATAAATGTTTTCTGTCAACAAGAGAATGAATGAATAGATGAACAAATAAAAAATATAGGTGTTACAGAGAAAGGAGGTATTTTCTCCTCAAAAGAGATGTTACACAGGATGTTAACAGGAGTCTAAGGTGGTGAAAAAATAAAACACAGAACAGAATGGGGAGTTCTATTCTGTACTGAAATCCTATTTGCATACTTTCTTTCTGTCAGAAATTGTTCTAGGCCAACATTTTTAGTTTAGACATTAAGAGTGAGATAAATGCTCCTAAAATATAACTGTTATTTACTATATTATGTGTGTGTTATTCATTCATTCTAGAGAAATTTTGGAGATCTAACAGTTGGCAAGATTTTATTCTGTGTATGTGAGCATAGATATTGATAAAAAAATGATAGAGATTTAATACTTTTTAAAATTCTAAGTCTTCAAAAACAATTATTAGACAATATTTCAGAAGGTTTCATATTGTTTGGAATTTAGGTACGCCATTTCAGAAAGCAAGATTGTATACTTTTCTAATGTAATGTACTTTGAAACTTGCAAATATTTTTAATTTGAACATTTTAAATTTAGAAAACAAAGGAAAAAAATCCTAGCAATAAAAAATACTTAAAGGTTTACTATGCTTTTTCACTTAATCTTCTTTATTAACCCTTAGTTATAATATTGAGTGAAAAAAATGTCTAAAATGTACAACTTCAATTTACCTTTAGTTTTATTGATTCACTCATAATGATTCCTGTGAGCTGCGTGGAGAGAAGACTGAGCGGAACAACGAGGTAGCTGTCCTCCTGCAGCACAGAACAGGAGCAGCTTGACTCAAGCACCGAGGAGGTAAAACATGAGCACACATGTCTAAGTGCTATCCCTTTTACTTTGCTCCTAGATGTTTTTTTTCTCCCTGCAATTTGGAGCTCTATACTGTCATATACTAAGGCTGAGGACTGATCTCTCTTACTTACACAGAACTGCTCTCAGTGTCGCAATCTCCCTCTTTATGTGCTTTTCTTCATTTATACATGGTATGTTGACATGGACGAAAAGTATTAAGAGTGTCAGAGCAAAGACAGAAGTAAAAATATTAGGATTTTTAAAAAAAGTAAGAAAACAAAACTCAAAAGGGAGGAGGGTGCATTTTGTTCATTTATATGGCTTTCTGCTCTCAAGTTTCCACATGACCAAAGTCACACGATGGTGTATAAAGCTTTCAGGCAAATTTTTACAAACAAAGCATAACTTCTCAGAAACCTATGCAACAGAGATTTAATTCATCTTGAAACAGCAAATCAATTCTTATCTATTAACACACTAAATACCAGCACAGGAGCACTGTCCTGTTATAATAAACAGACATGTTCAATTATGGTATGCTTTCCTAGCTTTTGATCTCTTCAGTAATTATATCATACAATGAGCTGTACATTGATATTATACTAATATGTGGAGAGGAGAGAACTCAAGTACAAATTAAATCAAGGCTCAGTACTTCAGTTAAACTTACGTAAGGCCTGAGAAAAATGGTATGTTTCTTAGAAGGAGGAAAAAAGGTTATTTGTATAATATTTCATTTTGTTTTTAATTGAAAAGTTTAGAAATGAAAGATGTCTTAAAATTCTAGTTCCTTAACTGTCCATTTCAAAGTAGATAAAACTGTCTATCATGTTCATAATCATCTGCACTTGTTATATTAATAATAATAACAATACTCAAAAAATTTTGTATAGACAAGTTACAATAAAAAGAGAATGGCAAATAGAAAACTTCTTCTACAGACAAAACAAAAGGATAAAGTTCAAGAAAAGGTTCCTCACCCTTTTGTAGAATTGTCAAACAACTTCTATCAACCAAGAATAGCACACAGTAAACACACCAAACAAAAGAAATGATGAAAGATGTATTTACTTGTTCAAGGCCTTTATTTTTCTTTCTATTTCATATACACCCACACTGAACAGTCTGGATTGTGTTAATAAATAACCAGTAGCAACCTAAGTGAACCAAGGAGGGGTTTCTATGATGCTGTCAGGTACCAGACAGTTGCTTGGCACTGCTGATAAAGTTCTCTACATGTGAGTTGAACACCCACATTAAAAAGAAAGCACATAGGTTAATGGATGGACTCTTTTATCTGTTAGAAACAATGAGAAGAAAGGAAGAAAAACTGGAAAACGATGTTTTTTTTTGGAATTGTCCAACCCTTTCTATTTGGGAAGGAACAAATAAATTTTATAAACCATGTCCTGCCAGAGTAATCTTTTACCAGATAACCTGCTATGGTTACTTGGAAGTTTACTAAAGTATAACTCCAAACTCTTTAACATTGAAGAGTTTTCATTACTTTATTTTTCAAATTGTTTCCAAAGTAGGTTCCACGCTTCATCACATATATATGTATAAATCAAATTTGAAGTAAAATACAAAAAAAGAAGTCCAAACAATATGCATAAATTGGGACTAAAATCCACAAACTTAGTGATCAGGGTGTTAAAAGTTCACCTCATTTATGATGTTACATACACAAACAAGAAAGCTAATGTGTTGTGTCAGCCTGAGACATTTTCAGTATTCTGAGCTTACTTCATAAAAATTTGTTTCCAAATGTCCCACGTCCATTTTCCATAAAGCTATGGGCAAAGTTGAACAGAAATGAAAACAGGCTAAGTCCAATACTCTGAGAGCAGAAGTGAACTTGTATATATAATCTATCTATATGAGTTATCCCTCATAAGTGATTTCTATTTGATATGTAGATGACCTAGGAAATAGCCATTGAAAAGACAGATGACCTAAAATAGCCATTGAAAAGACATAAAAGAAAGGGCATTCATGCTGAATTTCATGTGAGATCTTTTCCTCAGCTGTCAAAGTACATCATCCAAAAGTGGGAGTACAGAACAGTCTGGTATCCAAAGTTTATCGACATGTAAGATGGACTATCTTAATCAATCCAAATGTCCAGGTCACATGCTCATTCTGTTTGCCCTAGCCTCATTGCTCCCTCATGATCTTGGCCATATTTCTTCTCAACATTAAGGGCAGTTGAGGAAGGCACGCTGGGAGTCCTTGAGGTCTCAGAACTCTGGGAGCAGGTGGCAAAGGAAACTCTGAGTGAGCTCTCCACTGACTCTAGTGCTGTCCGTGCCTTCCCCACAAGCAACTTCTATTAAAAAAAAGACCAAGCATCCACTAGAACAAAACTGAGCGGGCCTATTTAATTAGGGCATTTGCTTGATATCCACTTCTTCATGTTAAACACACAGTCACACAGGCCTAGGAAGTCTGATTAATTTTAATATGCACGGTCGTGACAAGTGCCTCAAGGGTAACTGAGTGAAAAACAGCCACACACGTAAACACACAAAATCCTCCAGCTTGTCTAGCTTGACAAATCAGTTTCAGAAAAATGCTGTGTGTGTTTCCCAGATTAGAGTGTTACTATTCAGTAAGGGCCTGAACCTTTAACGTGAGGGAAAAGAGGCCTCAGAAACAGGTGGCTGGCTCTTCACTCTTGAATAAATGATATCGCCAAAAGCTGTGGCACATAAGGAACAAGAGGGCTGGCACACTCCCCTAATGTTTACCGCTAATGTAGTGCCTGGGTCAACGGGTCTTTTTTTTTAAGTGATCCATGTATTATAACGGAAAGTCTGTCAATGACAGTTTTAGGTAAGGATAAAGATAACAGGGTATCTTACTTAACCGAAGGTTTAGAAAATATTAGAAACATTTGGGTAAAGAGATATTTGTCATGATTTCTATTTATACAGTCCTGTCGTAGTTGACAAACTAATGTTCGAGCAGGAATGAAACAGGACTCATATTAACAGACAAACAGCCACCTATAAAAAATAATTTGGGCTTGATCGTTCACAGAAAGATAAACATTGAGGACATAATCTTAAATATGATTGCATTTTATTGACAAAAGTATAAGTTCTAGGTAAAAAGAAAAATAGAAGCTTTCTTGGGTGAAATGGGTTTCTTGTGCAGGCAACACTAGATCTCAACTCAGGGAACTACTACTATGAAGAAGATCCCCAAGGACTATACAATTAAAGAAGTTCTTTCAAGAAAATATAAATTAATTTTCTATAACACTTATTGAAATCAACAATATCAAGATGAACCGCTATGATGGATACCACTCGAAAAGGAGATGACAGTGAACAAGTTTCAATTTAGAGTTGCAAAACTGCAAGGCTTCAAATTCAGTGTACTGTGTGCTAAAGTTAAAACACTTATACCCAAAGAAATAGGCTCTACAGCATTTGAGGGTGTCTTCTTGTCCTGACCTTTAAAAAATAAACTCTTTTCTTTATCATCATTTTATGAGTGTCTATTTCCATACAGTGGTGCCTTTGAAAAGGGTGCCTGGAGGTGACACTCTAGCTTGCTCGAGAAGAAGAGACATTTTCCAGTGACAGACAGCACAGATGAACACACAGCCACAATGCATTTGGAGAAGCCTCCAACAGCAGCAGGAGTGTGAGGAACAAAACTTAAAAGGGCTCAATTGAAAAGTACCCTTGTTTGTCCTTCAGTGGAACAGCACTTACAAAGCCTCTTCAACATGTACTTTGTCAA
This sequence comes from Pteropus medius, assembly GCF_902729225.1. Taxonomy (NCBI): domain Eukaryota; kingdom Metazoa; phylum Chordata; class Mammalia; order Chiroptera; family Pteropodidae; genus Pteropus; species Pteropus medius. The sequence goes on along the minus strand of NW_024349519.1, from coordinate 15,403,767 downwards.
AAGAACAGTGAGGAACTAAACAAAAGCAACTCGAACCTCTGCCAATTAAAGTATCTTTAGGCTTTCCCCCTGATCCGTTCACTTTTTATTTTTCCCACCTCATCAAATGAGGTTTCAAAATAAGAGTGGATTTCAAAGCGCACTTCTATATTCTTAATTTAGTGAAATGCTTTGGGTTTTGGGATTTTAGGAAAGCCAATTTCCATAATTCTCTATGAAAATAGTAATTAAAAAGTTGATAAAATTAGGGGGTAATTTTGAATTTCTATTTCAACTTGTCTGTTAATGTAATATAGTTCAATTTAATTTCTAAAGGGCTGCTCAACAACAGACATTTAAATTAGAAGAACAGGCATTGTGATTTATAATGTAAACTCAAACATCAAACATGCAGTGCTTGTAGGGATGTTCGCAAGGCCAAATATCATGCACGAGGGGCCTGTCTTTTCTACAGCATAATTACATACAATGCTGTAGCACAGCGCAGATGAAAATATACTGCTATATCTTCTAGTTCAAGACCCCTAAAATAAGTCTGAAAACAAGGAGGAAAAGCTTTATATCCATTGAGAGGATTTAACGTTCTGTATGTCAACACATTTGTAATAAAAATTGAAAGGCCATTAACACATAATTATATCTGGGGGGAAAAAGCACGAGTAAAGTGACATAGAAAGTGTAGTTGACTAAACTGAATTGTTTTCAATAGATGTGACAGATGCAAACTTCAAAAAGATACATTACACAATAACATCCTACATATTTTTAAGTTTTAAGAGAGGATAATTAATAACTAACAATTTACAAATTTCTGTTTCATAAATATCTAGTTATAAATTTAAAAACTGTCCAATCCATTCATACAAATGGTTCAAATGGAGTTAAGTGTACATTTTTTCGATATTTACCACTGTGAATTTGTATTGCACTACCTGATATCAAAATAATATCCACTTCTGTTTTTCCACCTAATAAAACAATCTCCTCCATTGTGTCTGCTGCAGAGAGAGAGAGAGAGAGAGAGAGAGAGAGAGAGAGAGAGAGAGAGGAGAGAAATGTGTGAATGGAGAAGAGTGAGGAAGGGAGGGAGGAAGGAAAGGGAGGGAGGGATGAGAATTAAAATCCTAGTATTTTCTTCACCCAATGATGGTTCTACGGTCTATAGATGACTTTGAGGGTGATGGCTTGAGGTGTGTAACAATACATACTTTTCCAATTCATTCAATTATTTTTATTAGTTCTTACAAGAAGAGAACTAACTCTTTCTGTGAAGTCAGTACTAAAAACATTGAATTGTTTCACATAAAGTAACACTGGGTGACTTTGGCAATAAGTTGTGCCTTTAGGGTCTTATAATATGAAACTGAGCAAATATTTTCTGAGGAAGTTTAGAATAAAAGTTCCTGTTGTGTAAATAATGATGAAGTCTAGTTTGAGTAGAAACAAAATTTCACAAATAAATGAAGTTTCTTACACACAAGGAGTACACTCATCACGGCACAACAATTTTGGAGGTGTGGGCGTCATACTCTAAGAAGGAAGAACACTGACAGTTACAGATGCTAAATAAAACCAAGCATATGTGGGTTCTGAAAGGAGAATTAATACCACAGACATCATCAATAATATCAATAATCTCACAGTATACATGTAAATGATGCAAGGCATGTGAGAGAGAGAGACATAAGATATATATATATAGTATATATATATATATATATATGCAACCCAAAAAAGAATAAAAAGAAAAAATCAAAATAGGGGAGAGAAGGAAGAACAAATAAGACGCATAGGAGAAAGCTGAAATCTTCTGCACATATTCACATTATTGTAGAAATAAGAAGATAACAAATGCACAAATTCAATATTAAATGCCTCCCCTAGTTTCATGTTGGTTACATTTTGGTATTTCATCCATATCAATGTAGAGAAATCTTTCTTTTTGAAAAGTAATTCTTCAGGCAGAACTTTGTCTAACTATATTTTATTTAGGGAAATTTATATAAATAAACTTTGAAGCACTACCTATCCCAGGATTTTTATAAATGTTGCTTTGTTGTTGACTGCATATCCTAAATTTCCAGAATTTTGTAGGTCTGAATCAGAATTGTTCAGTAAATAAAAACGTCCTGGGAAAGCAGCACTGGAAACTAAAATAACAATGCTTCCAACCAGCCAAAATGTGATAATGACAATAGCTGGTAGAATTCCAAGTTGGTTATAATTTATACAGTACTTTTGTGTGCATTACCTCATTTGTTTCTTTTAACGACCCTCTGATGAAAGTAGGGCAGTTAGGATTTCCAGTTGAGGGCAGTCTTCATTACATTAATACAATTATTATAGCAACTTAAATGCAAGTAAATGTGGTTTTTTTTTACAATGCAAATTATAAGGTGGATGCTTGCTTTTATGCAAAGAAATTCTTATTTAAAATTAAAAACTGCATTTCCCCCAGATGTTGTGAAATAGATAAAATGACATTCACAAACATTGCTAACTACTTATAAGTTATTGCCTCAAAATTGATCAGAGACTAAACTATATAGCTGTTACACCACAATCACATAATATTCACTCGCAGGATCAGGGCTAAAACCCAAACACTGACTCACTGTGTAGTTATTTTTCTTCATCATGAATTAATTTGAAAGTCAGGTAAGAATTATGGACTATGTCTCAAAAAATGCACAAAAACACATATTGTCGCCTTTTTGCATACAATTTCCAGAATTTATAAGCCCTCTGAAGGAACTCATGAATCCCGAGTTTGGAAACTCTACCTTTGAGGGAACATGTTAAGAGTCCTTGGAAGACTATAGGGAAGAGACAAGGTGTTGAAAGAAATCAGTTACTTTTCTCTTACCACAGCCCTCCTAAGATGAACTGTGTGGAGGTGGGGGTAGGCCTTGTGCAGTGTGAGATCCAACTATAAGCTGCCCCATCTTGAGCCCATCATCAGAAATAAGAATTCTCTCTCCTATGCCAGCTCTATACACCTAGGAAAGAGTCCTGATCTCCATTATGTTAAAACATATTAAAGACCCAATTATAGCTTTGAATTTTGAAAAAAATATTCATAGATCAATCCAATTCACTTCTCACTTTGCCTACAGAAGTGGAGGCGAATTATTATCTATGGCCACAAATTCATAGATAAAGCCAACATATTTCTTTAGAGAAACGTGCAATATTAGAGTTATTTAAAAGATTAATATAAAGGTAAACATGTATTTTAGTTTTGTATTCTGGATCTTATAATATCTAGTTTTGTGTCCTAGGACAACACTTTAATCTCCAAGCCACAGAGGAATTAAAAGTAATGATTTTAAAGATTCAATAATGACAGGGGTATGCATACAGTGAGAAGGTTGGGGAAGACAGGACAAATGAAATAAATAGGTTTAGAGGTTAATGAAGAGTCTGAATAGGATATAAAGAAAAGAGGGCAGTAAAAACACAAGCAGACAAATGAAACCCAGTCAATTTTTAGAAGAGTGTGAGAGAAGTCAATACAATGTGAATTGGTGGGTTGACTGTCATCCACCATTAACACAGTAAACTACTACGTGCCAAGCTCACTATTAGGAAGCAGAGAGGCACACACAATTGAACCAAGAACTCTTCAATGACATTCACATACTTATTACTGTGGAAAACAGATAAATAAACAATAGTGGTAATGTGGTAAGAACTAATAGAGATGAGTTCCTGTTAGCAAGGTAGACTGAGCCAAATTCTGACAAAGGCATTCAGAGAAAGTGTTGAGTCATAAAAGGTGAATACACATTCATTAGGTAGATAACTCAGAAAATGGCATTTAAGACAGAGGAAATAGCATATGAAAAGGCAGAGTAGTATTAAAAATACAGACTGTTGACAGAACTGCATGCAGTTTGATAAGACAGCATGAGAACATGAACCTTAGTGTTGCAAACAAGGTTGAAAGAGAAGGAAAACAGGTTGGGTCAGATTATATATGCTCTGTGTTCACCGCCAAGTATTTTTGTGGAAGATAGTAATTTTGGTCTAATTCTAGTTTCTCCATATAACAAGAACACGAGGAAGCTACTAAGCCTCAGTTTTTCATTTTAAGGTAAGAAATAATACCAACTTTGACGTTTTGAGTATTAAATGAGGTAACTCACATAACATTTGACAGTCATATATTTAAGATCTCTCACCTCCTTTCCCCACAACAGCAATGAAGTGACACTGAAACAGTTCAATAATCTTTTCAATAAATATTTTGAGTTTTTAGTATGTGCACTATTATACTCTTAAGGAGATTTTAATGTAGGTGCATAAACTGACAAATAAATGGACAATTATAATAAAGTAAAGGTAATAACAGAGGCAAGTAACAGTTTTTTTAAAAGATGAAAAATTAGCAATTTAGACTTGGATTGGTGAGGAACAGAATTAGAGTTAGAGATTAATAAAATTAGATTAAGAGATTAAGAAAATGTGAATTTTGCCTGTTGTGTTTCGAGGAAGATGAGACGTGCATATGTCTGTAGGCTGAAACAGAAATTCCAAAGAGATATTGTAGGTAATGTAGACATTAATATAGAAAAGTTAAAAGAAAAAGCCTTTTATAATCTTTATATCTAAAAAGATTATATTTTAAATGAGACATTTAAAGTTCTCATTAAAGTAAAAATTATTTTCACCTGCACTGTTAATGAACCTAAGGTCGGAACACAAATTAAGTTAAAGTCTGAATCTGAACCTAAATTTAGATGCTGATCTATATTTACAAATCACCCCTCGCTACTTGAGACTTGAGAACATAGGACATTTATATACCTATATATCTTGGCTTTATTAGCTAAATTAAGATATCTGGTTGTCTCAAATTTATTTAAATTTAATGAACCGTGAAATACCCTTTAAAACTAACAAAAGGTGATGACATTATTTCTAAAACATCAAGAAAAACATAGTAAAGAATACCAAAATGTATGATGTAACTGAACAGGAAAAAATAAAAGGAACCTGGGTCTGTAGGATGTGAACTGAATTCTAGCTTTAACACCGACTTGCTATCTAATTTCAAGCACATCTCTGCCCCAGTCCATCTGTCTGTCTGTGTCTCTTAAAATGAATATAGAGGCCTAAAATATGTCCACATTTCATTCCAGTTCTGAATTTCTCTTATTCCACAGATTAGTTCCTCCAATTTTTTTGAAACTAGTTTCCATTAGGACATTAGGATACCTTCCAAGGTTTTTGTTTTGTTTGTTTTTGTTTTTGCTTTTTTTTTTTTTTTTAACACTTTAAACTCAAACAGTTTAAGCTGAGTTGATTTTCAATTAAAAACTTTCTGGAAGTTTGATCACCACTGAGGCATAAGGAATTTACTTTAGTAGAAAATTATTGACTACTATTTTATTATTCAATATTTCAAAGGAACTTAGGCACACATGTGCTAAAGAGCAACATTAAACTATTACTGACAAAATCCTTAACTGGAAGAGATACTAAAACTAGTGATTAAAAGCATGGATTCTAGTTTAAGGTTGACTTCATTTCAAATTATGCCCTCGACAGTCACTCTGTGACATATTTAATCAGTGGCTTCCTCATCTGAAAATGGAGATAAGAATCAAAATATTTAGTTCATGTGTACGGCACTTCCTAAAATTGGAATAGCTATACATAGCAGCCTGATTATAAGGTTTATGTTAAGATTAAATGAAATGTTTCATATAAATTACATAACACTACAGTTAACACATAATATGCACTGAATATAGGCTACCTTTTTTCTCTTAGTACATAATAATTTATTCAATATCTTGATAGAGGAGATATGTATCACATATTATGATATTAGAACTCATTATCATTCTTTTTTTTAATTTATTTATTTTGAATTCTTTAATGTTACCACATATTTGACCCCCTTTACCTCATCTACCTCTCCCCTCCTCTCTCCCCCTCTTACCCTCTGGTAACCACTAGTTTATTGTCCATGTCCATGGGCAGTATCTGTTTGTTTGTCCTGTTCGTTTGCTGCTTTTAGGTTTATATCCCACATATAAGTGATATTACGTGGTTTTCAACTTTTTCTGTCTGGCCCATCGTCATTCTTAACTGCTAAGTTTAATAGTTAAAAAAACAACTGGTAGAGTATAGATACTACCAAATATAATGTAACTACATTGTATCAGCCAGATATTTTGAACTGTGAATTTACTATGAACTTTGGTATGTTCCATGTCAAAGTGACACTGGACAAATAAGAATCTTTAGAACCAGACTTTTTTGAGTAATGCCAGGCAAAAATTCTGATGGAGGAAAAAGATACAAACATAAATATGTCAACATATTTTCCCCCTATTTATAACTTTTAAAATATTTTAATTAATTGCTTGAAAAAATAATCTAGCTGGAATAAGAGCCATTTTTTTCTTCTACCCACATGGCAAATCTAATTTTCTTTCTAACCATTTCACATCAGTGGCCTCCTTTTGCATGATACATCATTCTCCTGTAATTTCTGAATTTCTGTTAGTTTGTTGTTGGCAGGGATAAGGTCGGAAATAATACGGACTTTCCATTGAAATCTGTTCTCCCTCACTCAATGAGAGGAAGCAAAGGCATGAATATGGCACCCTCATAATGATTTAGCTAGGGCTTAATGAAATTTTCATCACAACCTGCTGTTCATTTTAATGGCCTTTGAAAAACAATGGGAAAAAATAGCTTGAGGGAAGAAAAGATTTTTCTGTGGCACATAATTGTGAGCTTAACTTTTAGTTCTATTCGCCCTATCCCTGCTTCCTTCATGCCCATAATTCTGCTCTCATTACAGAGTTATAACAATGTTCTGTAGGTTTTTGATTACACAGTTTGCAAGTCTTTTGTTAAATTTATTCCTAAGTATTTTATTTTGATGCTATAGTACATCACAGAGCTACAGATTATTATTATTTTTTTTGTACTATATACAGTGTCACTGTCCTGATGTGTCCTGATGCTTGAATACTGCCAGGTTTTGGTGTCCATTCTCATGTCCAAATTTACCCTTTGATTAATGGACTTTTTATAATAAAGTTAGTACAACTTTCCAGTTGCTGTTGAGATTTTTATATATCTCCCTAGATATATTTCCCCATTTTCACTCTTTACAGTAAAAAAAAAAAAAAAGGAAATTTCCTTCAACATCCTATTGCTTTTTCTACAGTACAATTTTCTGCTTTGTTATTTTTTTTTCTTGGTGATTAAGATAGTCATGTTACTCAAATACAGAAATTGCTCCTTGATAAATCTCTCAATTGTAACAATTATTAAATAAACATTCTTGCCATGACAAATATCTTTACCAGTAAAAGTGAGTCTATTGACATTTCTGCGTACTCGGAGCACATCTAGGAATCTTCTGTGCATAAACATAAAATGTATCTTAGTGGATCTACAGTCATGCAGAAATTATCTTTCTGGAACTCAGGCTTTCAGATATTTGCCATGTTCAATTTATATTTTAGTTTTCCATAAAGCTCTCTCTGTATTTTCTCAATATCTTTATATGAATCTATAACAAGTCATTCTTGAGCTAAGCTTTTATATTTGTAGGAGAAAAAGTACAAAAAAATTGTGGTAAATACAATAATGAAAATAGCCTACTGTACATATGCAATAGTAATCTTTCTTCCTTCTCTGTCAGCTCTTCCTTCTATGGATGCTCTATTTCTGTTCTTTTGCCTGGGTAGCTGTTATTAAATATTATACTTTTATCCTAATTCTCAATACCTCTGAATGTCTCCTGCTAAGCATATTAGGGAGGAGGGGTACACTGTGTCTTGCCCTCTTTCCTGTTGGGAATTATTCATTTGGCTTTGCCTTGTCATACACTTCCAAATTAAGAGTCAGTGCATCCACTTGGAAGGAAGCCAATGTGATACATTGGGGGAATGAATACCAAGGTCATACACCAAATTTCCATGGAGGACATCATCTAAAGATAAATTTCCCAAAACCGCTTTGTAATACAATACACTCCACCACAATGTTGGTTTGTCCTAGGCCTTAGTCCTGGATCAGGAATACATCTCAAACAAAAATTAAAAATTAGCATGCAAGGGAAAGACTTCTTAACTCATAACATAAAGCCAACATTAACCTAACACCAATCAGATAAATAAATTACATAAAAATCTGTAGACCTGGAACAGAGAATATACTTTTTATAAAGTAAGCATCTTATTATAAAGTAAGTACCAGTAGTAAAGAAGTGCTCAAAACAAAACAAAACAAAACAAAAAACCCCATGGTGCTACATCAAAGTGACACAGAAGTCAATGGAAAGTGCTTCCAATTGTCAAAGCTGAACCAATTTGAGCAATAAAATAAAGTAGATTGGATTATAATTCAAAGTATAAAATAAATATCCACAAGTACATATTTATATAAATAAATAACTGAATAAATTAATAAATGGTGAAGAAGAGGAAAATCATCATGGATAAAAATTCCAAATAAATTATGTAGATAGTCCACCTTAAAAAGGGGGAGCAAAGCTCCCTACTCTTTAAATGTGGGTTGCACATAGCACTTTCCTTCCAAAGACTGTGGATGGAGAGGGAATAGGAGGACTTTACAGTGGAGAAGTCTGAGAAAACACTCTATCAGCCAGCTGATCAAGGTCAACATCAATATTCATAAATCATGTAGAAAGTATGTAGCCTTGATACGATGTGACAAAAATGATATTTCACTTTTGTGGTCTTCCTCCCCAAGCCTGTAACCCCAATTTAATAATGAGAAAATCACCAAATTCCAATAAAGGGGCATTCATTCTACAATATATCTGAACAGTATTCCTCAAAACTTTTAAAGTTATCAGAAACAAGAACAGTCTGAGAAACTGTCACACCAAAAAGGAGCCTGAGGAGACATGCCAACTAAATGTAATGTGTTATCCTTGAAGGCATTCTAGAACAGAAAAAGCACACTTGGTAAAAACAAAAATATTTGAATAAACTGTGGGCTTCGGCTAATATTCATGTATCAAAGCATAAAAGATGCAAAATAATTTTAACAACAGAAAGCTAGTCATACAAAATGAACAGAATAAGTAAAAGAAAGATAAATATATCATAAGTTTAAGAGGAGTAAAATCAGAAATCGATGGTTTGGGGTAATTTTTATTTTCTTCTTTTTAATTTTTCTGCTTTATTTTAAAGCAATTCTTATAGTAAAACAAGAATTTTGACATCAGAAAAAAATTCTAGCGTATTAAAAAAAAGTTGTCTAGGTCCTCCTCAAAACCCCATTTTTATCTCAATGCGGATGGGAGCCAAAAAGTCTTTGGCTGACTAGCTTATCTCTAAAATTCCTTCCAACTGTAAGATCATGTGAATTACATAAATTTTAACTAAAATCCATATCCCAACTATGCATCTGGTAGGAACCCAGAAATTTTAATTGCCACATGACTCCCAAAATACTGGTTAACATACATTTTATGCCAGATATACTCATAATTTACCGGTGTCCTAAGAAAAGACTAGAAATGAGTGTTACATAGTATAAATGTGGTATATTTTTGGTATAAAGTATGTCTTTTTATGTCCTTGTTTTTTGTTTGTTTTAATTTTCCATCTGACTCTGAAATAGGAGGCATGTTCTTGTGTGGAAAGCATTATCCATGCTTAGGATGGACATAGGTTTAAATAGGATTTAGAAAACATCTATAACATAAAGGATGCCTGTCAGTTATGTATAAATTAACCAACTTCCATTGGTTATTTTATTAGTTTGTTTGCTTTAATTTTAAGATTAGTCCATGTGCGTATCATCCAAGGACTACCACCAGTAACATTAAAAGAGATTTAGAAGATGATCATAAAAGAAAGGCATCCTGAAGCTGAAGAACTGGGAACTTCAGCATAGCTAATAGAGTTAGATTATCACTTTTCATATATGTGATAGACCTAGCTATATTAATTCTGGACTATACAAAAAATAGTCCTAGCTATCAAGGTAGCATAAGATGCATTAATAAATAGATAGAGATGATAAAATTTAACAAAGTTGTAAAACGGCCTTGGGGAAAAAGAATGGAGATGAACAAATCTGAGGACTGTAGATATTTGGCATGAGGTAGCAACTATTCTGGGCTCTGCTGCCACAGTCTAGGCTTTTTTTTTTTTTTAAACAATGAAACATTTTTATTAGCAGTTCTAATTTCACATTCTGTTAGTGCTTTAATGAACTAATGTGAAGACATACAACATATTTTTTAATTAATAATTGATTATTAAGATCACCTGCATATTATTATAGGCAATTCACTACTCACTCTGTTTTGCAATTCAAGACTGTTGACCACAGGGGATTAAAAGGGAAATGGATGGATACCGATTAGACTGATGGCTGGACAAACTACTCAATGTTTGTGCCAAATTGTGATATGTCTATAATAACACCTTGAGAACACAGAGGAAACCACTCCAGTTACAAAGTGTTCTTTCCTTCCTGCAAACTGGGGAGCCCCTCCTGGGTAGAACTACTTCCTATTCACCTTGTAACCCCAGCCTCACACATAACAGGCACTTAATATGCCACATTCTATTCCTGAATCTTTAAATTTAACTCAACCACAACTCACGCATGTGTGAAAATAAGGAAGATGTCACAACAGAAATTAATGATTAAAAAATTGGAATATCCATATTTAAATGTTTCTGAAAAAAATACTACCCATCTTCATAACATTAGGTTTCTATTTTGTCCAATTTAAGTTAGAGAAGTCAAAAAAATAGGACTAGAGGTTAAAATCAAACTATTAAAATAAGGAGATGGCAACTTTGTTTTCAAGTCTTTACCTTCTGGCTCATTTTTGATGAGCTCTTCCATTTTCCTCTGCTTCAGGGTGTCAACAACATCAGCTAAGCTGCCTTTGCGCCGCTCAGGAGTGCCCAGGGCTGTACTAGACAAGGACTCGCCACTCTGTCGCCCACCTTCGTCTGCCTTCTGAGGTGAGGTAGATGAGTTGTGTGGGGCAAATGAAGACATAACTTTATTGCCATCAACTTCCTGAAAGAGAAAGTAAAGGAAAAAAAAAACTGTTTAAAATTCAGTACATTTTAAATTGGTTACGTGGCTTATTCAACTGAAACATTAAAAAGTGAAATGTCACTGTGCGAGAGCTAAAGGACGAAAGAAATTTCAAAAAAGAATATATTAACTTTACAGGCAAGCACTAAGAGTCAAAGACCAATTCATTGGAGTAATAAAACTATGGGGATTCTCTCCCTTAGGCTGAGTACAAATGGCAATACAACCTTATGCAAACTCTATATTGGTTAGATTCATTTATTTTTCTGCTTTTGTTTGAAATTTTCCTATTAACATTAAATGTAATGGCTATTTATATTCAGTGATATTGTAATACTTAAAGAATAACATAATATATACTTTAATTTTCATTTTAAGTTGCCACCTCTTCTTGATGGCACTCCTAATTAAAAGTGTCTTCTTTTGCTTCTCCACTTCCCTTTCATTCTTTTAAGAAAGCATCAGACACAAAGGTTGTTATGACATCAGATAGAATATTGAAAGTTCATTTCTGCTTATGCTGAAGATATTTCCAATTCCATTTGTTACCTCAAGCACTGTTTCTATCAATACCCTCTGCTATTTTGTACTTTCTCATTTGCCATATAAACTAAAGTTTCTTGAAGTTTTTGCCTCTTCATAACTGTGTATGTGTATGAAAATAATTCAGTATGTAATTCTAAAATTTAAACACATTTTTGGTGTTCCTTTTTTTCATTATTTCCTCATAATTCCTAGCACAACTCTAGCAATCTGGATAATATTTGGGATATATTTTGTGTAAAAGGCACTAAATTGATTTTTCAGACAGTGTCAAGAGGAATGATATTGAAATGATGAAGAAAATATAATTTTCTTACTTTAAGGTTCTCTTTACTTCCATAATCTTTTACTTACTTGCATAATCCTTTGACTTTCCACAAAGCAGAGCTCTTCTTAAAAAGAAATTTGTACCCTAAGATCTTTGAAATTAGTCTCCCCCTAAGTATATTTCTCAATTCCACATTATTAAAAGTTTCCATTCAAATATATTTGAGTTTGTGCATATTTAATATTCAGAAAAGATTATGTCCATGTTTACACATATCTGCTTAAGACATGTTAATAGAATCTGTTGACCCCATAAAAGTGACAAATCACACTGATTTGATATCTAATTTTTTAAGGCTAACACTAACATTTTTGACTAGCTTAAAAATATACAAAAAATACTTGATAAAACTGTCATTGCAATTTTTAAAAATAGATTAAAGATGGAGATGTCAACACAAATATAACCATAATTTGTTCATATGATTTTTTGTTAATGGATATTAGTGAGTACAAAGACATTTATTATGATACAAACATCAATTTGTTGGGTGGATGAAGCAAAAGTAAAAAATGTATGCTAACAGAATCCTTGAAATTATAATTCTAAACACCAAAATGGTTTCCATTTCTTACAAATATTATAGTATATTCTTCTGATGATGAGTATGTTTAGAATGAATATTCTATGGACAATACTAATTCACAGATGAATCTTAGCTTATAATGTACTTGGATGTAGAAATCAATATGCATAATGTATAATTATAAGCCCCTACAGGCCAAGTGAAGGTACACTTCTGGAATTATTTATTTAAAACCCACACATAAATACAAGTGAATGCATAAATGCACACATATACACACAGAGCAATCACAAATTCATTTAATAAACTAAGGGATTTTTTTTTTTATGAATGGACCATAATACATGTTAGCTCAATTTAATGTGCAAAACAGAATACAGAAAAGCCTTAGTATTCATTTTCCACAGATCTTTCTTCTCATTTATTTCCAGGGTCAAAGGCAGAAACATCCCAGTGTTAGCTTTACTTTGAACACTTCTATTTTGGACTCTCTTTTCACATTATATGATGACAAACTTTACAAACAAGAATTTGGCAGCTGAACTTCACTTGCCATAATTGAAATTGCACACATCTTTCTATAGCATCATCAGCAGAGAGAATGGCACCTAAATTGTGTGCAATCAAGTCTATTAAAATATCAGAAAATATTTCAAATTGAAATACAATAATATCCCATTTTGTATGTCTCTAATTTTCTACACCTTGCAAAGAAGAAGGACATGTTTTAAAGAGCATAGCATATTTCACAAGTATTCTAAACTCAGTTACCACAACAGGATACACACAGATTAATTAATTAAGCATTACTATTTCGCATAGTAATATTTATCTTATCACTCTTTCACCTGTCTGATTACATTTCAGCCTCTGGCACTGTTAAGACCTTTAACAGTTTTATGTACTTAACAGATGTTTCAGTGTGGGACTCCATTGTTCATTTGCATAATGAATAGCTTATTAAGGAGTGCTGGCACAGTCTTCAATCAAGGAAGTCCTATGTTTTTCGGTTTCTTCCCTGGGATTGCATTTACCATACCTGAAGTAATGACTGCATGTTTCTATTCACTCTTCTGGCAGGTGAACATCCAGAGAGACTATTAACAATGGCATTAGTGACATGAACCAGAAATAAATATTAAATCAAGTTTATAAACTCTAAGGACAAGCTTCAGTATTTTGCAGAAGAGCTCTCGGAATTGTGATGTATGACTTCTAAAGTCTAATGATAAAAACAGAGTTCTAAAATTTTTAAATGAGGATGATAATTTTTTTTATTCTTGAATAAGCTACTTAATCTTGTCTCCTTTGTCATCTTTGCAACCATGAAAGAAAGGAAAGGATCTGCATAATGTATCTATGCATCTATCTTCATTGAGTTATCTTTTTTAAAATGCACTTATTAATTCCAAAGACTACATTTTGCTATGAACACTTTGAGGGAAATATTATTTCAACCTTAATATTTGAATTTTAGTTTGGGTAATGTGATGATTAAAAAGAATGAACTCATTTGAAAAAATAGATTATACGTGACTCAACTATATATATGTGTGTGTGTATATATATATATATATATATATATATATATATATATATATTCATTTTATTGTTCAAATGACACATCATCCTTGACTTCTGGACTCAAGAAACTCATTATCATGCTTACTTTTGGTCTTATGAACTAAAATTACATTCATACAGGGTAGTGAAAATGTTATATTTAAGAGTCAATCAATCAGAATATAATTAAGAATCATAGCCAATATTTATTGAATATTTTCTTTGTGTCAGGCACTGTTTAAAGTGCCTTATATGTAATAACTTAGTTAAGTCTCACAACAAGCCTAATTATACTTTGCAATTTGTAGCTGGAGAAACTAAGGCACATAGACTGAATAAATTCCTGAGATCATATGAATCATAAAAGGTATAGTAGATAATTAACCTCAGCCTGTTGGGCTTCAGAGCCCTGGTTCTCAACCACAGTACTAATAGCAACTCTATCTTAAAACAAAAACAAAACCTCTAACTATGCCTATATGTATCTAGGCTATCAATGAACAAGAAACATTGTATTCTTTTAATTATTAAGTATGAAAATGAGAAGTTTTCAGCTCTACATGTTAATTCCAAAAGAAAAGAAATAACATAACTGCATTGAAATTAATTAATCAAACTATATTCTAGATTTATAAAGCTCTCTTGATCTAACTATCTACTGGTTCATGTCATATTAAAAAAAAAACATAAATAATTATTTAAACCAAATATTAAGTTTGACCTTTAGGTGGCTAATCAAAGAAATGGTATTCAGTATTTCGTGGTTTTTTAATCTAGCTTCAAAAATGTGTGGACATCTCTAGCATCCTTTCTAGTAAAATAAAGTTTTGAACTTAGAACAAAAAGGTACGGATTTGGATGATTAACTAGATTCTCATGAATGCAATTTTATTAATTTTGATATTGCATAAAAAGAACCACAGATATATGGAGAAAGTCCTTTGGTGCTGAACAAGTTTTGACATGGTCACACTCTTTTTTTCCTGTAATGGGCTGTTCTACAAATATCACGAGGACAAGGCAAAAAAACAAAACAAAACAAAACACACCTTTGAAAGATTACTTAAAAGCTATACTATTTGGTTGAAATGGATGTAAGTGGTCAAAGGTACAAAATTCCCATTATAAAATAAATAAGTCCTGGGGATATAATGTACAGCATGGTGACTATCGTTGCATATTTGAAAGTTGCTAAGATACTAGATCTTAAAAGTTTTCATCACACACAAAAAAATGTAACTGTGCAGTGATGGATGTTAACTAGACATTATGGTGATCATTTCTCAATATATACAAATAGTGATTCATTATGTCGTATACCTGAAACTAATAATGCTATATGTCAATTATATCTCAATAAAAAGCTATATTATTTGATTATTCCTTAAACTCTTTAAAAATTAAAAAAATATTTTATCATATCACAAATGTTTATTTTCAAACCAAGTTGTGTTACTTTTGACCTACTCTAACAAATTAGAGGATGTCAAAATTCATTTAGTAATAGAAAGAAATACATAATTATCTTTTTTTAAACTCCATTATTTAAAAAGTTTTCTAGGTGAAGGTAACTTTTCATAAGAGTTCTGCATGATATCCTAAACCAGTAACGCTTAATCCTCTTGGGTTATAGATGTCTTGATTGTAGCTATACTCTCCTAAACACACATGCACATGCATACCGGCAGACACACACTTATGCAATCGCACACACAATGTCAGTTTTTAGAAAGCTAATAGTTCCAGCTATGAACTTCCTCCATTAAATTCCCTAGGAACTCTTAAATACCATAGATTACAGGTTAAGTAACTGACCTAGAAAAGTACTATAAACCCATCAATATATACAAATTAGATAATTTTAAAATGACCAATTATTGGCAAAAAAGCCTCAGACCATCAATTTTATTAACATTTTATTCAGATAAACTTAATTAGAGATATATGTGTCAATAACTTAAAATTTTACTGTCCATAGAGAAGCTTTTAGAAAGAGATCAAAACTTTAATTACACATTAATAAACATTTAAAAAGTTTACCTGAAAACAAGATGTCAACATATGAAGGGTATGCTGATTCAAAAACCAATATTTTAAAATGCTCAATATTTTAAAATTAGAGAATACTAAAAGTCTTTTGTTGGTTAATATAAACAAATTCAATATTCTTGGAACAGGATATAGTCAGTGCCCAAGACTATTAAACATAGACATGCCTTTGAAGAGCGTCTGTTATTTTTGTGATTACTACTGGTGTTAAAGCCATCTGACTTAAAAGATCTTTTCTAAACTTTTGAATAAAAAAGAAGTACCTAATGTGTACTTAGGTCCAATGGTTAAAGAACAAAAAAATTGATAGTTTCATTTGGGCAGTTTCCATAGTCATTTACAGAGACAGAGCTTATCACAACTGGTCACCTTTCCATATTGGAAAAAAAGCCACTAATAATACCTTTGTAAAACTTACTGTTTTATAAGATCAACAATTCTTAGTGCCTACACAACTACGAGGTAAACGTATTGAGATTCCCAAATATTAGATGAGTGTTTTACATATTTGTCTAAGGATACACCAGGAAGCATATTTTTTAAGTTCCCTAAGGGTTTGTGATCATCAGTTGTTAGGCTTGGATGTACTGGCTTACTCTACATTGCATGCAAACTAGTCATAAGAAACCAAAATCAGTTTTTAAGGATTTTTTATATTTTATATATTTCAACATTTTATGAGATTATTGAAATTCCCTGAAAGTTAGTATGTCAAATCATTAAAATCATTCAACCATCATGATATAAAAGTTAGAGAGGAGGTTCTGGTCAAGATGGTGGAGTAGGCATTCACTATTTTATAATATTGCTATAAAAGGACACTTTATTGAATATGTATAACAGTTTTTCTCTGTCTAGAAAGATGAAATTAAATTTATGTATTATATATATAAAATGGGTAGAAATTCTAAAATACTCAAATATGTACCTATATCTTTTTTCTCTATGATCTATGGCAATTACTAATTCTATATCCTGCTCAGTTTTAACTTTTAAAAGGTATTTTTTAGAGGTTCATCTGCCTCTGTAATGCAGACAGAACCCATTCTTGGGGCAGATCTAATATTCTAGTGACAGGCCTCACCAAGATTAGTTTAAAGATGATTATTTTATAAAAATGGCTTAATTATATTTCAAATCTAGGATCTCATTCATATTATAAAGACTTTTTATGTATTTTCAACAGTGAAAATAGAAAAAGTGAAAACTGATGTTTCTTCAAAGCCTAAAAGTATAGATTCTTTTAAAGTTTCCTTTGCTACGCAATAGGATAAAAATTCAGCAAAAGTCTAATGTGGTTTTCATTTTTTTGTCTAGTACTGAGATGAAATATTAGCTTGGCTCATATTTAATTACTGATCAGAAAACTAAATGAACATTTAAAAATACATTCATTTTTTAAATGCATTCAAGTAGTACTAAACTACAATGATGACACATGATTTGTATAAATATGATTTTCGAACGGTGGTCTGCCATCCAATGTCGTTGCCATCACCTGGAAATACCTTAAACAGTTTTCTCAGACCTCTGCCTAGACTCCTTGAATCAGGAAGTCAGAAAGTAGAGCCCAACAATGGGATGTAACAAGCTTTACAGGGGAGTCAGACTGAAACACTGACAAAGTTTGAGAACTAGGTATAGGAAAAATTGTAAAAGTGAAAGAAGAAAAAGAGGAAAAAAAGAAAAGAGGGAGATGACTAAGAACTGCAGCGCTGAAGAAAGATATCATAAAAGTGATGGGACTTAATCAATTTGAGAGAACTGAAAAGTAGGAAAGGAAGTGGAGGGTAGGCGAGATGGAGGAGGGTTAGCAAATATGCAGGGATTAAAAACAACCAACAAGTGTTGGTGAAGAGTGACATTGACTTAATTTTGTTTAACAGCCATTTTGGCACATGTTGAAACAGGCTTATATTTGTTTATTTTCTTACTAACTGTACAGATTAGAGAATCTGAGATTTACATCAAAATTACCTTGTAGAAAGAGATTGCTTTTTAAATGTGATAAAAGTTTGGTTTGAATTTATTAATAGTTTAATCTCATTTATAATATGAATATAAAGCAATGATAGTATGTTTCTGTTTTTTAAAATCAATATCATATTTGCCATCTAATTTAATTCCAGTAAGTAAAACAGAAATTTGAGAGCAAATTTTCTAATTCAGTGAGGGATTATACAAATAGGAAAAACATTTTCGGAAAATATCTTCATTTGCATGTGGATGCTACACGGGCAGAAGTGTCTAATGGTTGTTTTTTCAGACTCACATTTACTAAGAATCTCAGAAATGTTGCATTCAAGAATAAAATGTATGTTTTCATGTGCTCTCAAAACCACTTAATAAGCAAAAGTGGCATTTAGAGAATATCTAATACATTAACCAATAGAACCTGTAAAAACAAAGAACATTTTGTGCTGTGACAGCCTCATTATCTTCCTGCTGATGATGTGTACACTGTCTTACTTATGTTTAAACATCTAGCAAATACACTTTAAGACATTTGATGATCTCTTCCTTGAGAACTCAAAGGTCAACCAGAAGCTATTTCTAAATAAAAATTAGATTACACATCAAAATACTTTCATTTACTACTAGCATGGTGGGTTATACAATAATATTTTAGGAAATAAAGAAAAAAACATTTATTGTAACTAGCCACTAATTATACATAATAATTCATTTATCATTTTCATAAGAAACCTCCAGAATATTCTTACTGTGGTTGTCAATAAACTTGACTAAATACCTATTCATTCTGAGTCTGAAGGAAGAAATGAAACTTGAACATTTTCTCAAATTGTGATCTGTTTGAGTAATGACTTTTTATCCCACAGAGCAATGAACACATTTTCTTATGCAGAGTAGACACTCAATGAAGTTAATAAGCTAAGCGTTCACTAACATCGTTTATTATTGGGAGCTGACTAATTGTTAGTGATAAATGAAATAAATTGTGATTCCCCATGCAGTAAAATATGATGTGAGCAAAGCAGTAAAAAGCAGTGGTTAAGCAAACTGGAGTCAGGAGTCAGGATGTTTGGATTCAAATCTAGGCTCTGCCATTAAACTACATAACCTTGGACAAGTTATCTAAACTCTCCAAACTTCAGTTTCCTCATCTATAAAAATGAGATAATTGATAAATAATTCATATATGCTACTATATAGTATTAGTGATTGCCAGAATTTAAGAGTAAAGAAAATATTTTAAAATATTAAATAATATTTCATTTGCTCAGTTTTCTTTTTCATTCATTTAACAGGAATGTTTTGAACGCTAACTTGTGAGGCAGCATAATGATGTTCACAGTTTAGCTCAGAGAATCTGAGACCAAATAGCTTTGGTTCAAAACCAGGATGCACATTCACTAGCTGTGTGACCCTAGGCAAGTTATTTAATCTTTCTAAGCCTCAGTTTCCTCATCCATAAAATGGGGATAATACTGTTAACTGCTTCATTGGGTTGTTAGTGGGTTGAGTTACAAAATAATGAGTTATATGATTTAGGGGATTACATGAGTTAATATAGGTGTTACAAATTATAAAACTCATAAAATGGTAACTGAAATGATAGGACTTCTATGAGTATTTGCTAAAATAAGTATGCTTCGGGCCTCATATTTGGCTATAATGATGAACAAAACACAGAAAACATAAAAACGAATAAAGAAAAAGCCAGGCCTTTTATCAGTAAAGGAAAAAAAGGAGATAAATCCTTTCCCCACCTACCCCACACAAAAAAAGAAAGAAAATGCATATACAAGTAGTTTCATAGTTCTTTCTGCTGAAATCAAACTGCATAATGGAATCAATTTTTTAAAGAGTAATTTAAATATTTTTAAGGTGACCCATTTTTGAAAATAACCTAATACAAACTTTTTAAAGAAAAAAATGTAGTCTACAAAATGTCATGCGACATTAATGTGCTTTTATCTCTGTTGCATACTCAATTTTTAAATTTCACAGTTTCATGGCTCTCTACAAAGTGATAACTCAAGGAAATGATCAAAGAAAGAATGTTCAATTACTCCTCATTACGAAATAAAAGTTTTTAAAGTCAAAGTCTGAAAAAAGAGTAATGAATTATTTTTCATAAATACATGACACCAATTACTTATTATGCCATATTTCTACTTTCATATTTCTCCTTCTTATAAGATAGAAATATCAAGATTTTTCTTTCCTCATGAGAGGATCAGTACCACTAGATTCTCTTGCAAACAAATCCTTAGGTTCCTTTACACTAAAAATATAAAATAAGAAGAAAGTTAATATGAGAAAGGATAGATATTATTTTGCTAGCTTCCATTATGCCCATTAGCACCTCAAGTAGCATTGTCTTCTAATCAGATCAGGCTGATGATTTCATAGCCCAATGTCAGTCAACTCTGTTAAGTCATTAGACTAATCCAATTTTCTTATTAAAAACAACAACAACAACAACAACAACAACGATAAAGGCCTATTTTTCTACACTAATTAAAACTTTCAATAGAGCACTATATAGCAAAAGTAGCATGTTATCTTTGAAAAGTACTCTTAGTATGAATTGACATTAAGCAAAGATTTGAGATATAAGAAACACAAGCTTCAGTTCTCACTCCAAAAATACCAATAAGACATTAAGAGGCCATACAATCATAAAATTTCCCCACTAGCCAAACTATTTATTCATAGTATAAATCATAATTTCCTGAGCCTGCTTTAGCATGCATATAAGGGCCATTTTATAGCACACACAATCAGAGACACTGGTATTCTTTACATAAAACATTGGATTCTCTGCAAATATTATTTTCAAGTGGCTTATATAAGTAATGCTACATATAATTTTTATTTTAGTCTTATAGTTTTGAAAAATTTAAAAATATTTATAAATTATTAAAAATTTTCCTGACCAAATACACAAAATCTGTTTAAATTCAGTAATGTTTCAATAAAAATATAGCTATCACTCCTATAGTTCTTCAAAGCACTGTTCTAAAAGTTTAATGGACATTATCTTTTATAATTTTCAGAGAAGTTCCACAAAGACTCTTATTCTTATTTAACAGATGAAGGAATTAAGCTCCTAAGAGTAATTTACCCAAGTAATAGTAGGAAATGTTAAATTGGGGAATTAAACCAAAGATCATCTAACTTTAATGTTCAGGCTGGTCATCATTAAGTTGTACCGACTTCTTCAACTGATTCGGGTGCTATAAGAGATGGCGAAGGTACAAAATAAATAAATAAATACGTTTTCAAAAAGTTTAAAATTAAATCTGAGAGGCATGTAAATACACAAGAAACAGTAATGATAAAAATTATAACAAATACTAAATTGTATAGTAGCAAATTACACATGCAGAAGAAGTTTAAATAAGAGAGAACACTGGAAATCAAAGGAAGATGGAAACTATCACAGCACTTAGCACACTGTTTTGGGATCACTTATTTAATTTTCTTTCTATACCATGAAGGCAGGGAACATGTCTGATTATTCATGATGTACTTCAGACTCTATTATTAGTGCTTAATAAATTCAATATTGAGTCAATTATTTATTAAATATTAATGTATAGATGCTTTATTGGTCTAAGCCTAGAAAAAATAGGTAGAGAGGAAAAGGTACACAGCATTCCTCCCCAGAGGCATCATCCAGAAAATTTTATAGTGTACATGCACACACACATGCACACGCACAAAAGAGAAGGTAGTGGCTTGACCCAAATAAATGGAGAATAAATAAGAATGACTATCATAGGAGGGTAATTTTATGAAGGGTCATGAAAATCAAATAGATTGTTTATGTTTGGCCTGAAAGGCCATGAAACTATTCTAGTTTCTATACTGGGTGATTCTCTCAAAGTGAGTTGTTAGGAAGATTAGTCTAGTGATGTAAGGAGAATGAATTGGGTGGAAGAGAAAGTAAGATCTCTACTGAATAGGAAACTGTTATCATGCCACATATGTCATGATAACAAGCTTTCCACCAGATTGTAGCTGTTAGAATTGAAAAGAACCATCAAATACTAAAGATAATTTGAAGCGAGTAATGACAGGATTAGATAATTTGAAAATAAGGAAGAAGGAGCCAAAGAGAAGCATACTTCTTGCTTAGGAGGTTGCAATAATGATTCTGGTACTGACAAAATCGGAATGGTTGGGAAACAGAGGTGATTATTTAAATAGAGTCAGTATGCCTAATGACATTAATAAATCCATACAACTAAAATAGTCTATTATTTGAGTGTTAGCCCCAACTTCTGACAACAGCATTGTAAAGAATAGGTGCCATATAACTTCTCTCAGGATTCGAATGAGTTTTATTATTCGAAATCTTTAAATTTGTATGTAGAACATCCAAATGTAGATGAGTCTCAGAATACAAAATGCATGTAAAGAACTGAAGGTTGTAAAATGATGACTTATGAACCATTAATTTCCAGGTGTTTGGTTAAATCTTTTTTATTCATGAGCTCTCAGAAAGTGTCTACCCAGGAAGATGAGCTAATGGCCAAGCCCTCTTCACTTATGTCTAAAAATGGGTATGTTAGTGGATATCATCATCTTCTTCAGTGACTTGGGTTTACCATATAAATTTTTGAAATTTTGTTATATATACTTAGGTTTCTAAAGATAAAAGAAGTTTTGGAAAGAAAAACACATACATGGAAATAATAACGAGCACCTATAGAATATGCAAAGCAGAGAGAGAAAGTGAAAAATGAGAAAACTCTAGAACAAAAATGTCAGAATAAAGGATTTTTGTTATTCTAGGAAAATAGAATAACCAAATAGTTTGGCAGAAACCTACTGTCAGGAGTGCTTTATAGAGTTGTGATCATGGGTATAAATAGGAAGTGATGTTTTTTGTTCCATTAATAAATTATTCTGTCAAGGGAACTTGTTGGGATAGATACACAAAAAAATAAAATTGTATTTAACTCATACAAAATTCTATGTAATATTGAGAAGAGATAAATAATTTTGGATTTTGGACAGATGAATTCTTTTCTACATTTCTACCTGAATTCCTGACTTCTGAATATTCCTGGATATTTCTGATATCTCAAAGTAATTCTGGCTTGGTGCTCAATAACCCGCAAAAATGCCAATTCAAAATGAAGGCATACATTCTGTATCTTTCCCACACCTTGAGAATATAAGCTTTATTTGTGTTATAAAGCTACATTGTTTGAGTAATGTTGCTCAGTTTAAATAGTCATTCTCTTTAAGCCTGAAATTTATTAAGACTGAGTCTCAGGATGGGAACCAAGAAAGTATTGCTATGCTTACCAGCTATGAAACAATACACATGCAGAGGTGTCTTACAAAAGTCCTTTGCTCTATTCATTCATTATACTTAGCAACATCAAACAGGGAAAAATAATTAAAAATCTCCTATTGAGCACCTAGAGACCTTGAACATAGACAGGGGGTGAACACAAAGACAGAATATTTGGTTACAAGAGTCACACTTCATTTCTTTAATAATTTTTTTTTTATGGTACATTTCTGGTTTTTCCATTATTTTTCTTCTACTCTCTTGGTTCTAAGAGAAGTATACACATACATGTATATATTTCATTAAGAGGAAATAAAAGGGTTGTCTTTAGTTAAGATGTTTCCATTCACAGAGACTACACATTTAAAAAATAAATTGCCTGAATAAATTCAATTATCTAGAGAAGCAAAGAAAATCACATGCAAATGACATTATATGCAGAGGCCATTCAGACAGCTTCATGTTTATTTTTATTGTTTCAGTCAGTGGAAGGAAGAAGCTGTCAAAATTGTAACATCTCTTCCTTTCTTAAAGGCCCAATGTCTCTGGTACTGAAAATTGCATGAGCGATAATATCAAGAGAAGAAATCTGTCTACTACTGAAAATAGAAGATTTAGACTTTCTCCATCTTAAATGCCAACACACAAGTGCCCACCACCCATACACCTTGGTTGTATTTTGTCTACAAAAAAAAAAAAAAAAAGGGTAACGTTTAATTTGCAAGTAGTCCAATATCAACCCAGGCACGAAGACTGGCTTAAAAAATAGTGTATCCAAATAAAAAGGTAAATAAATCCACATGTTAAATTAGCCTATAATATTTCTGTCATTTCTGTTAGTCCTGCCATCCGTTATTATCATTGTAGAGTGCAGATACTATATATGATTTTATCAGAAAAGACTCTTGAGCCTTTTACATTCTGATAAGCAATAATTAAATATAATATTTTTGCCTTGTTCTTTCAATATTACCAAAATACATGGAGAAGGTTTAAACTGACTTTGAAATAGGTTCCTGCTGAAAATCTCTGGCATTTTACACAGAATTTATGTGCTACCTGAGTTTTATTGGAACGTGAATATACCAAGTAAACATAGCATATGTTTGTATTTTCTTGCCAATTCCAAATTCATTCATTCAAATCACTCATTGTAGGCAAAGTTCTTATCCAAGTCCACAGAGTGACCAATTTTCCTGGAAGTGAATAGCAGCTTTGTGCATGGACACAGGGAAGTGAATAGCAGGTCTGTGCATGGAAGACCTATGCATACAGTGGAAAGGATAAGAATTTGACCACTGTTTCTTGAGTGTGGTAGAATCTAGTTTAAAATGATCTACATGATGAAGCTTTCAACACTTTCTTTTGAGTGTCAGTTCTGAAACTTGACAATTTGATTAACTGTGGATTTTTATATGGCCATCCTGTATACTACTCTGATTATAATACGCATGAGGAAAATTCTTTCATTTAATATATTTATATTATCATGTTCTTTATCACAATTAACCTCCGATTTCATTAAGAACCTGACGGTATGTTTTCAGCAAAGTAATAAAAACACCATTTAGTAAACTGAGTGTGCCAATCCCTATATTGGGGTTCCTAGTAGGTTATCACTTTGATTCCTCCTAACATACCTATGAAGTAGATATTATTTTTACTGCTGTTACACATATAGAAACTAGTTTAAGCTGTGTCCTTCAAGTTAAATTATAAGTAAATTTGAACCCGTATCTCTCTGATTCCTTTGACTGTAATTTTAATCATTATGCTATACAGCTTCTCATCAGACTGAAAATACCTAATCATTCTAATTTTATTAACCTTAATCTACTTTTCTAGTCAAAGTTTGTTTTATCTCTGTATGTGTTATGTCTCAATCCCATACAGTGTTCTAATATGTCAGTTTGGTTTCATAATGTACTTTATTAACATATTTAATACTATTTTTAATCTTATATTTCAAATTTCTTGACTTGTATTTCCAAGTGAGATTTAAGCAGTTTTATCAAACTCCTAATAACATTTTACCCCACCCCCACCCCCAACACACACATACCAGTGAGGCATTAACAAAAAATTAGTTAATCATGTGTCTACTTTTTGAAAAACATCATACTAGGTCCTAGAGAGAATATAATAATTTTCTAATAGTCAAATCCAATATCTTTCATAACTTCAAAATGTTTGTGACTACTGAACAATTCTTTTTGTAGATGTCTGACAGCCCACTCCCTCCTGATCATTCTTATCCCAGGTATTGCCTGTTTTGACCTAACTCCTCTAAAATGCATTCAACAGCCATAATAATTTCTTATTTCTCTTTCTAAATTTTCTCTCTCTCTCTCTCTTAGGGATAGAATCTTGATATGGTATATTGAAGATCTTTCAGTAGCTTCCACCCAAGTTTCAGGAAAAACTTAGAACCTCTTTGGATGATATACAAACTTATTTATCATTACTCTCCACTCCACTTGGTGATACAACCATAAGTTTACTTCTTGTTTTCCCCATTCCATGAACTCCTTATTTTCTCACTTCTCTGTCTCTTTCGAGACAACTTCAAGCTTTAAAAAACATGGCTTCTTTTTACGTTCTTGGGAAACTGTAAATTTTCAATGAATATTTGTGGAATAAATGACTATTTTTAAATTCACAATTTCAAATCTTGTATCTCTGCAGGTAATTTGCACATTTCCATCTCATGGCAGGGAAGTTTCAATCACATATTTCTAATAGTCTGTTTTTCACCTAAATATCTCAGTATCTCAAACCTAACATATATAAATGTGAAGTCAGAATTCTGTCACCCAAACCAGTTGTTGCTCTTGGATCACTTTTGTTTTCTTCCTTATGGTGGCACCAACATTATCTCTGTTACTCAGGAATGAAGCAAAAATCACTACTTTTGATCTTAAGCAAGTCTCTGTGAACTTTAGTTTTCCTATCTGAAAACAAGAGATGTGAACTAAAACCTATCTAAGATATAATTCCAGGTTTAAATTCTCTAGGTCTGTGAGTGGTAAACATAGGACAACACAACAGGTCCTACCTTCAATCTCTAATCATTCTAAAACTCATCATTCCATCTTTTTTTTAATAGTCCACATTTTAAAAAATTTGGATTTCTAGTAAGATAAATTAGAAATTTGTATTTTCCCACCACTGAAATGGATTAAATGATCCAAGTCTGTCCCTATGGAAAGGAATAGGATTTATATATATGTATTTGTACATATATGTATATATGTATATACTTAGCTCTATCTCTATATCTATCATTGATCTATCGATCTATCGATCTATCTATCTATCATCTATCATCTATCATCTATCATCTATTTACACACACATACTAAATAAAACTACCGACCAGGTAGTTTTAACTTCATTTGAAAAAAAAATGACATTTTGAAGAAAATGTGAAGAAATGACAAAAATTGAGGTATATAACTTTATTTTTTTTCTTTCCTTCTTCCTTTTTTTTTTTAAATCCAGATTTCATATTTTGTCTTTTCTGATTGCAGGGAAGTATTCTATTTCACAACTCTGCTCAGTATTTTTAGGAACAACAAGATAATCAAGTTTTATTTTTGTTGATCTCTCCAAAATACTTAATTATTCATCTGATTTTGCCACATTCTGACTGGCCTGGCTGAATATGTAATGTTAGGGCTGGAAAGACAATATATTGCAAGTATTTTCAAGCAGATGAAAATTATTTTCTTTGTATTCAGCAAGAAAAGTTAATATAAATACTCCTGGTTGTTTTTCATACTCTTAACAAAGTTTCTCACTCTTCTTTGTGATAATTTGTATAATCCAATTCTGGGTACATATAACAGGTTTTCATCCCCCCCCTGACATTTTCTCTTTTTTCTTAAGCTACATATTTAGAGTCTAAACTAAACCATAAATTAATATTTAGTTCATCAGATAGGATTTTTATAAAGCCATTTGTGCATCTAAAAACTTTCATGGTTCCCCCAAAATTACAGATTATATAAACTCCAAACTTCTGAAAGCATTTAAGGCCCCTTGCAATCTAGTCTTTATCTACTTTTTCAAAATGTTCCCATAACAACATGGGCTTTAGACTCAGGCCCATTCTTACTGGCTGTGTGACTTTATTTTATGCTCTCTGCTTTGGTATCCATATCAATAAAATGGAAATAATGATACTTCGTTTGCAGAAAGTTAAAAAGATTATATAATATGATAAATATAAATAAATGCTTAGCATAATTCCTAGCCTATATTTACTTTTTGATAAATGATATTTTCTTTTTACTAGACTCCTTAACAAATGCTCTAATCAAATAAACTAAGTTGCCTAGTGCCCCACACATATACCCAGGAATTCTCTGGAAAAACACAAACAGTAGTACAGGCCATACACTACATAACTTTCACAACCATACCGAGAAGATCTGCTCCTTATTGTCAGCTCCTTTCCTTCAATCTACTTAGAAGATTTTCTTCCCCTCAATCTCTCTCCTCTCTGACTTACTTTCTCAAGTCATATGTATCTATCAAGACGGCAAAATTATCTTAGTTTTAAGGAAGCCTTTCTTTACTTCCATTCTCTCCATGAAACCTCTCCAAGTACCAGCCTATTGCCCCCTTTGAAATTGATCCGACTCATTTCTGATTTACTGTGATTTGTACACGTATATTAGGTGTGTTCTCTCCAGGAGTCGTCCTCAAGCCCCAGCCACAAGATAAGGAACTGCCCCAGAACATTAATCAATTATATCACTAAGCACCCTGTTGATTCAGCTGATGTTATCTTCATAAAAAGGCTTCCTTCATGAAGGAAGCAGCACAGACCACATTTTGAGAGGCACCTGCTCTAGAACCATTTGCTCAGTAATACATTTTCTTCTTCGGTCAGAAAAAAATTTTCTCCAATAAACTTCCATATCATAAATTCCTCCATTTGTAACACTCACCACAGTATTATCAAAGCCAAAATTAGGATTTATGTGTATATCCATTTTTCC
Organism: Pteropus medius; assembly: GCF_902729225.1. Taxonomy (NCBI): domain Eukaryota; kingdom Metazoa; phylum Chordata; class Mammalia; order Chiroptera; family Pteropodidae; genus Pteropus; species Pteropus medius. Next base: position 15,375,409 of record NW_024349519.1, on the reverse strand, counting down.
CATCACATTGCCAGTTCCCATAGGATGAAAATGTACCTTTTTCATGTTTGCATTCAATATATTTTATGTGGAAAAGATATTCGATAAATCTTAAGTTTAATTGAAATGACTTATCTCCCCTGTCATTACATGGAAGGATGAGGCATTTAAGATTTATAAAAAAACATGACCACCTCCTTTGGGACAATTTTCCCCTAACATATTGGTACTCATAATGCACCTAAGATGCCTATAATATTAGAAAGAGAGTATGAAAATAGGGTTAAAAATAGCAGGTACTTAGAATAAGACGAAGACTGAGAAAAAGAAGTAATTGAAAATAAAATGAAGAAAAAAGCCTATAGCAGTCTACTCCATAAGTAAAAGGAGAGTTGAACTATTTCTCATAGATTTAATGCCATCTGTATTTCAACTAGAATATTAGGGAGATGGGGGAATGGGGCAGAAGTACAAGTACAGTGAGGATTATACCTGATTTCCAAACTTTTTTGCTGTACCAAGGGTCCTAAGTTTTTTTTCCCACTCTTTATTATAAACCTAGAGGTCTTTCAAAGCTTAATGCATTTCCCTAACAAATACAAACTCTAACTCTACCCATTCTTTCTCCAGACAAACATGTAATGATGCAAATTGCAAAGAGAAATGAAAATAGAAAATAATTCTGAATATACATATTTAAAACTTTATATATAGCTTTTACAATTAAAAAATGCAATATTCAAAGTACCTTAGGCTACACCAGAAAACTGATGTAGATCCACTTGCAAAGTCAAACACCACGGCTGAGCCTATTTGTAGCCAACCTATAAGGTCTCAGGGTCTTATCATAAGCCCATAGTAACTAGTCAATCTACTTTTTCCCTTTAGTTATGTAGACGAGGTGTTTGAACATAAAAATAGGAGTTGGTACTAAATTTTATTCTAAATCGGATTTGTGCCATTCTCAGTGGTTTTGTTGTGATCATATTTCTTAGATATGACTTCTAGTTGTATTGATCTTTCAATTTTTTCACTATTACTACTTATGTAGGATTTACTACAATGTAGTTTTTATTTTTTGATTTTTTTAGTCATGATGCATAAATGAGGCACTTCACTCACTAAGGAAATCTCTTCATAATTACACGGATCATATAAAAATCCCCTTATCCACCATGGAAATCTGGTAGTTATTTGAATGTAACAAAAATACTTAACTATTCGAAATTATATAAAGGGACTACAGTGTGTTTTCTTAAATCAAAATAAAAATTTGAAGGCATATATTTTCCCCCAAAATAATAAATATATTTGAGAAAAATATTTAAAGTAACTACATGCTTATGTATAGCTCGTATATTAAACCAAAATAATCTCAATTACAAATAATCAAGTTTTCTTGTTGAAGTTAGTTTTTGATTGTTTCATTATGTCTGAATAAATTATCCAGAAAGTAAAGAAGAAATAAAAGGATACGGAAAGAAAAATAATACTTATATCTTTTGTGTTGGTTTCACTTTTTTATTAAATTTGTTTTATCTTATTGTTAATTGTAATACATAGTTACTGAAAAATGATTTGTATAACTACTACATTTTATGCAATATACAGATTAACATGGGTCTAAACTGAAAAATAACTTGATCTTTGATTTGGACTAGTATAGATCAATACTGGGATTAGCTGGTCAATATCATAATTCAAGCTACTAAAGGATTATGATAACGATGTGACCTGAAATAAGAATAGCATTCCAATTTCAGACACAGAATGCTTAAACATAGAATATAAATCAGTGGGTATGAAGACTGGAGATGAGAAAGAAGGAAAGTGGTAGGAGCTCTATATAAAAGGAATCTTTGAACACTTTTCAAAATTGTTTTAGGGGTTTTACCCAGGGGCATACAATAACCTTCCTGGGCTCTAAGAATTTTTGCCTTCACAAAACCCTTCCCTCCATAAAACAAAGAAACAAACAAACAAATAACTACAAGAATGAACTATTTTAAAAATAATTTTGTAACTCCACTTGTATAAAAACAAAAAAATATGAATTATATATTAAAACATTTTCTTCAACCTAAAAATTCACGGTTTTGCTTCTGATTGTAAAAGAAATCAAAACATTCTCAATGGCCCCTGAAAGTACTGTGGGCTCCTGGCATTATGTCTACAGTGCCTAATGAAGAAGATGGCTCTGTCTACAACAATGGATTTTCTCCCTACCTTTTCTTTCTTCTGATTATTCTAAGAACATGTGGCAGTAAAACATCTCTGCAAAGCTCGGTTTTACACAAACATTATATCACATTTATTCTCACTGAATCTTTTGTACATGTTATATTAATCTACTTTTATACCTTCAATTTGCCTACTAATAATTTTAAGTGCTTTCATTATAAATACTCAAAAACACAAGAATGAACACACATATAACCATATTGCTTCTTTTCTCCCAGAAGTTATATTATTTGTCATCAAAATATCTGAAAACGTAGTCTCTCTTATGGTTTGATATGAGACAAAGCATTCAAAAATAATTCAAAATTTTATATTTGTTCTGGGTACAGACTGGCATTAGAACTATAAAAAACTAGTTAATTCGTTTATATTTCAAGTTTTTTTTCAATGATTTTCTTGGACCATGAAATCACAGATACTTAGTATAGACTTTATGATCATATTACTATTTAGCTAGACTATTTTGTAACTAGTTGCTATACAACATGGGAGTTCTATCACAAAGTTATTAATATATCCTTCATTTTAGAACAATTGGGAAGATGGCTGTCTTCAAAAGATTTCTGAAGGCTATATAGAACTGTAAGAAATGGAGGCACAAATCTAGCCAGCTATGTTAGCCAGATGCACCCTGGAAATCTAAGGTGTGATAAATATTCCTGGTAGATTGTTTTCATATTCAGTGACCAATTAAAGCTAAACTAGTGGAATAAATGTTTTCACCAACTGCATAGACAATCAAAATGACCTTTGCTCTCAAACTATTTAACCCTGTAAAATATTAGCAAAGTTTAGTTTAATATCTTACTTTCCTCACATGAGACAGCTTTAACAAATGAAAAGGAATCATTTTGTAAAGTTACATTACTTTTAGCTGATAGGCAAAATGCTTTCTTTTTATCATTGTAACTCAAGTTTTATATTTGCGTTTTTCATTAAATCAGCATCTCTGCGTATTTGATTTCAGGGCCAAGAATTAACTGCAATGTCATTGTTGACAACAAAAATAGATCACTTGTTTAATGTTAATGAACATTTATTATAAAGTACCAGTTTATAGGTCAGCCAGCCAAGGAAATCATTTTCATCCACATCTCAACAGTAAACTCCTTGTATATACTGTAACTTCCATACAATGTTAGCTCTCAAATCAATCTATTATTTTTGATTTAGATTGTATCATTTTGTTTTCTTTGCTACAAAGGATATACAGGAGCCTACTGGTAAAGGATTACTACCACTGTGAAAGAGGTGTATAAAGCATACTTGGATGAATGTTGTTTAAAGATTCATGAAGCAAGTTCAAAAAGCTACATGTTGTTAACTGGTCAATATGCTACCAATATTTAACTTATTATTAAATAAAAAACTCTACAGTAATTTGATTTTATATAAGATTTTCACCAGATGGACCATATTAACCTAAAGGCTCTTTGGTAAAAATATGGTTATCTGTGAGACTCTTTTCAGTGAATTTTCTGAAAAAATAATGTGGATTAGTAGATGCTTTAAAGATGGTGGTTCACAAAATTACATTCTGTTGTGTAATAAATAAAGGAATGAGGAATAAGCATAAGAAAATCTATCAAATCTTATCAGATCATATCAGGAAAAAAAGAAATGAGGAAAATTTCCTCTTTCCTAGAACCTAAGGACAATTCATTTCTAGCAAGATTCAAAATGATATTTCCTCATCTAAATTCTTAGGTGAACAATCGTGAAATGGTATTTTAATATTCATTTATTTATGTTTAATAAATTGACACCGTAGCTATTCAATGAAGAAACCAATCTCCATGCTGCATTTTATCTTTGGGTGGTCACTGTTGGTTGCAGATTTTTGGCAGCTCTGAGACGATCAAGTTCAGTGAAACACTATTAATAGAGAACACTAAGTTGCTCTTTGAAATCTCTATGACATTTGAGAGGGGCCCATTAAATTATTGTCTTTTTAAATTGTTCTAAAATGAAAAAAAAATAAGAAGAGAATATCTGGGAAAGAAATGATGGGTTTCATCAAGTAGTTAAAAGCCTATTGTATAGAAGAGAAATTCGAAATATTACAAGTGGCAACTTAGAAGAGAATTTAACCAAAAGCTAGAGTTTCAGAAAGGGAGGCAGGATGAAAAGATGATCTCAAGATATCTAAATCCCAAGATGAGCCCAAAGAGGCACAAAGTGAGTACAGGGACACTGCTGAGTATAAATATATTCTCCAGGGAGACTCTTTAAATCTGAATCTAAGAGAAATGATTAGTCCTATAAATGATAAGAAAATGCTCTGAAAAGGAAGACTGTACATAAAACAAACTTCCTGAAGTCCTTTATCAATACCGTTTTCCAACTCAAACCACTGAGTGCCAGAAGAAAGAGGGAAAAGGCAATAGGGATGGGTAGCCGCATACTCATTTATAGCTTGAAAAACCTCAGGCTTTACATTCATTGAACAGATATTTTCTAGGAACAATGAAGAGCTTAAGAGTGAACATCAACCTCTGTTCTACATCATGGTCCCAGCTTAAGGTTATGACTATAGGATAGTGGATTTTCTTGGCCATTTCAAGTTGCAAATATGTAGCTTACCTAATACCAGACCTGTAAAAATGGTTAAGAGGAACTTTTACTCTGTCTGTGGAAGCAAGAACCTTAAAACAAAGCAGGAAGTTTCTGTTTGAAAATCATAAGTTAGAATCTTTTGCCTTAAAAAACAATAACCCATAACGAGACATTATCAAGAAAAACTGTATATTAATTATTTTTCTATACTATATAGAGAAAACCATTTGTTCTGCATCATTAAGAAAGTTGTCTGTCGAAAGGTTTTCAATAGGATAACTAAGGATTTCAGAAGATGTTTCAAGTTCTATAATTCTGTAAAATCTCCCTTTTTTTTTCTTGAAAGTTCTATCTTTTCTTATTATTAAGAAAAGAAAGAAGAGAGAAAAAACAGAAAGGAAGAGGGAAGGAAGGAAAGAAGGAGGGGAGGAGGGAGAGAGAAAATGTAAGCCTGACTTGTCCCTTATTTTAAAGGAAACAAGAGGATTCTACTATTAAGTTTGAAGTAACTGTTATTTTGTACTAATATCAATCTATTAATTATTCACAAAGACTTTGCATAACCAGTGGATATTGAATTTTATCAAACAATTTTATGAGCATTTTCATGTACGATTTCTCCTTGAGCCAGTGAAGGTATAGATCAGGGTTTGGCAAAGCTTTTTTAAATAAAAGGCCAGACAGAAAATATTTTTGGCTTTAAGTGCCTTAGGGCATCAGTTGCATCTATTGGACTCTACCACTGTTGCACAAAAGCAGTCACAGATATTTAAGTAAATAGGTGCGCCTTTGTTCAATGAAACTTTTCTTTTCATAAATACAGGCAGCAGCTCAGATTTCACCAGCAAGCCAGTGAGCAGTTGTTTGTTGACCCCTAATATACATTATGCTAATATATATTTCTTTTTATCAAACTCTCCTTGCATTCCTGCCAAAAATTTTGTTTAGGCCTGGTGTAGTAAAAACATCTAGTAAAAGACTAACTTTCTCCAATATTTTAATTAGAATTCCTGTATCTATATTTAAGGTGAGATTGGACTTCTTGTCTTTTGGAGGTGATTTGATATTTTAGTTATGCTAATTTAAAAAAATTATTTTTTTTTCCTCTAAAAAAATGTTTTATACAGCATGGGAATTCTCAGTTTCTCAGAAATGGAAAATACATGGACTGGTTATAGTCTTCATTTATGCATAGTCTGTTCATGTTTCCTACTTTCTTTGTAGTCCTATAAAAGCATACATTTCAATGAAATTCTCAAAATTATCAATATTTTATACAGTCAGATTTTTCAGTGTGTGTTCAATGGGATATTACTTCCCAATGATTGATTCAGGAGGCTAACATTAAAGAAGGGTTCTATGACTAAGTGTGCAAGATAGAGGTAACTAGCTCTCTGAAGAACAGATATGACTTCTTAGAACTCTTAATAGACCATGTGAAATAAGAATACCAAAAAGTGGGATACATTATGAAATGCTTCCTTAATTGATTAGACTCTAGAACCTTTGTCTTGGACATTGTATGCAGTACATGTATTCTTTCAAACACAAATTTGAAAATGCTAGAATATGTTACAATTTATAATATCTTCATAATTATAACATTACCCTTTATCATTTCTACTTTTACATATTTGTGTTTGCTCTTTTCATTTATAAAACTAGAGAAAGTCTAATTATTTCCCAGCTCATTAATTTCTTTTCTTATATTCTTCAAGTTCTGTTCTATCCCTTCACTAGGGTTCTTTTATTATAAGGTTTTTCTGCTTCGTTCTTTCCTCCCCATTCATTCTATTTAATAATGAAGGTACTTAAATTTATAAATTTCCCAAATATTAGAACTTTCATCATTTTACACAAGTTTTGATATGTAATAGTAATGCTATTACTTTTTAAACAGCTTGAGTTAGTTTGGATTTTTATTTTAATATAAGAATTATTTTGTAGTGTACTTTTAAAAAATTATTCAAGTGATTTATGCAGGCAGATATTAAGTGAATCTTATTAACTAAATTTATCAAATTCTCTATGTATTTATTTGTTTTCAGTCTAATCCACCTGTGAAAAGATACTTTACTATCTCTCAGTATACTTCTGTTTCTGTCAACACCTCCTATTTCTAATATTTTTCCTTTCTATAGGTTAATATATTAAAATAATGTTTTCATTTATGTAGTTCATTTAATGTATAAATATTTATGTCATTTTATCTCTATATATCAACATAAAGGACTTTATCCCTGGCACCTGATTCAACTTGGTCTGATAATAATAATGCTGCCTCTGATTTGTCTGTGGATGTCTACTATATTTTCACCCTTCCTTTTATTTTTAACATTTCAACTTATTTTATTATGTGTCTGAATTTTTAAAGGAGTGTAAAACTAGATTTAAATAAATTCAGAAAATATTAATATTTTGAAGGCAAAGTTTATCAATTTATATTTGTATAACTGCCAAGCGTTTTTACTTCTTCTTTATAGGTTTTCTCTTTTTGTCTATTTATTTTTCCCCTATTAGTTTTTCTGCTTTTTGTGGAAAATGCTACATCACATTGACTTTCTGAACATTAAGAATCTCCTCTAAAACAATCTCTAATATACAAGTATTCTATTTATTGCAGACCTCCAGTCCCAGTTTAACGGTCTGTACCTTTCCATATTTCTGGGGGTTATGGCTGCTTGCCCCTCAGACTATTCCCCCTGCCCACACCCAGGTTGTCTCTGAGTTGGGGGGTGATAGTAAAATTTGCCAGCATCATATTCTGTTACTTTTTGACATGTTGCCGTTTCATAAGACAAAAAACAAAAAAGTCCTAAATTTGTCTTCCATGACTTCCCATGCCAAATTCACAATTTCTCTAAAAGAAAACCTCCAAAGTTTTAATATATGAGTGTGTAGAATACTCATTAAATATATTTATTAAAGAAATAAAATGGAATGAGAAGTGAGAGATAAGAGAATTTTAATATTTTTAATAACACCACATCAACTTACCTCTAAGTCCTGATTAACTAAAAGAACATCTCAAGGACAGAAATAGTTAAACCCCAGTGGCTACTCAATGATTTCCTATTTTAACAATTTTGGTCATTTTCTTTTCTTTGAAGTAAAACACTATGTTTATGACAATAGTGAACATAAGCAAATCGCTTTGACATTAAAAATCTTCTGTTAGTCAAACAGTATTGCACCAGGGCACCCTAATCAGGTCACTCCTAAATCAGTGTGTGTTTTCTTTTTCATAGTTCTGGAAATATGCAGATTTGAGAAAAGAGGGGAGAGGAGACAGTGGGCAGAAGGAAACAACTTACCAAGAAAAAAAATTACCCCTGTTCCACATCCCTTACTCACGAAACAGTCTTTTTGTGTTTCTAGTCTGGACTCTGAATCCAGGATACTAGAGAACTGAAACCCATCCTTACAATGGAATTATTGGCAGGCTCTTGAGCCACTCTGCTCAAAAATTGGACCCAAGGAAAGGATGCTAAGAGGAAGAGTTTTAAGTGGCCAGGAGCAGTAACTAGACTATAGGACTAATTCCAACACGGCTGCTCTGAGAATACTCTCCAAGGTAGGCTTGGTGAACACACTTCCTGATTACAAAATAAGTAGGGTCATAACTGCATCTATAAGTCAGTGTCTTAATTCATATACATACATAATACATCTCTTTCTTTTTCTTTTCTCTTTTCCTTTCCTTTCCTTTCCTTTTTCCTTTCCTTTTTCCTTTCCTTTTTCCTTTCCTTTTTCCTTTCCTTTCCTTTCCTTTCCTTTCCTTTCCTTTCCTTTCTTTCTAATCTCCCCATTATTAGGATGTACTGTACTGATATTCCTATATTCCCAGTATTAGGATGTATTGTAGTAAAATCCTCAGACTTGAGTTCTAAAGAAGTAACAATCTAGTTTGGTGGCTCAGGCCCCTTAGAGAATATAATGAAAGCTATGGATATTCTCTCTAGGAAAATTTGTAAGTGAATATATCACATAGTTTCAGGGAGTTTACAGATTCCATAAAGTTCACCCTACAACCCTCAAAATGACTTAACACCCAGGTTGAAAACACATGCTCTAGAGGTTACTGAAGAAGCAGTTCGGGGGCTACTCTTTAGAGACAGAGCATCCTAAGCTCCACTAGGGAACATAAAGAAATAGACACTCATATTATAGAACTTTTGAAGTTTTACTTGTCCCTTTCTTTGATTCAAATTCCAATAGCATATATTGAGTATAGAAATATATAAATTAGATTTTGATTGATTTATCAACATTTTTAGATGGGAAAAAAGAGTTAGTATATTATCCGTATGCTTAAATAAATCAGAACTTAGAAAACACATGAAAGGAACAACTGCAGGCTGGCAGAGGAATGAAGCAAATTAGTCTTAGGACCTTTTCTTTCTCTCTCTCCTTTTAATAAAGAAATAAAAAGAATCTGAGGAATGACACAGTACCTGGTAAACTCTGGAAGAAGAGATAACTTGGGTACTTTTATTTAAGGCATAATACTCTTCGTTTTTAGTTCTCTTGGGCTATCTCTCTACCTGACTAGTGGGAAAATCAGTGTCTGAGCCATTTTCTCCTTTCTCTTACCATCAATCATTTCTTATGGAAAGCACAGAAATTGACTCTTACACAAGTCAATAGGCTATTTTGTAGAATAACAAGAAATTAAAATGATGGCAATTCTTAATTCCAATATATTAAGATGACATGCCATTTTTAGAACATTGGATAAGTAAAATCTTATTTTTCTACCCAAAGTGTCCATTTTGTCTAACAGCACCCTATCTATTGTCGCCTTAATATAAATATCATTTTTTCTATAATAATTTAAAAATGGCTAGAGTCTAACCTCAAAATTCTTTAAGAGTATAATTGGGGGGGTAGAGGAGGAGGACGAGGAGGAGGAGAGAGAGAGAGAGGTTTAAATATCATCTCTCTTCTAGGCAGCAATTTTCCCAGATGAAGAGGTCACCACTGTTTAACAATGTGCTGCCATGTTAATTTAGTATGACAAGATAAAGCAGTAATCTCAGCTCGTAGAGGCTATAAACCGCCTGCTATCCAGGGACATGCTCAAGTCGATTTGCACTGTATATCACTTTATACAATTGCCATGACAAAGCCCCCTGAGTTCTCACATGTAAATCTCTCTATCCTTCTCTTCCTGTAGCCCCCTCTTTTTCTCTTTCATTCCCTCCCAATTTCTCTCTCCTTGTTTCACATCCAGGTAGACCATATCCACTCAGCACTAATCTCTGAAAACTTAATACTCTGCACATGACAAGAAACACACAATACACGCCCGTCTCACAACTACTCTGTCAATTCCCCCAATTTAAGAGAAGATGTTCAGGGACTTAGATAATCCATTGATCCCACTTGCATCGGCTTTTATATTTCAATCTGTCGTGTTAAGTTGTCAAGGGGAGAGATTAAACTGATGTTTTGTGATTCGAGATTTATTTTTGCAGGAATGATAGTTTTCAAAGCTTGTCTTACTAAGTTCTGCTTAAAGATTATCCTTAAGAAAGACGATGTATCTTTACTGGTATAAATCTAGTAATGTAACTATGAAGTGTTTTAGGTAAGGACATTTTGGAGATATTCAGGGTTATAAACATAAGAATGTAAAACTGAATAAAATTTGGATTTTAGAAAATGTCATCTGTGTAGTTCTCTTTGCATGAAGCAAAACACCATATGTAAAAAAGAGGGAAAAACATGTTTCTATCTATGTAAAACAAAAATAATTATAGAACCACTGAAGAGGACATAAATGAACAGGAAAGAGTTTATATGACAAGAATAAAAAGATTCCATGAAGCCCATTAGGAAAGTGACAAGTCAAAGTTTTATCTATTAAAACAAAGGCAGAGATATATGTTTAATTATCAAGAATTAACAGCTAGAGATATTCATATTTTGGTTAAGTGTGACAGTTTTAGATGCAACATGTCAGATTTATGACAGGTCAAGCTATGATAGTATATAAATCCATTTGTATTATGCTTGTTATCCATAACACATCCTTTTCTCATCATCTCAGGCTGCCCTTATGGGTAAACTGAAATGAGAGATCAAAGGACTAAAAAGCAACAAACACAATCCTAAATAAACAAAGCATTGAATTCCCCACAGTACCTCTAAAATTCCTGAAATCAAATAGAAATTTTAAAATGTACTGAAAAGTAACAAAACAAAACAAAAATTGGATATGCTAATAAAATTGTAGCAATAAACAGGAACCTCATTAGCTATGTCCTAAAAGAAAATCATTATGTAGCCGTTAGAATATTCATGAAAGAAAACTTAAGCAATTTCTATTTATCTTCTGTTGCAGAATATTTTTGCTGTTTTTCTCCTGTTGATGTTGCTTTCCTCTGGTAAACTATTGTTTTCCTCTGGTAAACTATTTGGAGAAGTATAAAATATGAATCCACAGAAGAATGCTGTGATCTCCTATGAGTGACCTGGAGAGTCAATGAGGCTGAGAGAATTCGGAGGGTGTTGGAAAGGGAATTCACATTAACTGACTATTCAATATGTAACAAGTACTGTGCTGGGTAATTACTGCATTTAATCGTCTTATCAACTATAAGTTAAATATCAAAATTTTAACATGTAGATAAGAAAGTTTGCACTCAGAGTGTCTTCTATGAGCACAGGCATTAGAGATACTCATTTATCCATTCAACTATTTTGAGATACTTGCTGTGTATCAGCCACTGTGCCAGACTCTAGGAAACAGTGCTGAACAAGACAGACATATTACCCCAAGGAGATCATAGAGCTTCCTCCTTTAAATGAATTGGTTATCTCATGTTCGAGATGAATTACAACCAAAAATACTGACAGAATTTACTGGTAAGAACACTGGACCACTTAAAATGGCATAGGAAAGTGGGAAATATTCCTTCAGGTTACTAAAAGGAAAACATGACCACTGGGAGCCCAAAAGAAAACATAGGATTCGTTCTGGTAATTAACAGTAATTAGTTAACAGAGTATGAACTATTCAAGAACTATAGCATCTATTAATTGCTTACTATGTGCCAGGCATGGTTCAAAGATGCTTCTGAGAATTCTACTATTTAATCCTCACAACATGTGCTGGGAGGTTCTATTATTATCCTCATTTTCAGGTGAGAAAATAAAGGAACAGAGAGATGCCACAAAACATAGTCAATGTCACACATCTCATAAAATGGAGAATTATAATTGGAACCCAAACAGTTTAAGAGGGAGTTTAGGCCTTTACCACCACATTCTACATCTTATAATTTTACCAAAACACAATCTGACTTAGTTTAGGTGGATTTTTATTGTTGATGTTGTGGTTGTGGCAGTTATGGTGGCAGTTTTGGTGACAGTTGCTGATGAACAGCCTTAACGTAAAGCGATGACTTGGCAATGAACAAAACTATGATAACTGAATATGTTACAAATACTTGATTGAGAAACAGCATCTAAGATTAAATTATCTTTTTTTTTAATAGTTAAAAAGATTTAAAAAAAACTTTTAATGACAGGAGATTAAATTTCTATTGAATTTCTCATTTCAAAAGTATCTTTTCTTAGCTTAAAATTTTCTTTTAACTTAAATTTATAAAAATTAAAAACATATGACATTTAAATACAATGTACCATTTTTCTCTAAGATCAGAGAACATAAACATTTGTTTAGGCATTCGTTTAACTAACATTTACTAAGTTTCTGCTATATTCCAGGCACCAGAGTGCTTTATACATATTGACTTTAAATCATCTCATAAATTAGATGCTATTGTTATCATCCCATTTTACAGATGGAAAAAATAAAGTACATACAATTAGAACAGCTTGCCAAATGTCATACAGGTATCAAACAGCAGAACAGGGAATGTACTCAGGAATTTTGTCACTAGTGGCCCTATGCTAAATCACTATGTTCTGCAACAGTTTTAGACAGAGCACAAATTCATACTAATCGTTATATGAAGGTTTAAGCAAATAATCCTTTGGAATGCCATATATTGCCTAACATCCTACAAACTTTTAGTACACATTATGAAATGGTTAAATCTCTTGGTCCATTTAAATCCAGCTAAAAAGATTTTTAAAAATCAGGTTATCTCTGAGTTAAGGTAGAATAATCAAGCAACGATTGTTATATCTGCATTCCCCAAAAGTATTCCTAAAGGCTTTTAAAATTATTTATTCTGATAAACTATAAAAATGATTTTAATAATTGTATGAGTGTAGAGGCAGTGAGCACAGTTATTAAGTGCTTGGGTTTTGAAGTCATGAATCCAAACTCTACCGCTTATTAGATAAATCACTCTACCGAAGACTGTTTTCCATCTGTAAATCAGGAATGATCACAGTTGTTAAACTCACTGGGTTGATATAAAAATTGGCTGAGATAATAAAGACAGAGTGGCTGGTACATAGAAAACATGAAATAGCACACATTCCTATTATTATTAATTATTAAATACCATATTCTAAAGAGTAACAATTATTTGAAATCTCCCATATTTGAGTTGCAACTATCAGACTGTAGATAGGCTGTAAGATATATTCACACAAGACTTTCTTTCAAAGTGCTTCTTATGTTCTACTGATGACCCTGGGGAAATCAGAGTCTCAGATATAGAAGAAGCCTATTCTCTGGCTCTGTGTCCCTAATGTGCAAAACATGCCAGCCACTGCCACAGAGCCTAAAGATAGATACCACTAGAGCTGGGCAATCTCTTCTCTCCAGGATATATGTTTATACAGAGGGTAGGATCCAGTAGTGACAGAAAAAGTGGTTACCAAGCTTGGGACATTATTAAGTATAAAGCTGTAAATTATTGTAACTTTTTTGCTGTTACTCATTAATATAGGTTTTGACTTTTTACATGGTACATATTTTATATTTGTAAATACATACAAGACTACTTAACAGTATCTTTGTAATTTTATCCCTTTTTCATATCCTATGTCCATTTTATACCTTTATTAACCCTTAGAATATTATTTTCTCATTTAGGAATATTGACCAACAAGACTGTTTTATCTTGAGACATGCTGGATTTTTAAGAGCTAAGAAGAGACACTGAAGTAAACACTGCTTCTCTATATAATGATAACATTGTTTGCTCTGCTGCCACAGAAGCAGCCTTGACTAAATAAGACACAAAATCCAGTCACTTGTGTTCATTTACTTTATCATGTGATGTCAGTGTCACAGAGCTGGCCAAGGCAGCTCTCCTTACATTCACACCTCATCTGCTCACAAAGCTCCTTCCTAAAAATGGTTTACGGGAATTAAAACAAAAACAACAACAACAAAAAAAAACCATTTTGCCTTTGTACAAAGAAGATATGTAACCAAAGGGACAGATTACAATTGTCAACTTAGGTAGCTTTATATTTATTTCCCATTTCAAACACCAATGGAATTCTCCTCCCATATCTAGTAGAATAGAGGAAAACATAAAATTTACTTTCTAAAACAAAAAATGGGGGAAAATGGCACAAGATGATCAAAACTGATAAGACTGCCGTGAATTCAGTCTTAATACCAGCTTTAATGCTGGTACAAATTATGGGCATTTCAGATTTTGTGGAGGAAATAAAGAATTTAAATACACTTAATGCTTTTAAATGCACCTAATGTGGCATTCTGAATTCAAACTGTCATTTCTTAAGGAATCATTTCTCTTGGAAGTGTGTTTCCCCCCCTATAATCTTCCTATTATATTTTTCTGTCTTATAGCATTCCTTCCTATTTTTTAAATCTACTCCCCTCCCAAATCCAGATATTTGTCTTTGTCTATACTTTTAAAAGAGAAAGCTATGTAAGTCTAATTGCCAAAATAAGTGAGAAAAATAAATTACAATGAAAATACAATACTTCCTTAACATTATTTTTAAGACTTCAATTTAAGATCCAAACTGACTACTAACTAGTTGTGCTTTTTTAAAGAGGCTGCTATACAAAGACCACTTTTTCCCTTTTTAGATGCAGTGGATAGTTGTATCTACAGCCAAGAGGAAATATAGTGTAAGTGTTTTTGAAATCCATTGAGGTCTCATTGGCAATTGAATTACTGAGTTTTGTAGCCTTCATTCTAATTCCTAGAATTCAGGTACTCACGCTGCAAAATTCCCATTCTTGAATTCCCTCAGGTGACTGACTGTCCTTAGCAAGTATAATAGAAGAAATAATGACAAATACATTGCTGTTATCACTTAAGTTAATACAGAGACACTAACATCAAAATTACTTTTCAGTTATGTAAATGATCTCTGTTCCCTATTTCCTATTTTTATCAATCTTGATAAAATTTCAAATTTAGGAAAGAAGTATGAAGACAAAAAGCAACTAAATTAAAAAAACAATCAAGATCTGATAGAAAATACTGGCAGGGGCTGTCAGAAATTTTAGAATGGAAGATAGAACAGGCACACAAAAGGTGCAGGAACCCACTACAGCACTAGACCCCAGACATTTGGATTAGCTGATAACTGCAATTAAAAAAAAAATGATTTGGGAAACCAATATAGAATTCTAAGGGTTTTTTTTTTTTCCCATGTAAGGACATTAAAAATAAAATTGTCATTTCCTATCAACATTGGCTCATAAAATAAAAGAATATAATCAGAATAAATAGAAAAAATACACCAGATAATTTTGTAAAGAATTCATTACACTGTCCCTGTTTACTCAAAATCAGTGAAAACTTTATCACAGAACCAATTGATCCATTAATCACACACAGTAAGAGAAACCTAGGCCGACTGCAAGAAAGTTTGACAAATCCCCAAGAGGCAATATATGTAAATAAGAAGGAAGTATATATCAGAGTACAATGGTGCTGATTCTCCTACCCTGTCACCCTTCCTGATAATGGCTCCATTGAGATCCACAAGAGGACCCATTAATAATGTTTTCTGATAGAGGAAAATTGAAAGGGAGAGGAAGAAGAGGAGGAAAGGAGGAAAAGAATCAAAGAAAATGAGGAAGCACTGAAAACAATGCATCTAAGATACAGAATGAGGTTGGTTCTCATACTTTTCATTATTTCTAACATCCAAATACAAATGATCTTATTATGCAGGTCCTAGAATGACAAATGATATAGAGATGGACACTTATCCATTCCATAAAATCTGGAATACTATTCAAGTAAGTTTCTAGAATTGCTTCTTAGTATCTCTATTTCCAGTATCTTAGTCAAGTATTTCTTTATTCTTTCCACTTCATTCAAGATGGTCACCCTGACAAAGAAAGAAAATATTTAAAATTCCAATAACTAAAGTAGTTGTTTTTATTCCTATTAATATGAGGCACATTTTACTAAATTTCTCATATTTCATATTGAGTCCTTTACAGTATAACTTGTCTTCAGTATTGTTTTAACTTGCTTTTTTTCCTTCTTATTTCTTCTGAGAAAAATATTATGGCAAAAACAAAACTATACTATAAATTAAAGATGTTGCACTAATAATTGATATGATGTGTATATTTTTAATATCTGGCATTTAGTAATTTTTATGTAGAAACAATTTCAAGTAAATCTACTTTTGATTCCCACAAATGATACCTTTCAACTGTGAATCTCCTTAGCACTTATTAGCCTGTATTAGGATCCTAATATTTTACATAACATTATGCTGATTTTTGTGCTTATCTTATCTCAATATTATACAAAAAGCTACAAGAGGAAAGAGACTAGTTTTTATTTCTATATCTCTGCTGATAGATATTCACTGTATCTATTCGAGTTGAATCTTTCCACAACACTCCCTATTAAATGATGGCCATTAAATTCCATTAGGCCAAAACTTCTTAAGTGAACACATGATCCCCCTTTACCACACAATTAGAAGTTTTTCCTTATTCCCCTGTTAGTACATAGCACTATGTGGGACACTAAAATTATACCCTCATTAGGTATCATGAGCTATCTTGCAACTCCCATATAAAGCTATTTTTTAAAATGTGATACTACACTCATTAATTTCTCAAGACCTAGTTAATTTTCAACTCAATAGTTGCACTTTGAATACTGTGGACATCATATGAATCAAGATTTTCTCTACTTGATGTTAGACCCTCCCCCAACCAGATGGAATGGAATTGTATGGCAATAGGACAAAACGATCTATTGCACAACTTATCCAATGGCTTTGTTGGACCCCAACTGATTGTTTTTCACATTCTCATTCCTGCTAGCCCTGGGGGTAATTTTCAGAAACAATGCAAGTATAAAGATTGAACCACTTACATTCAAACACAAGCCTGGAATTATATCTAGATAAACAGCTTCATGTGGTATTTTCTGACAACATTTACAGAATAACGTTTGTAACAATGTAATTTCATTGTATGATAAACATCAATTTACCATAAAAAACAAATACAAACTTGTCACCATTTTCACCTCTTTTCAATTGAATTGGCCTTGTTCAGATAAGCAAGCCTATCTCTTACAGATAAAACAGTTTATAGTGTGTGAAATCCTGTATGTGTGTGTAGAATTATACTGCCTTCTATCATAATTTTACACTGCCACACTGCACATATGGCTTCTAAGCTTACTTTATCTGAATCTTTCTGAATTTATTCTCCATGCTATTAAACTGAGAACATTCCACATCGTTCAAAAGTAATTACACTTTTTGTCTAGAGTATAGGAGACTGCTCTCCCTAAACAATGAAATTCTCATTATTAGAATTGGCACAATAACCGCACTGGTGTTAACAATCAGTATGCATTACAGCATCATAATAACTTATACTAAGTTTGATGTACAAAAGTAACCAGGAATTTAAAAGCTTATAAAAACTACCATATAAAAATAGGAATCTTTACCATACCATAATTAAGGTCTTAATCTGCGACTTATTTTTAAATAGCACATGCAATTTCTCTTTTCCTTCTTAAGTTTTCTGAACAGTACTTCGCACATAACATTATTCTAGTCACACATCAAAAATACATTACTAACGACTGTTAGATTGTAAGCAAAATTTATATAACGGATATTTCAAGAAACAGCTATAATATAGCAATTAAAATTATTTTCGATAAATAAAGAATCCCAGGAGTTGACAGTGAGCCTGAGCAAGTAAAAGCCTCTCTCTGTCCTGTGCACCGAATGAATTCTTTCAGTGTTTAAGTTTGCGTTTCATACGTTGGAGCTTTGCTATAATGTTATACTTGGTTCTCAGCTATATGTTCAACTTCTAGAGAACAACTTAAGAAGAAAACTTTTTCTTCTTTTGATGAACTTTGGGAAGAAACTGACTTGTACTACATGTCGCTTTATGATAACTAGTCTCCTTGAAATGTTCAAGTACATTAAGATACATCAAAAGTATTTTAAACTCCATGTATTAGATGCCTATAATTCTTTAATAATACCAGAAAAATGTTATCAACATAAAAAATAAGTGATATACTAAAATATATTACAGTATCATATTTCCAAATCAACTACATCTTTAAATGTTAAAAAAATTTCACACAAACATAGTTTTTATTTCTTATGAAATTCAGCTATCCGTAGACTGGGCTACTCGAATTATTTTTTAATAAAATATTGTATTGTTAAAGTAAATGTTTATATTTTTAAAATCAATTGTGGGAAGCAGCCACTCCACAGTTACACAAAACTGTTCACACAACTCAAGAAGAACTTAAGGAGTCAAAAGACAGTTTGGCCTAGATAAGAGTAGACTCTTTTTGTGGGAGCAAAAAAAAGGCAACTGGTAATTCAGTAACCACAGGTAGTGAAGATTTTCATTTCATGTCACGTTTGACACCAGAACAATCTAACCAACAGAAGTAGCACGCAACCAGATAGAAAATGAGCACCAACATGGCCACCACAGCGTCCACTGGCTCCCTCTAATGCTACACTTGATTTCTCTTCAGACTTACTCTATTCCCTCCTTGTGCTCATAAATAATCATGTTGATTGACATGAAGTCATTCTGCATAGTTCTTTACATCATGAAATAAATCCATCTATATCAGAACTATTATTTTAAATGAGCCAGAAATTATAATGATTCTTGCTTGTCTCTGAAACTCTGAAGTGACAGCCTTTAAATCCATGTTTTAAAAAAGGAGGATGGAGAAGAATTGTAGATCTGACCTTCCATAAAAATAAAGCTCAGGACTGCCTTTCCATTCAAGTCAGAATTGAACTTGCCAACCTTGCCTTTTACTTTTTGAAGATTATAAAAGAATCAAAATTTGCTATTAATTGTTTGGCAAGATTATGAGAATTTCAGAGAAAGAACCAACAGTCTTTTTCATACTTAATACCCATGTCTCAATCTTATATTGATTAGAAATCCTACAGTATTTTATAAATATATGTATATAATCTGCTTAGTACAGTTCATCCATAGTGTACTCTGAATAGTGAGTAAAACCTCCAAGAACAGAAGGACTTAGAGTATCCATAAGAGGTAAAGCTGTTTGGGAGTGGCTCTTAATTAGGCACCTACTTTACTTCTCCAAAATATTAAGGTAACAAAGACAGCATCAGAAAGGAAGAATTACACCTTTATCTCACGTAATTCCAAACATTAACACTTGTATACCCTCAATATAAACAAAAGACCCTAATTTATCAAAATCTTTATATAGCAATAGTCATGAAGTGTACAGAACTTTTATCTCAGGAATTATTTTCCAACTTAAATTTTATACTGAAGGCATCTCTATAACTTCAAGCTATCATTACAGGAATTACTCATCAGTTTTACTTTGTCTCTAAACTATGTAGACAATACAAAATGTAGACTTCTCAATATCTCTCTTTTATTTAAGAATGGAGCATGAATGTCACACATAAACAGAAATGAAATCTAAAAATCAGGCTTTTTTTCCTTAATTGAACTGTATGATACAAAGACCATAAAACATTCTCTCTGTTTTTAAAGATACTGAATAGGAAAAAAATAGAGAATGCATTTTCCTACTGAAATAAAAGGACATGTTATGCGAGTATGACAATGACCTAGAATCCAAGAAAAAAAAAAGTACTTGTGATGGGTAACAATTCTATAAATATATTCAATCATTTTGATAAATGGGTAAAATGTATTTTAATCAGCTTAACAGCTGAATATATCATAGCTATTATAACATACTTTCTGCTTTCTGAATACACTATATTAGTAGATTCTTTTTTGTTTGAAAATTTCTAGAAAACCAGCATGTTCACTATGAATAGTGTCTTAACAACTTTGCCCAAAACATATATTTAATCATCCACATAAACTCTGCTATTTAATCAGTAATCATAAATTAAATATATATTATATGCTGGTATCAGAAATATCAATATACATATGTATATATGACTGTGCCTTCAAGGAGACATACAGCGCATAGAAAAGCAGACATTTAAACACACAAATTATAATATAGGCCATGAGAAAATATGTAAACAAGTGTCATGGATAAAAGAATAATGCAGGAACCATTCTGCCTTGGGAAGTCATTG
Organism: Pteropus medius; assembly: GCF_902729225.1. Classification (NCBI taxonomy): domain Eukaryota; kingdom Metazoa; phylum Chordata; class Mammalia; order Chiroptera; family Pteropodidae; genus Pteropus; species Pteropus medius. Next base: position 15,355,132 of record NW_024349519.1, on the reverse strand, counting down.
AAAGTATCTAAGAAGAGGCAATTTCTGAACTTAGTCTTGTGGGAGATATATACAATTTACCAGGAAGGTAAAATATAAAAAGAGAGAGGATTTCCAGGTAGAGAGAATGAAGCTGTATTATTTGAGGTCCCTTGGTATGTTTATGAATATATATCTAAAACTTGGCATGATTGGAATATTGGGTCCATGGCAGGATGTGGCAGGAGAGGAGACTAAAACCATAGTTTGGTACTAGTCTATGTAATTTTACCTTAAGACAAAGAGTTTTAGACTAAATCCTATAAGCAACAAGGACACACATTCATTTCCAAAGTGGGGTAAATAATGCAACTCATTTCTCAGGCAAATAAGTCTAGTGGAAGATGAAAGAAAGACTAAAAAAGAGAAGAGGCTGAAAATTGGAGATCTTATAGGAGACTCTTACAAGACTCTACTCAAGAGATGAAAAGCTGGTGGAATCAAGAAACATTTGAGGCAGAAACAAATTTAGAAACTAATTAGACACACGGTAAGAGAAATCATCAGTGCTGATGTCACTAAAAATAAGTTAAGTCATTTGTATCCACACTGTATTAACTTCCAGAACAGTAGATCTTAATCTTTTTGGGTTACAGATTTATTTGAAAATCTGATGAAACCGTATTCCTACTCACACATGTGAAAATACAGAATTCTCCTTTAATTTTCAGGAGATCCATACAGCTTGATTAAGAACTTCTGCTCTAGGTAAAGTTACTTGAGAAAAGGATTTGTGTCTTATTAAAATCTATTTCTATAGTATCCAACATTAACAACAAAAAATTTGGTAAAAGTAGGCAGTTCATAGTTTTTATTTAGCTGAACTGAATGCTCCATTACAAATTGAATGGTTTCATTTTCACTAACATCCTGCATCACAGTATCCCCTCATGCCAACTATAGTATATAATTTAATATACTTATTCCCAACTTCGAGTATACTTAAAATAATCTCCCTTTTATCTGTGGTTTTCTTTTATATCCACTCCTTCAAATTTGTATGTTTATGTTTATAATAGTATCACGAGAAAACCAAACCAAGAAGCACTCTCAACAGGTTACTCCCTGAGAGAAAGCAATGGTTAAAATATTGGGAGAAAAGGCATTAGCAATGATGCAATGTCAAATGGAGAGTCTGACAGCCTTACTCTGTGGAACTGTGTACTACCATTTCTCCCTTTTCTTTTCCTAGTTTAACTCTTTTGAGAGGAGGTCAAAACATTATATCATTGCACACAACTAACATGAACTCATAGTAGAGGGAGAGGGAGAAATTATGGATAGTATGATTTAATTTGCCAAAGAAGAGATAATGAGAAAATAAAACACGCTTGCACCTTGTGAAGAACTTATAATGATTGTAAGTACAGATGCCCAAATCAGACTGCTTGAGTAAAACTCTGGTTCTCCCACTTATTAGCTGTGATTTGGAACAAGGTATTTAACCTCTCTGTGCCTCCGTTACTTCATCTGTGAAATGGGATTGATAATACCTCATCGAATTATTGTGAGAATTAAGTGAGTTAATATATATTATGTGCTTAAAATATTACATCTATGTAAGTGCTACATAAGTGTTAGCTAAAACATTATTCTTGGTGGAAAAATCTTGTAAAGTCAAACACCCATGCAAATTTTTACCTATAAGGCTTAAAATATTGAATGAGACTATTTAAATCTAATATGAATATAAATAGTGTCTAATTCACAGCTACTAGAAGATATTTGATGCTTCTTGTTGATTTAACTCCATATACAGTAATGCAATAAAATAAACCAGCAGCATATTACAGTACCAACCACATTTATGATATGTAATAATTTCCTGGAGAAAGCAAAAAAAAGTATTTAACAGAATCAGAGTTGTCTTTAAAGGTGTGAGAATATGTGATCAAACATTTTTGTTGGTGTAATCTGGTTCAAACTGGTATAATCAAATTAATGGCACTGGCATTCTTGAAGTTGAAGAAGGAGAGGTCACAAAAACGTGACATTCACCCAAGCAGCCATGTTGAAAAGGTGAGGGTGGCTTTACTGGCACCTAAGTGCCCTGGCACCTTGCTGATTCTACATACTTAAGTCCCTAAAATGGACCCCAAAGCCTTATCTGTGTACGTCTGCTGTTTAAGCTTCAGCCAAAGATGCTGTGTTGTCTTCTTTCTTCTCATCTGCAAAACCAGTTTCCCAGTGATCCAGACCCCAGGATGAGAGGCCAGATAAATTATCCTGAATTTCAAATTCTGGAATAGGATGCACCAGGGAATACTGATTTATCCAAACAACAGCATGAATGGTACAGAGTTAGAAATTATAGTGGTCACATTAGAAAACTATAGTGTCTATGAAATATATTCTTCTATAAAATTCTCAGTCCTGTAAGGAATACTGGAATCTCCAATCTGAACAAAGCAAAAAATTGAAAAACATGGATTTATTACAGTGAAACTGTTCAGACTATGTTGTAACTCTATGTGAAAAAATCTTTTATTAGAAATAGCACGGTATCTTTCTTGCTAATTTCAATGTGTTACTTTAACATTATTCTTATATTTACATGTTTTTTTTCCCCTGTAATTAAGTCGTGTGTCTCAAAAGCGGAATTCTTAAAAAACAAACAAACAAAAAACTAGCATATCTTATACTCCCTACTGGAATCAATTTACTTATAAAGAATTCTAAGATGTTTGGAGTATATCTTGCATAAGGCCATTAAGTAGATAATAATTATATAGCAAAGGACTGAAGCCAAACTATTAGAAGACTACACTGGTCAAAAAGTGAGTGTAGGCACAATAGACCATGAGAAACCTACCATTGTATTGTGCTGAGAAGTGGGAGTCCTATGGCCACAAGTCTCTTGCGTCAGCAGAGAAACTGGCTGAAATTCCTCAGAGTGAGGCTTGTTGGGAAAACTCACATGCAAGGGAAGGTGAAAGGCTGGGAGCCCGTCACTCTCCTCTTCTTCCACTTTCTGTCTGCTTGTCACCATGGCTACCTCTCCATCTGCTTCCCCATACGGAGAGGCTGGTCGCTTGGAAGACATCCTGGAAGGAACAAAAGAGGAGAAAATAATGAAACCTCCACATAAATCCTTAATGCCGTCATTGTGTGGTTAGGGGCCATTGTAACAGAAATGCCTTTTTGTGCTTGCAGAGAGCAGGAAACCATCCAAATACCACTGCAAAGCACACACAATCAGAAACAATGGCCAAGCAGGTAGCAACAGAACAGTGCTTGTTTGTTGTGAGAATAATACACTAATATAGCACTCTCTTGTATTCTGGCTTCTTAAACAAGAGAATTCACCTAAGAATACTGCATAATGAAAGACCATTCCATTTTAAAGGAAAGAAAAATACCCATCTAGTTTTACACTTTGATAGACCTTCTTGAAGACAGAATATGTACAGATAGCAAATGCCATTGGCAGTAAAAAAAGAGAAATGGCTAAAATTTATTTTGTCAAAAAAATAAATGAAATAAATGAATGATTCCTATTATAACAAATTTGCATTTTATTAAAAGATTACTGTGACATATAGAGATATTGGTTATATGTAAACCTTAGACCACATGACAAAAAGTTTGATATTTGTTTAAAGCTTAATAACTGAACACATTTTACACTCATTGCTAATCCTGAACCATTTGAAATTTTTCCCTTACTTTCTAAATCACCCAATGTAGGCATCTGGCTCTAATATTTGCAAAGTAGTAAGAAAGTAAGAGTATAAAAATGTTTCAGTTTTATTTCTACAATTCTGTGAAAGATTTAGACATATTTACTCCTTAGATATCCAAGTAAAAAAAGAACAAATAAAGATGTTTTGTTTTCATGAGCTAATGCCTATATGACAGTGTACTTAAGATAACCGAACAAAATTTAAACAGTTTTTGTACTTATGTACTGATTGGAGAATATTATCAGAGGCTAAAAATATGTGGCAGATATTTTTAGTTAAATAGTTCCTTTTCATTAAAAGTTTACATAAATTATACAGAGTTTAAGTTTTTAATAAAAAAATAAACTCTTCTATTTACAATTTGACCTGTCCTTGAAAAAGCTGTAAGTTTTGTTCCACAAACAAAATGTGTTTGTAGGATTATCCACTCTTATTCTAGCCAGTGGGATAGGAGGCAGGAAAGTGTTAACTAACTGCAACACCACTTTCTTCATATATATCACTGATTTTTAAATTAAAAATGTATTACTAAAAGAAATGTCTCTAATCTTTGTTGAATAATACTATTTTAGTGTTAGAAGTTTTTTTAAAAAGTATTCAAGTGTTAAAGATATTCTATTAAGAAATAATAGCACTGTAGAAAAAGTAAGGGTTTTGGAAGCAGACAAATACGGATTACAATACTGATTCTGCTACTCACAAGCTGTGAGACTTACTGTAATCTATCTCAATTTTGCACATCTTTAAAGTAAGGTGCAATATCTACTTGTAATGCTTTTTGAGAATGAACTGTGTACCATATGAAAAATGACTTGTAGAGCATTTAGCACAGAGTAGACATTCAATAAACAATAGCTACTTTTTTTTTTATTTTACAAACTTTAAAACTCTAGTATGGGGCTGTGGAGCCCCTGCAAAAAACATACAAAATAAACCTCTAAAATGAGGAAAGCAGATTGATGGCCTCTAGGAGTTAAACTGTAAAATCAACATGAAATACAAAGCCTCACAATAGAGAAATCATCCATTGCCAGTCACATATGACAATTAACCAATCAAATGTACTAGTAAGTATAAAAAAAGAAATGTTAATAGTAGGTGTCTTGATCAACTGAAGAACAGAGAAAGAAGGCTAGTGCCTACCATGAAAGGACCATCTATAGAAGAAGCAGACTGGGACAACACATTTAAGGTATCTGTAACTATTTTTTATCTCATTGGCAAAGTTTACTTCAAATATACTCTAAGTATGGAGAAAAGAAGTAAGGACCTGTTAACACAATTCAAATAGTCTTAGTCTCATAGGCAATACCATATCTATCACCAAACTATTATATGAAACTATACATAATCCCTCTCACCAGTAATGATATTTAACTCTCACTGTTCTGCTTCCATGCTCTCCAAGCAAACTTCTGATTCCCACATAGAAAATGGGCTGACAGAAGAGATTTAAAAATTTCAGGTCTTTGTGAAGTGATTTATCATAATAAATCAATAAAGAGACTTTTAATTATTTCTTGGTTTCACATGTAGCTTGACTACAAGAAGATTATGCATTTATTATACAAACTGTAGTATTTATGGTCTGTGTGACCATTGTCATTCTTGTTGGAATTAATCAATTGGCTTTCTGGTGTCTAACTTAGTCTTATATACAATCAGTCTCCTACTGTCTGAAAACTCCAAGCTATTGGCAAGAGTCAGTGTCCAGGCTACCAAAGCAGAAAGCTAGATCAGCTGGTCTTTTCTAAGTTAATACACAAGTCTATGACTTCCAGAAGGTATGATCTTTCTGCTGATTTCTACTTTATTAATATCATTATTAAAAATTATGAAAATTAAAAATCCTAAAGAAGACATAAGGTAGTTAAGATATCATTAGTCTTCTCAAAACTTCTAGTCATTTCAATATCTAAATTATCTTTATAAATGTATAAATATTCTCTCTATATATATGTATACACACACACACACACACACATATTTCTATGAAACAAAAATGATAAGATCTAAAACACTGAACATAAAGGGTTCATGGTGCCAGAAGGCAACTGATCCTAAAATATGACATATTTCATGTTTATTTCAACTCCATTTTCAGAGACTTAGAGAATGTTCTTATTGAGTAAACTCAAGTATTTTCATATAACTGAAGTAAAAGATATCTTTTTTTAAAAGTTAATACAATAACAAGTGACTATGTTTATAGTTAATAATAGGCTACTAAGTCAGAAAAAAAGTAAAATACATAACAAATTATGTAGGGAGCTATCAATCTGTTGGTCACATTAGTCATGTTTGGTCTGATTTATACTGCTTCTAAAAATATTGATAACTAACTTACCAATAACTTTAGACTATTGAATTTTATTCATCTATCAAGGGTTTCATTTTGGACAGAGGAAAGTCTCATTAATTTTAAAAAAGCAGAAGGAAAGCACTGCAAATTTCTATACATCGGGTATCTGGGATGTGTAGGGTTCCAATTCCTGTAGTTTAAGCTGCATGACTGTGTCACAGTACAAGGATACCTGAGGTATGCTCTCATGTATTCATTCAGAGATGATTTTTCTCATTCCTGTGGTAGGTACTAGGCTTACCAATGAACAAAACTCAGACTTCAAAGAAACTGAAATGAGGCAGACATATAATTCAGTGTGAAACTAATTTACAGAGCTATGTTGACTTAATAGTAGTCTTTAACTCAGTTCTGTGTGTAGACAAGAAAATCTTTTTGAAAGAACTAATGTCTAATTCCAGGGCAAAAGAGAATCTTCAAATCATCAACAATCTACTAACCACTTACTATGTACAAGACATTTATCTAATCGAAATTTACTATATAATTCAGGGTCTCTACTTAAATCCCATTTCTAGTTTACAACATTCCTGGAGTTGCTGAGTTACATGAATGGAACAGATAAGAAACAGCCTCCCTCTTAAGGGGTAACTTGCTCTGTACAAGGAGTCATTTCTCCTTTATTTGTCCATGTAGCAATCTGTACAATCAGGCTACTCCAGTTCATATGTGGAAGTAATTTTACAATTACTGGAGTCCTTTGCTATTCACTAAAGGCTCTCGATGTGCATTATAATTACTCTGTAGATAGGATGTCCCCAGTTGTATTTAGACATGTGTAGCAGATTTAGGGGTAGGGTAGAGAGTGAGAGACTACACCAGAAAATTAACTCAATGGTTCCCAACCTTGACTGTACATTGGAATTACATGGAGAGGTTTAAAAAATACTGCTGCCTGGGTCACACTGTCTGACATTCTGATATTATTGGTTTTGGAGTGCACACAAGGTATCAGAATATTTTAAAGCTCCTAGGTGATTCTAACGCAAAGTCAAGTTTGCAAAACATTTGCCTTAGAATAATGTCCCTCACCCAAGATGTCCAAATCCTAACCCTGAAGCCTGTGAATATGTTACCTTACAAGGCAAAAAGGGCTTTACAGATGTGATTAAGTAAAGGATCTTGAAATGAGATTATTCTGGATACAATAGGTGGGTCCAAAGTAATCATATATGTCCTTACAAGAGGGGAAGGCAGGAAGATCGTAAAGAACAATTGAAGATACTATGAGGCTGACTTTGAAAATGGATGATGAGGCCATGAACCAAAGAATGTAGGTAGCCTCTAGAAGCTAGAAAAGACAAGGAAATAGATTCTTCCCTAGAGCCTCTAGAAGAAATGAGCCCTGCCAACAACTTGATTTTAAGTGAATACATTTGTATTGTTTAAGCCACTAAACTTGTAGTCACTTGTTACAACAAGAAATTAATAGACCACTTACTTAAACATATCTTTTTTCACAGCTGGTATTTTCTCAATCTGAAATACTTCTGCCCCAGATATGTATACTTGCCTGTTCCTCACCTAATTTTTTTTTTTCTGTTTCAACATCATTTTCCAATGAGCCTTCCTTGCTTTTTCCCGCTAAACCAGCACCTGTTTCCTCTATTACTTCTTATTCTCTGTTTTGTCCACAGAATTTATCATCACTTGGCATATTTTATAATTATTTGTTTATTATCTGTCTTTCCCACTATAATATAAGATTCAAGAGGGTAGACTTTATTTTTGTTCACAGCTACTCATCTTGTACTTAGGATCATTTCTGAAAATAGTATTTTTTAAATAAATATCTATTAAATGAAAGCTATTATCTAAAACCAGGAACTCTCCTACTATTCTCTAATGATGAATGGTTGTGAGACAATGACATACAAGAAAGTATGCTTAGAAAATGCCTTAATATTGTTAGGAAAAAGGAAATCAAGTTCAGTGATACAGTATTCTTTTTAAAAAATAATTTCTATGTAATGGGACAAGTAAACCCTGTTTAATTCATTTTTTAAAGTACATGTAAAGAAATCTTATAGTTCTTTTTAAAATGTATAAGTAAAATACTATAAAGTGAAGTAACTTTATAAAAATGCTACCTAGTTAATTATAAATAGACTTATTGCTGAGGAATTATCTACTTACAGCTTTAAACTTAAATCTGCATAGGATATATTCTTTGCTCTAATTATTCTGGAAAATTACAAAATATACAAAGTCAAAGGAATTAGTATATGGAATAAACATAAAATGGAAGACTCAGAATAAGAATTGCTGTCCTAATATAATTGTTTCTTTTCAAAGTTTCTTTCTCTGAATATGTTAACCTTTGGTTAATTCAGAGATAAAGTCCTAGGAAGCAGTGCCTTCTACTGGTTATTTTTTTTTTGGTATATTATTTCTTTTAAGGTTAGCAGTTTTGTATAAATATTGCAAAACATAAATGTCTATAAAGAACATACTCAAATTCTAGTTCTTCTACAAAGCCATCCTCTATCACCACAGTTGAAGCGACTTCACCCCATCTCAGACTACCTCAATTCTTGTTAACAGCCCGCATGAAAAACTGAATATCGGTATAACCTGTGACATTTATTAAATAGTTTAACTTTCCTTTTCTTCTTATTAGTATATACAGTACCTAAAACCAGAACACAAGCAATTGGAATGTAAGAATATCATTGTTTAATTTCTTAAATTCCCCATGACATGTAGACTATCTTGAATTTAATAAGATTTTGGTAAAGTACAGTTCTGTTTTTGACCAAGTCACCTTGATTTCCCAAGATTAATGCTAAAGATATGACTGTATAATAAAGGTCTTTCCAAATACTCTGTATTTTGTCCCTAAATGGTCAACTCCTCTGTGCTGAATAAGATAGAATTATTGTATGGAGGCACAACTCCTAGCACGTACGTGGCACTCAATGTACTTTTCTATAAATAAATGAATGATAGAAAGAGGGTCTATTTTGTGCCAAGCAAATTAACTTTGTGTAATGGGGGAAATAGGCAACTTAGATATAAAGACCCTTCTCATTTACCCTTAAGAAAACACAGTTTAGATGAAAATATAAGAAATATATCTACTCATCCATTCATTCATTAATGGAAAAATAGAGCAGAGTTGGGGGTAAAATCTGAATCCTGGAGCCCATCCAAGATTGGGAGACCAATGTATAAAAAGGATTGAACAAAGAAGAAAGATAATGAGAAGTCAAAGTGATAAGTGAAGCAGTATAATTATTTTCTAAACAATTCTACAAAACAACATTCTGAATAGTGTCTTAAAATTTTGGACTATATTTATTTAACTTAAAACTTCTATTAATTACTCTTCTAAATACCTATTTTTAATATTCACTCTCAGATTAAATTTTAAACATAGCAGAAAATGTTTCAAAAATGACAAAATATTCATAAGGATTCATCTCCTTATGGGAACAACAAATATGGGATATTACAAAATAAAATAATTATTAGTAATCCTCTTTATACAAATATTATACTCTTTTTCTAGAAGTTATGTGACTCAAGTTTTTCTAATAATAAGACTATTTATTCAGGACATTTACATTTTTTTGTCTGGTGCCTTTTGCCTAATGTTGATGTGAGAAGAGTAATCAAAATTAGAAATTATTTTTTATTTTATTAAATTTACTGGGGTGACATTCGTTGATAAAAGTATATAGATTTCAAGTACACAATCCAATAATACATCAGGAATTAAACTCTACTGTTCATCAAAGCTATTTTTACAATAGAATGTTACCTGTTCAGTATGGGAAATCAATATAGACATTTAACATGAATGTATAGGTTTTGATTCAAATGAATGAAACAGCCAACACTTCTATGTGGTTTATAAACAGAATTACACAAACATAGCATATCATTTTATTACAGAAAAGATCAGTTTCATTTTCCTTATCTATGAAATTTCAATTATTATTCATATCTTATGGTTTGTTCTTTATTTTTCCTTATAACATGTTTTTAACGTCTTTATTTTCCTACTGTTTAGAGTCATCCTTACATTTACCCTGTGAATATTCCATGTATATTTTATAAACAACTCTGTCATATATAATATTCAGAAGGCTTTTAAATAGAAAATTGATTTGTGGTAAACATGTAGTCTTAAAATTTTTCTTCTAGTTTCCATAAATCTTCTTCGCCATCAATTTCTAATATAGAAAGATCATGCCCATCCCTATACTTCTTTACTCGTTGCTTATCCCATACAGTGATCTCATTCATTATATTGTTACTTACAGGCCTGAACAAGTTCATCAGATCCTGGCATACACTATACATGGAAGCAGAAACACAGATTGCATAGAAATATAAAAACAGAAAACATAGAATAATAAATATGACTAGACTCCTTCATAAGCCTTACTATACATTTCATCAGAGTAGAACTTATTTCTAGTAGTATTTAGAAACAAAACTTACCATAACATTGGAATCTAAAAACAAAAATAATTTTTGACCTACACCTAGCTAAGAATAAATTTATTATTTTGTTCTACAATATGATTTCAATTTACAGAAAAAAATGTAATAAGTATTATAAAAGTTCAAACTGTATTTAAAATTGTGTTAATTAAAAATGGTGTAGTCACCAAGAACTTTCAAAGTGACCTTTACCAAGGCTGTCCCCTGTGTTTATCTTGTCATGTGTTTAGTTTCTGAGATGTTTTCTGCATTAAAATCAAATACTTCATTAATATTCCTTCTCTCCGATAATAGCACCACTTTTAACTTGTTCACCACCTTTTTGCCCTTTTATTTGCTAGCATCTCTGTTCTTATCTAAAAGCTTTCCCAGCCTTGTCCAAACCACCAGACTCAAAGAAGGACGGGAGGATAAGAAGAGGAGAAAATGAGAAGGTGCAGGGTTCTCCAAGGAAGGTGTGGGAATTGAAAAGGAAAAGAAAAACAACAAAGGTTAAAGAAAGATAAGGAAAGAATTAGAAAAAGAACTTAATTCTTGTGAGTACCTGAAAGAAATAAGTGCCTCTTTATTAGTTGGATACAGGATATTTCAGAAGTGTTTGAATTAATGTACCTGAAATATACAATAAAATTAACTTTATAATGTCCATTGAATTTTGTTTTCTAGGCAAGGGAGACAAGTACCAAAGCTAAGTTTTTATGAATAGTTTATGGTAGCAAAATTACAATGATTCAGAATTCAAAATGTGATTCCTTTTCTGCTTTCTTCTCTTACTGTCTAACTAACTGTAAATCACTAAAAATTTACTCCCAAATTAAGAGCATATGTTATTGAATGAAAACTCCAAAAAACTTTTCTAAATAAGAAGAGTGCTTTATTATGAGTAACCTAATAGCTAGGCTCTAGAGCCCAAACTTACCTAAACAAATATATCTGCCAGCTAAAAATACTCATCTTTATGTTTTATTGTACCATTTTAATATTAATCCACACTTACTAAGTGTCTAAAACAACAGTATTCCTGATGAATAAAAAGATAAAAAGATTACTAAATTTAATTTAACTCAACTGCAATCATTCTATAGTGTTATAATACTTAGAAAAGACAGAGTTCATTATGAGTCTGACAAGCTGAAAGAAAATTGGTTAGGAAAACTTTTCTGACTCATAAGTACAAAGCCACTTTCATAAAGAGAAGAGCTAGTAAACATTTTTACAGAATTTTTTTTTACAGATTTTTTTAAAAAAATTATCAAAACTATTCTCCTGATTTACAGAATAAAAATATGGCAATAAGCACCTTCTACTTAAAAAAAGAAACTAAACTATATTTGACTCATTTAATAGCTGTTAAACTTGTATTTCCTTATCTTAAAACACCAAACTTGAATTATTAAACATTTGACCACGGAATCTTTTTAATTATCAAATACACTAAATTTCAACCGAATCTATTTGAAGAAAATATAATAGAAATGATTAAGATCTTTAAATGTAGAAGAGAAATTTCTTTTAAGTTGTAGATAAATGACCAAATACATGAGTTTGGAAGAAAAAAATTCAAACCTTAAGTACGAATTTTTTGTGAATTATTTAATACATGTATTGTTATATATTTGTCATTAATCAGAAACAAACAGAAAAAGAACATTTACCCTTCAGTAATCTACAGGTTAAAATTGTCAAAGTCCTTTTGTTCTGAATATTTATAAATTACTTTGAATAATCTAGCATTAAGATTTGTGGTTCTAAAACTTGTAATTATAGTTAGAGAGGGTATACTTTTAAAGGAAATAAAAAACTTTTTCCATTTGAGCATGGGTTTTGCATTTCTGACAGCTCTAAGTCCACAGGATGTGGAGGGATGATTTAAATTTTACATCAAAATTGTGACTGCACTAGACTTTTTTCCCCCTTCTCAAGGGAGGCATTGTTCTTGCCTTTCCATAACCAGGCGTGACAGCGCCAGACTGGAGTCATACGGCTGGTCTCTGAGTCAGCGTGAAAGTGCTCACCTCCTGAGTTTCCCCAGATGCTCAGCTCCTTGTATGTCTGAAAGCTGAGCACTGAGTAGCCACATACGCCATTCCTGGGACAGAAAGAAAATTGGAGGAAAAAAAAAAAAACAGGGAATAGCAAAAACTATCTCTTCCAGTACATGCTGTACAACTCTTATTAATAATAAGAAATAACATCAACAACAAAAAACCCCTGCATTTAATATAAGTACCATTTTTCTGAACCAAAGGTTGGGACAAATTGTTTAACAAGTAATTGTGTCTACTGAGTTAAAGAAATAAAGTCTAAAATATCAAAAACCTTTTGGATTTTTCTGAGACACATAGTTGCCATGTGTATAAATTTCAGGTTATCGAACACTGGATAGAATAGTAGGAAATCCATATCTATTCTCAAGATCTCTAAAAAGGTATCTTTAAAAACTGTCTATACGATCCCTGAAAATAGACGATCTTTTCAGCACTCTACCAGAACAATTGCTAGTGAAACGGGGATTAATTCAATTTCTATTGTTTTATCTTTAAATGAACCTTTCAGGGAAGTCCGAGAGTATCTGTGTCTTGTGTATACGTGCAATCCTGTGTGTGTGTGTGTGTGTGTGTGTGTGTGTGTGTGTGTGTGTGTGTGTGTGTGTGTGTGTGTAAGAGAAGAGAGAGAGAGAGAAGAAGGAGAAGAAGGGAAGGGAAGAGGAGGATGATAGAAGGAGGAAGACAGAGAAGACCACTACTTTAGAATGATATGTTAACGAACATCAATATTCCTTTTATATGGAACTTCTCTATTAAGAATCAGATGGCACCATCTTAATTTAACCTAATCATGTGCTAACAATTTTAATTACTATATAATTCAAAATAATTTGGTTGAAAATTTTGTATATTTTAAAGAAAAAAAGAAGTAGAAACAAACTCCTTCCATTTGTTAACCTATAAAAATTTATTAAAAAGCCAAAGAAAATGTAATACATAACTATTACTACTACAGTGAGTAGTACAAATCTCTTAATTAATGATTTCTAAAATAACACCAGTCAATTTTTTTCATTTTATCGTCATGAGGATATATTCAGGTCTTCATATGTTCACATATACATGAACATGTTTGTAATAACCTATAAAAAGAGTTCATTTTCACCATATTCACGGTACAAGAAGATAGATTTCATTCCTGAAAATCACTGGTCAGGTGAGGTGCACATGCAAAGAAACAGTTTTAAGTAGAAAAGAATATCTATTTAGGCTTAATGATATTGACCCCTCTGTAAAAATATCATTTCATTTATTTTAATGACTTTGTCATTTTGACTCTCCCAGGAGACTATCCCCCTTTGGCAGAACTGCAAATAGGATATAAAATTTTATTTTCCGAAATAATACCCTTAAGAACTTATTTTGAGCCTCCCTCCCTGTCTCCTTATCTGAGCCTCCTCTTAAAGTGCCCACCCCCACCCTTGCTCTCCCTATCCCCTCTCATATTACTAGCTAAGCCAAAATAAATAGCAAATTGTTCTATAATCATAAGTGACTTATTCTTAGCATGGTGTATGTCTTGAAATAAAATCTGTGGCATGTTTAATTTATTTAAGATCTAATAATGATGACAAAAATAATTAAGTAACCAGTCTAGTTTTAATTTCTTTTGTTTTCAAAGGTCATTGTGAAATCAAGCAAGTTAAGCCTTCAAAAGCAAACCTCTAGAGAATGGTGTTTTTTTTTTCTTTTCCTTCTAGCTGAAATGAGAAAGGAGGCTCACAGCTAAAAGGAGCACTGAACATCACCGACAGATTTGCTGAGAATGACTAAGTTGTCCAATGAAGAAAAATATTATGACCCCTACCCTCTTTGGAATCCAAATAACCCCGACAAGGAAAAGTTTACACACTGCTAAAGTCTGGCCAATTTAGGGGACTCACTCTTTCTTTTCATGCCCCATACAGACTTGGTTATAGTCTGTTTCTACGACAGCTGTTAAAAAATGAACAAACTAAAAAATATTTATGTTATATTCAAAATAGACAGTGAAGAACATATATACAGTGTACAAATCTTTCCTAAGACAACAGCTTCTGATATGAAAGACAGGCATACTAGGCAAAGACAAATTTTCTGAACTTCCTGGCAAAATGAAGAATTTGCCATTATAATCGTGAAAAGTCCAAAAGTAAGGGTGCAGTGCCAAAGACGATGAGCATCTATCAACCCAAACTCCAAAACAGCGGGATGCAGCTATGGTTGATGTTATAAGAATGCTGAGCCTCTTCATTGGTTCCTTTCATGCCAAAGCTTCTTTGCTTGGATGAATATGAATTAAATCCATAAGCTTTCTTATTTTTCTAGCTTGACCTCTAAACTTATTTTACGTCTTAACTGTTTATCTTCTTCCCCCATTAATCTTTCTGGTTTTAGCACATTCCCTGTTGTTTTTAGGGAGGGAAAAACCTTTAAAAATATGGTTCATACTGCCACTGTGGACGAGCTAGGAATGTTAGCTCTTTTCTATAAATGTGTACAACCTGTTCAGTAGTAACTTAAAGGCTACCAGATTCTGGCCCCTGAAATAAAAATTCAAAGGATATGGCATATACTGTAGAGAAGAAAATCATCAAACTCTTATAAAAGTATGACAAGTATAAAGACAGAAAAAGGTCCCAGTACAAGGTTTACACTAGATTTCAAATGCGGATGACAGTAAAGTCACTACCAAATTTCCATTTTAAAAATTATTTTTAAGTATGTCATAGTGATAAACTTTTTGAAACAAACAGATTTTCCTATTTGCTTTCTCTGTTTAATCAGTTCCAAGGATAAGCATGCACGATGCAGATGTTCTTTAAAATACTACATCACTACTATAGAAATGTCTAATTTTACTGACATTTCAGTCAGCAATGTAGCTGAGTTTTTTCTTATTCTGTTACTAAAATATAACTGACAAGAAATTTTACTGATTAACATAGTTTGCCAATATCACAATGAAACCTGTCAGTATAAAACCTGGAAATGTTAAAGATGTTCACTTTACAAACCCATAAAAGAAAAACTAATCAATCAAAGGCAAAACTTTAAAGGTAGAACCATGTACTCAACAGAGTGTTTACCATTTACTGTTGTACAGGTACTCTGCCACAGTTTCTGATGTTCTGCAGTATTTCTCCCAAAGCGTAACAAAGGCCCAGCTGTATAAACCAGTCCTGTCAAAGAACATAGTTAAGGGATGGATAAAACAGGGAGGGGTGTCTAACACGCTGACCACTGTCTGAGCTTATGAGGATAAAGGAGCCTTGATGGAGAAAAGTAATCATCCATTGCTTTTTTTTTAAACCTCATTACCACATGCTAGAACATTTTTTTTCCACTACCCAAACACCCCCATTACGATCCCCCACAACTGAAAGACCTTTGTGTTCCAAAGGGAACAGAATGCTCCTCTACCTCCCTTTCTCTCAACTTTTGTTTTGTTTTGTTTTTTGCTTTTTTTTTTAATTTCGTTTTTTTGTTTTCTGTTTTTGTTTTTCTACTGATGGCATGATCATTTAAAGACTTCTTAAAATATTGGTTTCCTCTCCATTAAACCCTCTACACATAGTTCCCTAAAAATATTTTTAATGTCTACAGAAACTTGCTTTGGATTCCTTTTTACCAAAATATTATCAACAGCTTTGGATTGTGAGATAGTTATTTCTGCTGAGGACTCTAGAAAATGACACATTCCTTTAAAAGATAGTAAAGCACGCATAATTGAGGTAGACTGAGTGCTGAAATCACGGGTATGTGTCTTACATTTTAAAGAATGTGTTTCCCATAGAAAGTGAATTTCGAAGAGAGTTGGCTATGTGCATACTCAGTGTGCAGCAACTGTTAGATATGGTTCTGAGGTTTGAAGAAAAGTTTTAGACTGAGCTAATTAACCCTTTCAAAACCTATCTCTCATGTGTCCGAGAACATCAAACCATGGGGATGATTTTCCAGAGATTTAAATATGCATTTCCTATTTTCACATTTGTCATTCTTACATACTAGGATGACATTATTTATGAAGGACTGAAGCCAAATTCCACTCAAAGAGAGCTACCGAAACTGCATTACTATCAGCAAAACACATTAGATGCCCAAGGAAATCCCTAGGCAAGAGCCACCAGAATCAATGTGGAGAGAGCTGTATCATCTGTAAAGTTCTATTTCGGGGTGTCCTTTGAGGTTGGGACAAATATTCGAGTGTCAGTAAAGCCTCTATTTATCCAAAGACTGCTGCAGCTGCAGTGTAAGAATTCTTCAAGCTGTCCTGTCAGTGACCTAAAAGGATTATCCTTTTTTAGAGGAGGTAAATGTGATTCTTTCGCCAATCTGTATACTTACTTTCCTATTCAACACGAAGTGTATATTTATAATACAAAACATAAGTTTTTAGCGTAAACTAAGTTGCTTTCAGAGTTTATCTCACCCGTATCCTTGGCTGGTGTAGATACAAGAACAATAGCTACTCACAGTCCAATTGGCTTCATGTGGTAGTATACTTTCAAAAATAATTGAATAATTTATTCCCTTCTAATAAATATTTGGTTCTTATGAAACAAGCTGAGCAGGTCAAAATGTATCACAAATCATACCAGTCAATGTCATATTCAAATCATAATACAAAAGAAAGAAAAAATACATGCAAAAAATTATATACTCTATTGCAAAGGGGAGCGATGTTTAAAAAAACTTGCTTCTTTGCCATCATGAACTTCCAACCATCCTTTCCTTAATGTATTAGTAAATTATCCAGAATATTTGTGGATAATCTATTCAACATTCATAAAACCCACCAAAATATTAATATAAAAAAACAAAGAATAAACATAGCATAATTCTGTGACATCTTAAGAAAACTAATAATAATTTAAATGATTATTTTAAGTATAAACCAAATTTCCTCAATATAGTTTCCAATAAGAAAATTTTGATTATACTGTAACATGTTTTCATACTTATAAACATTTGCATAAATGAGCAGCAGAATCTTAAATCTGCTCAAACTTACTATCTTATCTCTTTTCTTCCATCTCTTTGCATTCTTGTTATTTTAAATGCTTATTAATAAATACCTATAATGATTCAAATCTCTATGGAAATATTTCTTTAAAATTCTCAGTGACTCTTGCTATTTATATCTCTTTCAAAAGCAGTAAGAACAATAACGTTGTGAGAGGGACTTAAAGATATTTCCCAGGACAAATTTATTCACTTTGATTTCAGAGACGTATGAATGACTCTCAGCAATTGTATATTGATATTGGCTAGTACCTGTGCTAGATGTTTTACATGTATTTTTTTCTGGTCATCATAACAATTCTCTATAGGAATTTAGACTTAAGAGTGAGAGCTAAAATCACAAACCTCTTAGAAGAAATCATAGGAGTAAATCTTTATGACCTTGAGTTAGGCATTGGTTTCTAGAATTGATACCAAAACACAAGCAACAAAAGAAAAAACAGATAAATTCAACTTCTTCGAATTTAAAAACTTTTGTGCTGGGCATGATAGTATAAAGAAAGTGAAAAGACAACCCAAAGAATGGGAGAAAATACTTGCAAGTCATATATCTAATAAGGGATTCATATCCAGAATATATAAAGAATTCCAACCACTCGTGTTTATGTATAAATACATATAGAACTATTTTACAACTATTATAAAAGACAAATATCCATTTTAAAAATGGGCAAAGGACCTGAATAGACATTCCTTCAAAGAAGACATACAAATGACCAATAAGAATATATAATACTTAGCAATATTAGTCATTAGTGGAACAGAAGCCAAAATCACAACTCAATACCACTTCTCATCCACTAAGATGGCAAAAAAAAAAAAAAAAAGACAAGAACAAGTGTTGCAGTTGATGTGGAGACAAAGAAACTATCATAGATAGCTGGTAGGAAAATAAAATAGTGCGGCCACTTAGGAAAATTTTGACAGTTTCTAAAAAGTTAAACAGAGAATAACCATATGATCCAGCAATTCCACTCCCAGGTATGTACCTGAGAGAAAGGAAAACATATGTCCATACAAAATCTTGTACAAAAATGTGCACAGCAATATTACTTATAATAGTCAAGAAAGTGGAAATAATCTAAATATCTACCAAATGGTGAATGGACAAACAAAATGTGGCATATCCATACAATGAAATATTATTCTGTAATAAAAAAGAATGAAGTACGGATTTAGGCTATAACACGAATGAACCTTGAAAACATTATGCTAAGTGAAAGAAGCCATTCAGAAAAGGCACATATTTTATGATTCCATGTATAGGAAATGTCAAGAATAAGCAAATCTATATATAGAGAAAGCAGATTAGTGGTTGCCTAGGACAGGGGTTTGGTGGGGAAGAAGGAAAATGGGGAGCAACTGCTAACGGGTAGAAGATAGTTCCTAGAGTTAAGAAAAATATTCTAAAATTAAATTGTGATACTTACACAACTCTGTGAATACACTAAAACTCATGAGATTGTACACTAACTGGGTCAATTTTATGGTATGCAAATTATATCCCAATAAAGCGATTTTTAAAAACATTATTACCTCCATTTTACCTATAGAAACTAGCACAGAGTGGTTACATAGTGGATATAAGTCTTACAGTTAGAAGTAGGTGAACTGGAATTCAGAGCTACACCAAACCTAAATATTATGATAACTTCATCATAGAACATCTTTTTATAAAGGAACTTAAATATATGCTCTAAAATAATTTTTCTCCAAAGAATTAGATATATATTTATCATTTCTGTTGCTTTATTTGAACACAAGCTTTTATTGAACATTGTTATTAGATCTACATTAAAAGTCAATGTTCTTTTTTCTTCTAACTTTTTTCATTAGGTTCTTTTTTTTAGCACTCTCTTTGCAACATCACCTTTTTGGGGAACCATCAGAAGCACATATTTAATGATTGTTCTAGAAGCATATGCCATACAGAATCACAGTTCATTCCTAATGCACACATAGGACAGATGATGTCCTGTTCTCCCATGATATGTTCCCAGGGATAGGTTATGAATTTTTACGTCAGTTTTTACTAATTTCTTCACTTAGATGCTTAGAAAAGATAATATGTGTTATTGTACTGCCATAATAGTTCCATCTGGAGCAGTTTGACCCAACATTTCAATCTTGTTAATATAGGTAAAGCTTTGGGAAGGTAACTTATCCTACAATTTATCTGAGGAAACTTCTAAAGGAATTACAACGTTTGGAAATAATTTGTGAAATAATCATAATTATTTGTAAAATAATTATTGTTAACTGTGAATTTGTATTTCTTCTATCTTCAGAGCTCAAGATTAATTAATTCCTATGAAATCAATTATTGTTGGTGCTATCTGTATAATCAAGCATTAAAAAAATTATAGAGGGGAAACAGAATGTATAAGCTGACTGTGTTTTTAAAATTTTTCTCCTAGTAGTTTGTTTACAAATACATTTGCACCATTATAAAAGTAGAACATGGTCCTCAATTATTAATATTCCATAACATATTTGAAGATGCTTTAATCGTTTGAATTGATTTAGGTCATGTCAACATAGGCCTAGTTAAATAAACATTGATTTGCCTGGACAAGTAACTTTAAACTAATTAGAACTCATGATTTCCTTGAGGTATATCTAGAAGAAGTGTGTTAATTTTTATTTCTTCAACAATAATTTAGAATCTATCATGGTGGAGAACAAAGAAATAAATTATAAGGAAGAGTCATAGACATTTAGATGATAATGATGATAACTAAAAATTCTGTGTATAAAAGGATTAAAGCATGGGAGCTTAATAATTCCCAAAGATCCAGGTAGTTTAAAAATTAATTACTATTATTATTACTAATTAAAGAACTGTTGCTTTAAATCCGTGCTAGTAGTTCTCATTTATTTTTTATCTTTGCTCAAATTTTGCTCAACTTTTATACCACAGTAAGTAATCTAATTGAAAATTCTAGATTTAAATACAAATCTCACACTCTCGTCTTTATCTCTAATACTGAAACCCATCTATCTAATAGACTTTTTAATCCAGAAGAAACTTTTTAACCAAGATCAAAGTGGTGCACTCACTTTGGATTTTGAACTTCATGAGTTACTTTGTGAGTTACTCACTTCGAATTATAATTGTTTGAGCCACAAACAATATTACTAATTTTTTAATCTAATGCAGGATTTCTCAAAGGGTATAATAAACCAAAATGGAGGCATGAGGGTAATATTTAAGAGCATGAGCTTTGATTAAGCAAATCTGGACTGAGTCTTAGTTATGCTATTTCCTAGCTCTGTGACCTTGACCATGTTACTTAACCTCTTTGAGTTTATTTCTTTACTGTAATATATATTACTTATACATTTTGAAGAAAGTAAATGAGTGCATATAAAAGCACTTAGCATTATACCAAACACATTATATGTACCGATAAATGCTATTTATTATTAATGTTGTGATTTGGAATTGAATTGAATTGAACTGAATTGAACTGAATCGAATCTAATTTAAGCCACTCAGTTGTAAAGCATAGTTAAGGTGAGGGTATGACACAATCTAAAATAGCTATGAGAAGCCATCTGTGTTTAATATATTTGGACCTATGAAAAGAGCCAAGAGTTATTTTAATATTTCTATACAGCCAAATTTTTTTTGAATAAAAAAATAAGATTTAGAATTCACTGTGCAAGGCTAAGATTTCTGAATTTTGCTGGAAAAGTAAGTAATCAGGTTCTACTATCTGGCACTGCAGCATGTTCGGCCTTCAAATAATTTTAGTTTCAAACTAAGTTAAAATAAATCACTCTTGAGTGACACCAAGAGGTATGCTAGCAGTCTTCTTACTACCAATGTACCAAAACCTCATTCCAATGCTAGGAAATCAGAGCATGGTTTTTGCTGCATGACATTCATTTTCAAACAACTTATATAAAATGGTTCTATCTACACTCTTCTTGAGAGTAAGGTGAATCCCCTTAGGATAAAGGAAAGTAGTACATGGTATTATAATATTCAGTCATTATAAAAGTTTCATTAGAAATTGCTGTTCATATAAACAATTCCTCCATTCTATGTGTAGGATTTAAGACTTCCAGACAAAGAAATGGGTTTCTATTGTAAAGAATAAATGTGGAACACATGTTCATTGTGTCACTGACAACTTGCTGCACTAGAATTTTAAGAAACTCAGAGTTTGGCTTAGATTGATACCCAGCATTGTGCATTGCATATGCCCATCTAAGGACCATGAGGCTAATTCCTAAAAGGATAATTTTTGACCAGAAAAATCAAGCTATCACAAAAGACTGAAAGAAAAAAAAAACTACTAAGAATTTCCTTTTCACTCTCTGTAGCTAATTAGCTACTGGAACAGTTGATTAACACTGTTCTTTCCTTATAAATTATCAGTAATTTTAGCCATACTCATTCCCAAAATGACCATGTAGTTCACCTAAAAACATTCTGTACTTCTAATAAAATGTTTTAAAACAAAGGAATATAACTACAAACACTCTAAGAGAAAATTAGTTGAGTTAGAAAGTGCTTTCATCATTTGGCAAAAGAAAATCAATCTAAAATGTGCAGTTGCAGGTAGATATCTTTTGATTGTCACCAAAAAGCAGACTGAAATAATAGCTACTTCAAAACGGAGTGATGTCAAGATAGTTTAAACACCACCAATTACTTGCCATATGGACTATATCCCCTCAGCTCATGGAGTATTTAGAAACTATTCAGAATTAATAAGCATTACTGTCACGGTACTGTCAAGAAATGTAAACCCTCATTCATATTTTGGAGATACTGTGGACAAATATAAGAAACAATAAAGAACTACAATCTAAGAAAAATGAATACATTTAAATGATATTGTCTGTCGAACTTCAATGTTAGCAATATTGTTTTAATTGCAAACACTGAGTGAAATATGTTTTGTAATAAATAATCAATATAGTCTTCCTGATTTTTGGAAACCCACAGAGCATTATCAAGGAATGCATTGTTAGAATTCTCACTTCATTGTTAACATGGGCATCAGTCCCAGAGCCTCCACTAAAGGTCAGATCTTAAACATCTTTGTGAACTTGTGTGGCAATTTCTACCTCTGGAATTTCTATCAGGGATTTTTAAATAGCTAATAATGTATAAACTTCTAAAATATTATGTATGAATTTTTTTGTGCTATATACATTACACACAGCTCACTATATACTTCAAAGAAAATTATTCAAAGGGAAACTTCTGCTTTGGCAGAAGCATATTTTGTATTTATTTTGGGTGGTTCTAGAGGACAATATCAGAACTACTCATTCATTCATTTAATATTTATTGAAAGTCTGCCAGGGTGCCTATTTTGTGCCTTATTTTTCTAAGTTAGCTTAGAAACATAATTATAATTCTATCTACTGTACAAAATATATACGAATATTGATGAGAGAATAAAAGAGTTAAAAGCAGAAGTTAAGAGAAAGTACATTTAGGCTCAGTATTAAAAAGAACCTTCTAACCATCAAAGTCAACCAAAAATGGAATTGCTTGTCTCATGAGATAATGAGTGCCACAACATTGTACGTACCCAAACAGAAGATAAATCACATATCAAAAATGCTATCAGGAGGATTCATGCATACCTTTAAAAGGCTGAACAAGTTGACTTTTATGGTTCCTTCCAATGCCTCGGCATTTTATTCTTCTTAGAAAGAATGAGTATGATATGCTAATATTTCTATTACGGTATGTATTACGGTGAACAACAGAATTTAATAGGTCTAAGATGATGTTGGAAAATGGAAATTGTAAAAGTACAAATAAGGAATTTCATGAGAATTGATCAATTGGACATATACTATATAATTATGGATAATTCCTTATGATACAGTAACTGAAAATGTGAATATTTTATAAATTATACAGTATACTTTCCTTCATTTTTAAAAATTATACTACAAAAATTGTTAATAGGTTATATTAGCTATATTCTAACACTGACAGATTTGAAATAATTACTCTTTCTTCATTCTTCTTTAAGCCATTAGCATGTACTTAAGTTTAATATAAACATAAGGAGACATATGAGTATATCATATGCATGTTTTATGCCTATTAACAATGTATCTTTACTATTTTCTTTGAATTTCTGTTTTTCTATGTCTTAATGAATTTTTGGTGTCTTTTATACAAAATTATTTTTCTTTACTAAAAGATTTTTTAAATTTCAAAGCATATGGTTCCTAGAGATTTCTATTTTGAGGTAACATGGGCTTGTAATTTTAACACCCTCTATTTCCTCCCTCTAAGTGTCATGTAATCTTCTACTACAAAAAAAGACTGATACCCAGTCGTAAATTTCCAGTTAAAATACCTGAAGCTAGTAATCGACATCTTGGGATCAACTAAAAACTCAGAATAAAAATTTTACCCTAAAACTCATTTCAGGTAATGAATCTGGTTCTCTGCTGACTGCATTTCTAGGTGAGAGATTTGGGGTATACTAAACTTCTGCTATATTTGATCATACCTCTCAATTGTTTTATCCACATATACTTCAAGAACTTATATATAAAGAGAACAACGCTCCCTAAATCATACATTTTAACATTTGCCTAAAATAGTTAACATTATTAAAAAAAAAAAATCAACTATAAATCAGAATTGCAGGAAGTCACAAAAATCCAAAGACTGGAAAGCATTGGAAAGTAATATCATGAGTAAAGAATACGACTGCTCAAATATCTGCATTGTGTTAGGGTATCAGTGACAGGTAGACTGTGAAAATTTGCAGAGTATATGCCCAGACTAGAGTGGCTGCTGTGACTTCACTCAGAGTTCACCATTTTCAGGGAGGACTGCTGGCTTAATGTGACTAAAACATGCAATTATGAGGACAAAACAAAAATCTGGATTTTTATGAGAAATCTCCAAAATTTTAATTTTAGTAAAATCTAGTAAAATAAAAGGAAAACAACAAACCACAGTCAGTCCATCAGTTTGTGACTTTGGTTTAATGTGAATTCAATAGTAAACAGACCATTTGATATTAGATCGATCCCAGAATATTTCAGTACTTGTTACTTTAGCTGTAGTTCTTTCACTTAAATGTGGTAATAACAAAATATCACTAATACTTACACAGCACCCAACATACCACACTAAATGAAATATATCTCTATTATCTACTTACCTATTTATCAACCAACCTACCTACCTACCTAGTCTTTACAATCCAACAAGTAGTCACTATTTCTGTCCTAATTTATGGCTAAGGAAACCAAAGGACAGAAGTGAAATGATGTGCCCAAAGCTGCACAGTTAGTAAGTAGCAGTGCAGAATTCAATCCTAAACCTTTGGCCCCAGAGTCCACTTTTTTACCTACCACACTGTTTCGGCTATAGATTTCTATGATGTGTGTTATATATACAATCTAGCAAAAAACTGACATATCTTCTGGCAAATATATTTGTGCCACTTATGAATGAGTAAGACAGTCTGGAAAATATAATTTAGATTGCAAAAATGCTAAAATCTTTGGATGATATGGATGGTTTATTACAATATTTGACAATAAAATTGTCCCAGAAAACCCTATATACATGATTAGTCTTTTAAAACTAATATATTGTCTGTAGCCTTGTTGCCAAATATCAGCATTTATTTAACCAGAATTACTTTGGCCAAAATGTCTATTCGCTTATGTCATATTCTCTTCTCTGAAATAGTTTTTCTCATCTTTACTGCCAAAAGAAAAGAAAATTGTTTTAAAAGATTAGTTGTAATAAGCTTCATTTTAAATAGAAATTTTCTAATATAATAAAAATTATTCTGCCTAAGCAATAGAAAAGAATCCCTATTTATGATGAGTTGCCATTTGTTTAATTTTAATTTAACTAAAATACAATTTCCCAATTCCCAAACGTTGTTTGTATTTCACTTGGAGGTGACCCTCAACGTATTTCGAGAGAGGAACGTCTAGTCTTCAACGGATTCTGGTAGCCTAGCCAGATAGTTCTTTAAGATTAATAATAGACAAAATTCCCAGCATGGATCAATGACATTCCCACTTTTGCCATCTAATTTCCCACTTTGATTTAAGTCTAAATTGACTACAGGAATCATAACTTTCATGCACATTACATATAAGTTAGGAGTGGAAGCTTCTTGGCATTGTTCCCTTGAACCTTCTCACAAAGAGCAAAAAGAAAACAAGAATGCCCTCTGGTCTGATCCATGGACCTGCCCATATGAGATGTGTCTGCCAAAAATTGTCTATCAGTGGGAGAAAAGAAGTATATTAGTGGACAATATCTGAAAAAAATCTTACCTGGGCCTAAATTTCCATAGTAACTTTGATAGCCTCAAGCTAAGCAGTTTATAAAATATATGTACAATAGCATGATTCAAAACAAAACAAAAAAAGTCTTGTTCATTAAGATAAGGTCTATAAACAATACCGATAAATACTATAACATCTTGTGAAAAGAAAATATAAAAAAAATTTAATAGATAACAAGGTAGGGCTACTATTTAGATTGGCAATTTTATGAGGACAGAAACCATGTTTATTTTCTTAATTTCTATGTACTTTGGGTGAGCATGGTGTCTGACACAAAATATTTGTTCAGTGACTGTCCAAATACATAAAATAATTCTTCCATCTATATTATTTTGACAATTACTGGTACACGATTCACCTAATATACCTTTTCAAAGGGAATATAAGTTAGAACAGGCTCTGTACTACCAAGGAAACCTAATAAAGAAGTACAAAAATAATCAACAGGAGCAGTGCATCAATCAGAGGAGGTCTGATCATGATTAAGTAAGAGCATTTAAAAAACCTCAAATTTCCGTTCATAAGTAGAATTTAAAGCAGCTGTTCAGCACTAGCACAATGTCTGCCCTAAGAATTAAAAGGGGGAAGAAAAGCAAATCATGGCAACAGTGAAATTATTGCTCTAAGACCTCAAAGTTGATATGACCTTTAAAAAAAATTTAAAAATCCAAAGAGACAATTTTGCATTTTCATACTGCACTGCAGACAAGAAGAATCTGGTACTCCAACGTTGGGGCCGCTGTTTTTAAACATGAAACAGAGGTGTTTCTCTTAGAAGCAAAGGTCTTAAGGGACATGTCTGTCACAGCAGTTATTTTCTGTTTCACTTGTTGGCAAACTTACATCTCAAAACAACAACAAAAACGAGCCTCCCCAGCTCCCTGTAAACCAAGGAGGTAGAAACAAAAAATATTTCAAAGCAAGAAAGCAAACAGACTGTGAGGACTGAAACTCAGACCAAAGGCATCTGCTCTCCAACTCACACTCCCCACAACCACCCAGCCTTCTTACAATCTTACAGATTTTCCTAAGAGATGTTGCCATTTTAGCTTTGTTTTTCCCCAAGTTCTGGCAATACCCATCACTGCAGGCAAGGCAGCAAAGCCACTAGCAGAATCCAAACCGGAAAACAGAAAAGCTGTTCTGTCTTTTCTTCCCCGCCACTCCATTACTAATTTATTTTTTCCAAAGTAAAACTCCTTCATTCTGTCCAAAAAGGCAATCACTAACTTCCAGAATATAACAATTATTTCATTAGGAGCAAAGAATGCAGAAATGATTACAGTCTGCAGGGCTGAAAAATGGACTAGTTGACACACGGGACAATTTCCCCTTCAGCTCCCACTTTTTTCAAAAAAGAATAATACTATAAACCAGCTAATGTGTTCCCTCCTTTAAAAAAAGACCAAAGCAATCTTTGTTTTCACTCCTTTCTAATATACCTCCTCCTGAATCCCACCCAATGTGGTGGTTGCCAGCAAAGCTTCCTGCTGTTCAGTCCTGATTTTAAAAAAAGGAAAGAAAGAAAATAGGAAAGAACAAAATGTCTAATGCCATGCTGCCACTGATTATCAACATCTCACTTAGAATACAAGAATATTACTAAGATCCTTCAAAAGATACTGGTTTAAAATTCTCCCCACACACAGAGCTTATATTTTTCCCCTTTAAATTTAGAATCAACAACCCACAAAATCCAGGGTTTTGTGTCAAGAAAAATATCTCTATCTCTCTGAGTACAAAGAGAACAGGAAATCCACCTGCATTCATGGGTCACTTGTGCCTTACAAATATTTCTCTCTATGATTTACTACATTTAGCTTCATATGTGTAGTTGAAGTTCAAATGAGTCTTTAGATGATATTGTTAGAGAAGATGAGATCCTATAGATAAAAGATAAATGATGGTTTCCACAATATTCACATATAACATGTGTCAGATATTCTCTATATTACAAAACTGCCATTAAATCTATAGATTGAAAATTCAATCCAATTTAAGAAGCATTTCTTGAGTGTTGATATTGTGTTTGGTGTGAGGAAATAAAGATGAATAAATCTTAGCTGACACTCACTATCTAGTGACACCACAATCTAGGGAGGGGATACAATTATGAGAAACATTATAAATAGAAGTAGAAAGAAGAGACTTTGAAAGTCATTCAGAGAGTACATGACTACCTCAGTCAGTCAAAGTAGGGTTCAGAAAACAGAAAACATTCAAAGTGATACTTAAAATGAGGTATACCAAAAAAAAAAAAAAGCACACACACACACACAAAAAGGCACAATGTTGAAAAAAGTATAGAGTGATATTGAGTGGGTAGAGACTAGGGTATTGATGGGAATTGATAAATAAATAACTAGATAAATGGTAGAAAAAATAGTCAGAAAGTCAGAGAAAGGTCTGATTATTTTATGAACAGCTCTTGAATGCCATGAATATACCTAACACTGCAGTGTGAGGATGCTGCAGTTCTCAGAAATTATTAAATTATGAAGTGCCATAACCAAAAGCTACATAAAGTCCATCATGCAATCCTTGCCCCAAGCTCAAAACTCAGTATTTTTCCATTGCCTACAGCAGAACAGCCAATCCTGGGGTTTGGGACCTTCCACAGTTTGTCTCCAGCTTAAGTCTTTATACCCTGTATCCTAGTCACATAAGATTCTTGCCATGTCCAAAGCTCAGCATGATGATACAGTTTGGTTCAGGTTGATGTGCAGTCTTTCAACACTATGCCAGGTGTTCAAGAAGCTAAACAACCTCCAGGACCCAATTCAAAAGTCAGCGCCATTATAAAACCTTCATCTTCATTGTTATAATGTATTTTTTCCTTCTTTGAGCTCCCACGATATTCTGTAAGGATATATTGCAGTTGTAATTATATATGTAGGTTTTGTGTTAGTATCTGTTCAATGAATATTGAATTGAAATAAGATAAAATATTTAGTTATGTTTCTCTTTTTAAAAAGTAATCTTAAAAATTTATGAAGGTAACAGAAAAATAAAAAAACTCAATATGAATTTAACATCAGAGAAGAAGCCA
Source organism: Pteropus medius (assembly GCF_902729225.1). Classification (NCBI taxonomy): domain Eukaryota; kingdom Metazoa; phylum Chordata; class Mammalia; order Chiroptera; family Pteropodidae; genus Pteropus; species Pteropus medius. The sequence continues at coordinate 15,326,206 of NW_024349519.1, read as the reverse complement.
TATGAAGCATGTCATATCATTGCTTCTTTCATATTAGACATGCTATATAGTCATTACATCCTAAGCCTGTGTAACTATTGTGGTAAGCCTTTCCAACTTTTTCTACCCAGTCATATTTTAATATCAAAAATTATAGAAGGTGACATGTAGAATAAAATTTTTGAAGTTAAATTTACAAATTTTGTATAATTTGACAAATTAAGATGAAATATTAGTGAAAACACCAAAAATGTTGAGATAAAGTATTTTTCTCTTTCTACCAGATGTTCCTCAGTTATGAGTAAAAATGATACACATTTCAATCAGGTGCAATAGAAAAATATTACAACATTTGTGAGGTCTATAACTTGCAGACTACTAATATCCTAACCTTCTATTCATTATATAATCCTTAAAGGATAAATGAATATTTGCTAAAATGTTAAATATGAGGGAAAGAAACTTTGAAAAAAACAAGTCAAGTAATTCACAGAATGAATATAGCAGAAACATTTTTTTAGATATTTAAACTATCACCATTGACTTCAGGACATCTAATAATTGATAGTTCGACACAATCTATATTTTCAACCTAACAAAAGCTTGGTTAAGCTCATACAGTTAAATCATATATTTTAATTTTAAATTTCTTTTATTCTTGTCTCGTGAAACAAATAATAGAAAATCCGAGCCATGGTATATTTTCCATTTATTATGCCAATAAATTATCACAAATATGTTACCATGAATTTGAATTTTTGCAATTATCCTAGTTACATATTGTTTTCATAATGTAGCCACAAACCATAATTAATACTTTGGCTCGCTGTTATAGGTAAAATTCAATAAAATCTCTCTTACACATCAAGCGTGCATACAATGTTTTGATAATTCTATGTGTGTTATATTTGAATTAATTTATTGAATAGGTTTAATATCATTAGAAAGCAAGTAGTACATCAGTGTGATTTTCAACATCTCCTTAATATTCAAAGTGCTTCATGTTGGTCCCTGACATCATCTTTAATAGTCTTCTCTTATATAACAAGAAAATCTTCACATGCAGTTTCATGATATAATTGGTAATTTAATGACAGGTGCCAGAAGTAATATTTTCCTTTGAAAACTCCATCTCAAAATCCAGTTAAATATGAAGATGAATAAAATGCAAACTGTGAATAATAATCTGTACACAGGAAAATAATCAGTGCTTTTTAAATTTTGAGAGATTTATAAACATAATACTTTTTCAAGGTGAACATTCAATGTCATAAATGATCTTACCAAAATAAATCTGTTTTCTGTCCAATAATATTCTTAAAAAGTGATATAAAACATATTTGTTTATCCCAATTTTCCTACAAATAAATGCATCTTGGAAAGAAACTGGCAAATGTAATACTTGTATATGTTGCTCTGACAATATTACATATAATATTTTATTTCATTTAATCCTCACAACAATCTGAGGTTAAAGATGATAATTAAAATATCTTACTAGGGAGTATAGCATGGCACCAACCAATAAGAATGCATTCTGGCTATCAACACCAATAGAGCCAGTACTGATTATAGTTGCTACATATCAGCTCTATGGGTACTGGTGAGGATAACAACACAGTGAGGGTAAGTACAATGCCAGAGTTTTCTAAATCCATAATCAATGTGATATTTCCAAGACATCAGGATGACTTGATATTTTCATTAATACTAACTCATATATTTTTACTATGAAATTTTTATATTATTGGATTTGGTTGAATCGGGGAGGATATTGATCACCCTCACTTTCTCTTTACATGAGCATTTTCAGTATTGTGTTCAGTGGTACATCTTCTAAGAAGTAAATAAATGTTACAAAAAAAAAAGCTTCTTTCATTAAATAAATTTGGAGAAAGCTGTATTAAACAGTGTTATTTTTTTTTACATTAGGACTTATCAGAGCATGTAATACATACAGAAAGAAAAGTAAACTGTCTTTCAGACAAGAAATTATCTACATGGGAATGGGAAAGTAAATATACAGATTCAAAAATTTCTAAATTCACAGGTTTAATCTGCTTTCAACCAATGTTTCACTGAGGACAACTTAATTTATGAATTATGTTTAGTATATTCAAAATTCTGTGCTTTTTTTCTATAGCACTTTGTTCCTTTGATTAAAGCATTACATAATCCATATCTGTCCTACCAAAAGAAATATCATTTTGATAATAAATTTGAGTGGGTTTTTTTTTGATAACGTCAAAAAGTACATGTGGGTAAGGTTGCTATGAGTTCTGCTTGTCAGAAGCACAATTCTCAAAAAGTTGAATTGGAAAATTCACTAACCTCAGAAGAGAGATACCAAGAAACATACTTTCAAGAGGACTTATATAGATAAGCATTAGTAAATAGGATAAAGAACTTTCTGTTGCATACCAGAAAGGATCCTATGACACTTGTCTATTATCTTCAGTACAAAATAAATACATAAATAAATAAATAAAAAGAAAAAAATAAAAAGAATCTAGCTAATACAAATAAAAACAAAATTAAAAAAAATCACAATTAGATTGACAACCTGGTTTAAAAAATGGACATCACTTTCTCTGTTTTTCCAAAAGAATGGTAGTCTGGATTACATGTATCAACTTTATTAAAAAGTCTTATAAATTAGTGAAGTCCCTTTTCATTGCCCCTAACCATCAGAGAAACTATTGAAATTCACCTGAAATAAGCTGCATAACCTCTTTGGAGAGGCTCTTGATTCTATGATAACTTCTCAGCTTGAGAGAAATTAGGGTTATCCTTTCCACTGGAAGCATATCACTTCCGTGAAGAATTTATGGTATTTTACTAAAAGTATTCCCTCTCATTTTTCATCACTTTCTCTATTTGTCTCTAAGTTGGCATCTCTTTCTCTCTCTCTTTTCACCCTGCTTTATCTCTTTCTCATTCTCACTTCTGCTCTTGCTGTCTTTCATTCTTATTTTATAAGCGTACATACATGTGTACCTACAAGTAGGGTTACAAGACCCAAGATCTGAGACAGCATACTTTCCATAATTAGTGGTAAGTAGTCCACCTTATTAAAATGATGATAACCACTACACATAGTTATTTTAATTTTCCTGTTTTCTCAAGGCTATATAATACCTACAAATCACTTCTCATCATTGTTTAATGAAAAAAAATTCTGATGTAAAAATCCATCTTCAATAAAAATGCAAAATAGTACCTCTTTTGATTTTGCTGGTTCTTCAAGAACTATAGGTAATTGCCTATAAGTGACTTATACTTTATAGGTCATGAGTAAAACCGCTGTTTACATCTTTTAGTGTGTGATATCATGTGTTCTACAAAACATAGAGATCCTCACAAACTCACAAAGAAGCTCACCTTGAAATTTATTTGTCTCTGAAAGGGTGTTATATTTCCCAGAACCCAAGAAATTTAGAGTCCATTCGATGGCTGTGAAATACACTCCAAAGTAACAGGAGCATCAAAGAGCAGAGGGAGAGGATGGAACCAGGCTATCTAACAGTCATGGAGCTCCCCAGTGAAAATCCGTTGGGCAAATGAGGAAGGACACTGGATTGTAGCTTGACTCCCAGGAGAAACAGGAAACAAAACCCAAAGAAAAGCCAAATCAGTCCCCCAAAATACAGAGTAAACTCCAAGAAACCTGAGTAGGGCCAGGTACAAGGAAAAATATAAGACCTGCTATGAGATCACGCAGACAAGAAATCTGAAATCTCAGAGATTCAATATCTATTAGTAGACAGCCCTTTGGAAGAAGAGATGTGGATATTCTTTCTGGCCTTAATGGAGCTGAGTACTTACATGTGGCCAAGGAATTTTATGAGAATAGACAAGTCACACTTTAACTGAAATAGAACTCTTTAATATTAAAGCCCAACAAACTGACATTGGAAAGAAACATAAAACTTTTCGCCTTTAATATCCTTAAAAGAAATCTAAATTTCTAAACCTCTAAAAAAATTATCTTATGTGTTTTATTCATCTCTAAGTCAAATTAGGTAAAGTATAGAAATATAAACTATATTTATATTAGTAATATAAAATAATTTAGACACTTTTTCTTGATTTTTAAGTATTCATTCCATATGTAAAATCATCATTTATAAGTAAGAAAATTAATGTTGGCTGATCTTGAGTAGAGTAGGATAGACAGCATTTCATTTGCCTGACTTTTAATTTTAAAAAGTTGTGCCTGTCCTTCTGGAAATGATCTTTACAAATCCTAGCTCTTATAGCTAATAAAAGTGGCAAGCAACAGCTAATGAGTCAAAATTTGGACCCTTAAATCAGGAATCCCAAATTGTCTATTATAGAGGTGTTTTAATTTCTATTATCCACTACTATGTTAGAATTATTTATTCATAATCAATTAGTTGTGTTAATAATTTTTGCAAATACAAATAATTATCAAAAATAATATCCAAATTGAAATTGTAGTAAATTAATTGGCTTTTCCAGTAATATCATTTACAAATATGCCTTCTAAAAAACAAAATTAAAAAAAGCTCAACATTAAAAATGAAGTAGTATTTCAAATATAGAAACAAGTGAAACAATCAGCAGAGAATTTGCTGTTATTCTACAGAGAGCAGCTCCTTAGATAACAATGGCCCATTTCCCCAAAATATGGAATACCTACATTAAAATTTTTTAAATCAACAAATTTATATAAAATCTTATGAAACTATGTTATATTGTAGAAATAAGCAGTTATTTATTAGGCTATGATATAAACGAAAAAGAAAAATCAAAAGCAAAACCATCACTTGAGAAACAGTTAAAAAGGTAATGTTATTCCTTTATTTCTTACCCTTTTTTCCCTTAATAAAATAAAATGTTTCAATCATATATTGTGAAATGAATAATATTGGATAGCCAATTAAATTAAGAGGTCTTCAAATTATGAGTCAAAAAAAAAAAAAATTCACACATCCTGGACCTAGCCTTTATCTGAGCATTTAACAATAAATATCCAATACAGAAAAAGTAAAATTAAGACCACAGTGAAAGAAAACAACCTTTATAAACACAAAAAATACTACTGGTCATAAGTAAGGCCACAACAGAGAATATAATTAAATACTGTATCTTAGTATAAGTATAATCTATACTAGCATAATAATTTTTAATTTTTATGAACATACATGTTTTCACCTGCAGATATCTAATATCTTTAGAAAACAAATTTTTAAACTTCTATTTTTTGAGCCCTACCATGACAGCTTGTATTGAATCAATAGAAAATGTTATATTTAGAAATTCTGCAGTTAGAAAATAAAAAATAAAAAAACATTAAAGCTTATCAGACTCCATCAATGAGCAGGATAATAACAGCAGTTTCATCAAATTAAATCATTCTTTAGTGTTTCCATTCAATAAAAAGGGACGATCAGCAGGCTGTTCAAAACTAAAACTTCCCTACAATTTCTCTACTCATCCTCATTCTGACCACACAAGGTCTCTTTTCAATTCAGACCATGACTTTTGAAGCTCCCTTTCTCACCCCTCACAAACCTTAGTGGAATGAAGAGCATTAGAAGTAAGTAAACAACCAATAAATGTAACTATGTTACTGAGTCATGTGGGGAGGAGGGCAACATGCAGGGAAAATGGCTAAGTTGTTCGCATTAGTAAAGCAGACTTTGTTCCATAAACTCTCCAAGAACACTGGTAGAATGCTTCATTTTTAATTCATTCAACCCCATATAAAATTTACCTGACTACAGCAATTTGACTAGGATATTTTTTGCTCTCACAAAAATGCCATTTTTACTAACACACCAAGGCAAAAATATAAATATGTGCAGTTTGATATACTGACATATTTTGAAGATCAGACTCACATACACCTACAAAAGAAAGCTGTAATCATTTATAGGGGAAGGAGAATGAAAGCCGAACGAAATTTGCAACAAAGGATTATGGCACAGTTACATCTAAGAAATAAATTAAAGTACTTTAGGTCCTTCAGTTAGTTATACGGGTGTTATTAGGGCTGCAAAGCTGAATCCTGTGATAAAATAGCTAACATTTATTGGGTACTCACAATGCAAATTGACAGCTCTGAGTTGTCAATGAATCATTTCTTTTAATCCTCAGAATAAGCCTCTGAGGTAGGTAATGCTATTATCTCCACTTTGCAAATGAAGAAACTGAGTCAGGCACCAAGAGGTTAAAAAACTTAACCACAGGAAACCATTTTGCGTATTGCTGAACCAGGCTTAAAGTAGGCAATCTTACTCTAGAGTCAACTGTTGTGACTCACACAACTGCCCAGCTCTGGAAAATTCTAACATTCTCCATATTCAAGTCTCAGCCCTCCTCAAAAAGGCTATAACACACAGATCAGAATTAGCTCTCCTTGTATTCTCCCATAATACCTTGTACTTAAACTTCTCCACTCACAGTGCATGCCTTTATTGCAATTACTTGCTTAATGTATGTCTCCCTTTTCAGACTATATGCTTGATGAGGACAAGAGCCATACGTCTTTGGTTCATTGCTAAATCCAGGAGCTAGCCCTGTCTAGTAGATACAAAATATTTGATTAATATATCATAAAAGAATGCATAAATATGTTACTATTGCTTTAAAAATTTATTCTCTCAAGTAATAAATTTCTATTAGTATCTACAAATATTGACAATTCACCATCAAAAATAATAGCTAATATTCCGTGCTTACTATCAGAGGTCCAATTCCAAGTACTTTATTTATGTTCAATTACTTAATAGCCACAATTTTTTTTTTTTTAACATAAGACAAAAATGAAATTTGGAGAGCTTAAGTAACTTGCCCCACATCACACAGTTAGGGAAACACACAACCATGATCTGAGCACAAGAATCTTGACTCTAGAGCCTGAGCTGTATACTACCTCTAAATAGGACCAATTTTCAAACTGTTAAATTCTCTGGTTGAATAAGGGCTTTATGTCATAAAGCATTTAAAGAATTGGAAAACATTGGTGACAAAAAAAATTCCCCATTCTATAATCTTAACATATATTTATTTAATAGTAGAGTGGTAGAGTTAAAAAGAGAATAGCCTGCACTTGCCTTTAATATTTTTTCAAAATTTATAAAATATTTTAGAAACTTTAAAAATATCATCTCTGATTTTCGAAATATGGGAATGGTGAATGAAGAAAAAGGAAAATAACTGAATTTGTTTTGACTGAGGTGGTTAACTTCCAGCATTTTTTTTCGTAAAAAAAATGAACATTGTAGTTCTGAGTAAAAATTCCAATGTAACAGAATACACATTTATAGTACATCACTATTACAGAGACTTAATCAATACTTTTAAGTTATTACCTGCAAAAAAATTCTGTTTACGGCTATCTTCAAAGTAGATTTTATGGATAAGTTGTGATAGTTTCTTGGGTTAGGGAAGCCCTATTTTCTCAAACAGTATCAAACAGCTCTCTGCAAGGGAAATCACTGTGACTCAGATAGCTCTCTGATCACAGATTAAATCTCAAAATCTAAACCAAGTTTCCATGAACTTGGTACACATAACTTCACCTTGGTACATATCTACTTCTGACAGACCCAATTATAATATTAAGTGATTTTAAAGAGGACAGTGGTCTAATGCCTGTTTCAAAAAATCTGTATCTAACTTGAATCTAATTATGAGGATGCAATCAGACAAATCCAAATTGTGAGATAGTATATGAAACAAATGGCCTAGACTATTAAAAAATGTTTCTATCAAGGTCAAGACAAAAAGATGGCAAGGTATTGTTTACGCTTAAAGGAGATCTAGAGAGATATGACAAGTAAATGCAATACCAAATGCTTGACTTGAACCCAAATTTAAAGAAAAAAAAAACTATAAAAGAAATTAATCAGATAATAAGAAAATGTAGATCTGGACTATATTAAATAACATTACTACATTAATGTTAATTTCTTGGATATGCTAATGTTATTATAGTTAGGGAGCAGAATGTCCCAACTTTTAGTAGTGTGAACCTGCAACTTACTTGCAAATGAATCAGAAAAGAAAATGAAATAAAGAGAAAGCAGAGGGGTCAAAGTTAATAATTAGCAAAACTAGCTGAAAAATATAAGCGTGGATGCTCATTATGGTACTATTTCAAATTTTCTGTAGATTTTGAATATTTTAAGTAAAGAGAGAAACATTAAGAAAAGCTTTATATCCAAATAATTGTGACATATTTTAGATGATTAGGATGTTTTCGGTTGTAACAAATACAAAGTCAAAAATGTTCTGGGCTTATCAGTTAAATTTGCCATCTCGATCTAAAAGTCCCTAAATGTTGTCATAAAGGATAGTTCTAAACCAAAGCCATTAGTTTTAGAGATACTTCAGTTTACAAATGGAAAACAGAGATATGTGTAAATAATATTCTCATATTGATAAAGTGATAAATTGTAAACAAAGCTTTTATCCTACACTCTTTTCTGCATTGTCACTCCCTCCCATTCCTTTATTCAACTGATGTGTGCTTTCATCTTGCTAAATGAATCATTCAAATTGTAAGTATTCACTAAATATTTTTAAATGAATAAATAAAGATAGGAATGTTTCTGTGTTTATATCACTATAAACATAGATGTAGTACTAAATCATATGAAAGCATATAAAATATGCTAATTTAATTTATTTAAGTTAACTTGGGATGGCTTTTTAAAGTTAAATCAATGCAGAGGGCCCAATGAGATTCCGTGTTGCTCAAAATCCACAGAAACAACACATTTATCAGAGCAGACAATTAATAGACAGCCTTAACATTTCAAATGGAGATAACCCCTGCCATGCTGTATGTACTCTAATGAACTTTAGGGTCTCACTGAGATGCTCTTCAGGTACTCTTGCAGATCCAGAAATGTTTCCTGAGGAAATTCTTGCTTTGTCTCTATGTGCAGGAGTACATAGAGTCAATTTAAGGACAGAGGTGAGAAGTGCCTTAAATCTAGGCAAGATACAACTCAGTTCAGAAGTGATTATTCCTCATCTCTTAGCAACAGCCTAGATGTAACAAGTGATCTTTAAAGGAGATAGTTTAAGGGACATGTCAGTCTTTTCTTAGACCTCTGCCAGTATCCTTTCATCAGGAAATCTACATACCTGGTAAACTTTAGTTATTTATAAAAATGACTTCCTCCATTATGTTGCTTCTCACTCAATATTCTCTGTCTCTTATCTGGTCTCTACTAAAAATGGCAATGTAAAGAATGCCTTATTAATCCTCTGTAATACTTCTATTGAAGACAGTTTGAAGATTTATATAATAAATTACTCCCTTATACATCAGGGCTCCCCCAAAGATTGTGATTACTGATGAAATGGTAAGTTTTTTTTTTTTTTTAACCAGAAAATGATAACCCGATAACCATTAAACTTGTTATGGCTGTCAGGTAACAGAGTTATTCTTAGCCATAATTTTAGAAATAATTATCTTCCCTTATGTTTTCTGTCTGTCTGTCTGTCTATCTACATATCTATCATCTTTCAATCACACACTTACATAATATATACAGTGTTCATAATATATGTATAATATATATTATAATGATAAGATTATAATTTTATAATACAAAATATATTTAATAATATATACATATTTTATTTACATATATTATATTCATATGCTATGATATATTCTGTATAACAAATAAATGTATTATGTATTTAATAAGTAAAATATAAGTGATTTTTGACATGAATATTTAATGTTAAATATTTTAATTATTTTAGAAAGTAGTTGAAGTTCTAATAAATCCTGTACAGACCATGGGCTTCAACATTATTTACTAATTACTTGATACATATGTATCCGTATGCAGCCCAAAACATTTACTAGATTATAGAAAATATCCTTGGAATTCTTTCTACATGATTAAAATCCATTCAAGGAAATAATAATATACATTTCTTGGGCATGCTAAGTTACATACACTTTCTTATTTAGCAGTAAAATGATGAGCATTATTAAAATGATGAGCATTATTAAAATGCCTACTTCACAGATGCAGAAGGTAAGGCATGAAAAGTTTATGTAATTTGCAAAAATCATAAAGCAAATAGGTATTTTAGTTGTAAATAACCATTTAAGCATTCTGACTCCAAAGTCCACTGGTAACTACAGCTACATGGCCTCTCCTTTGGAAGGTATCAAGAAATCAGAGAAAGCACTAGAATCCGGCCATAACTATATATTAGAAAACACTTAAAAGATAAAGACTTAAAACCCAGATTCATGAAACAATTCAAACTTATATTAAAATACATTAATTTAACAGTAAACTTGAAAAATCCACAGAGTAAAACCAAGAGGTTCATTTCTATTCTCACATGCCTTACTGTCAGCAGGAACTTGTAATTTTCTTAACAGCCACATTATTTTGTCATACGAAATATAATTCTATTTAAAATTACCAACACTCCTGCCTGCTACCCAATAAAATCAGTATGTCATGGCTTAAATTAGATCAAAGAATTAATACTATTAATTATATTATTACCAATTCATCACAAAGTTTCCCATATTAAGATCACCCTATAAGATGTTGACACTGACATATTTAAAAGTTCCTATACTCTAAATATGCTTCCTGAACATTAAGACAGCAAAAACTATTCAGATAAGCTTTCTGAGCAAAGACAATACCTGTCTATAAAGGTAGTATTTCCATAGGTAGTCCATTGTAAAAGACTTGGAAGAGAGAGATTTGAGAAAACTTACATAGTTACACTCTTCACAGTAAGAAGTTTCCATCGATAGTGTATGTTACAAATTGGCATCTCTCAAAAACAGTTACAAATAGCCTTTTCCAAGAAACTCTTTAAATAATTGTCCAGATGTCTAGATATCCACCACTTTGCACATCACCTTGGGCCATGAATGAATTAATTCATAAATGAATGAATTCAGAGAGGAGAAATTAGAAGTTTATATCAAATTGTTTATTTATAGTGTCTGTATTTCAATAAAATTTATTCAGCAACTAAAATAATGCCTGTCAATAGGTTTTTAAAATACATTTATTAAATGAATAAATAAATTTCTGCCACTAAAATAAATAATAGATTATAAAGTTCTGAAAGCACTGTATTATGTAGATCAATACTATAATCTGATGATTAATAGTGAAGTCTTTAGAGATGGACTGTTTGGGTTTGTTTCCCAGCGCTGCCACTTGTAACCTGTGAGAAATTAGGCAACTCCTTCTGTTTCATTTTCTTCATTTGTGAAATGGTTATAACAAATAAGATTTTTTGAGGTTAAGTTTGTCACATAATAAGTACATACTGAATGTCAGTGCTATCTTTATATCTATCTCCATAAATATATATCTATATGAATAAAGCACTTGCATCACATCTTGTAGGTCAGTTTTAACTGTATATAGTTTGAACTGAAATACAAAAGGGAAGATATTCCTACAAACTTCTTTAGACCCAGTGGAAATTATAGATATATACGATGGCATTTCAAAAAGTAAATATTATTGTCCTTCCAAACATAGAATCTCTAAAGTAATCTATATGATCCTTAATCAAAGATCTTCCTTTCCATTGTAACTCCATGGAAGTTTGAAGAAATGGACAGTTAATGATATAAACATCTGTGCAAGTCAGTGTTACTACTAGGACTTTTTACAACGTGATAAAATTTTACCTTCTTGTGGAAGAAAGCTAAGAAAAACATTTAATAAAAAAGTAAGTCTTTCTGACTAACTGCTACCTTCCTAAGCTGTGGATTAATAGAATCTAGATACAGACAGAAGTTTTAATTTTCCTCCCTCCACAGAAAAGGATAAAGCAGCACCATCCAATAGAAATATAATGTGAGCTACGAATATGAACTGCACATACAATTTGTAATTTTCTAGTGCCACATTCAAAAAGTAAAAATAAGCAGGTGAAAGTAACTTTAAGAACATTTTATTTAGCCAATATATCCAAATATTATCATTTCAAAATATAATCAATATTCTTTAAAAACTTAGTAAGGTATTTTACATCTTTTCATTCAAAGTCTTCAAAATCCAGTATTTTATACTTACAGCAAATCTCAATTCAGACTAGCTATGTTTCAAGTGCTCCAGTAGAGGCATGTGGCTAGGGGCTACTACTGGAAACCACAGACATAAAGGGATTCTGAGAGCATTTCTTTATACTTTTTACTAAATCACATACTTATTCCTCAAGAGCTAAAAGGTTCTCAGTATATCTAAGGTAAATCATACCAACCAGACAAATCAACAATTTAACATTCTAATTGATCAATTTATCCAATATTTAAAAACACAAACTATACTTCAGCTAAGAAAAATAAAATAGGTGAAATTACTTTTTTGCTTCTTTTGTGCTAAGTAACACTCTGTAATAGCTCTTACTAAATACTCTATAAATTTAAAAGCTTCTAGTATATAATATTTGCCAATATTCTTTAATTGAAGATTTCTCCTATACTTTTAAGGTAAATAAAATCATTGAAATAATTAGATTTTGCCTATAATTTACTATCTCTGGTATGATTTTCCTTTACTGAACTAGTAAAGGAAAATCATACCACATGAAACAGCACTGGTCTGATTTAATACTATAAATTCAGAACAAATGGGAAAACATTAAATTCAGAAGTGCTTCTGGACCATTAACTTCCATGCTGATTTGACATGCACCATAGTACTCAGGCAACAGACTCAGGAATATAACCTATTCCTAAAGCAAACAGTATTTTATCTCATAACCATCTGGGGTTCACATCCTTAGGGTTACTAGAATAGTGCTGTCTGGTATATTTTAATATCTAGAAGTATAGCACTAAGACCTACTTTATTAGTGAATCCCATTTTGCTAGGAAAAGAAGACTGACATAGAAGAGATTATAGAGGGAACGAAATTTTGGGGCCCTTGTTTTCATTATTTAGCTGAAGAAAATCATTGGTTATATATGATTTCAAACTCTATGGTTTTTCTAAGGTATCAATAAAAGAAAAAAAAAAAGCGATACCATTCATAACGTGGACGGTGCTCTCTTTCACATACCGCCTATAGTCACAAACTTAAGTGCCAAGCAGATGGCCGAAATCTGTTTTGTATAAAATGTGCGCTTTTCCCCCCTAACTGTGTTCTTTGTATTCATATTCAGCCTAGATTTTAGCCATCAAAACACTGGCACTATGTCGATCATTAGCAGCATTTTAGACAACTGGCAACTAAGGTATTCACTGTTCTCTGCAGAATGGTCAGCTAATATTCCCCAGATGTGTGATTAAGGCAAAAGATCATCTTCTTACATTGGTATCAGCACTTTGGACGGCTCTTTGCTCTCAACAGATTATTTCAGTGGAAAACAATTTTATGTCCAAAAATAAGAGTTCTTTTTCTAGGATGTTTTTGTTTGCTTGTGATATAGCTGCCCATAAAAAGAAATCTATAAATTTGTCCAAGCTTTACCTACAAACTAAGGAATAGTTAGTTACCTAGCTGATATAAAACTTCTCATGTTACTTTTACTATGAAATTGTATGATGTACTCTCTTTGTAAGTTTCTTCAAGTTAAATATTGTCTAATTTTCAAATATTTTTACAAATAATACTTTAAAAAGCAATAGTGTGTGACCATTTTATCTTATATCACTTTTTTTGTTTTCCAATAATTTGTTCTATGAAATTATTCATTTTTATGGTTATAAACAAATGAATTTTAATTTGCATAGGTTAAAGCATAGGAATATGTTAAATCAGCAAATTTATTATTTAAATACTTGATATACTGATATCTCTCAAAACAACATTTAGTGTATCAGACTTCCTACGTATTAAAATGGGAAGAGGTGTGTTTTTAGGGTATTTCATTATTAGCAGTCAGCAGCCAGAGAAAACTATAGCTGTATTGCTGCTATTTAATTACAGGTTACCTGGGATCAATAATCATTAATGCATTTAAAGCAATTATAATTCTATTAACTACAGAATTTTTAAGAACAAGTCAACAGATTTCTTATAGGGATTATTTTATATGCTAAAATAATTGCAACTATCAGACTAGCTAGTATGTTATCAAACAAAAACATAATTTTTATTGAAGTGCTGATCATTTTCTATTTGCCAAGAATCCAACCTAGTTTTCAAAGTTTGAATTCAGTGGCTCGCATTCAGAAATATCCAAATATTTTTCTGAAGTTTCTAAGTTTAAGATGACTCATTAGCATTGAGGAATAAATAATGTTATACTCATTTTAAAGCCCATTTTATAGATGTATGGCTGAAACCCAAAGAATTTGAATAACTTACACATCACAAAGTTTTAATTCTTGATTTAGCAACTGTAGGAACATACGCCAACTCTGTACATTACTAAATGCTGAATGATAAAATATATTAGCAGTAAGTTGTCCAACTGAATGATTTCCAGATTTTCTTTCTTGTTTAACAGTAGGATATTTCACATTTCCCTTTGGTCCTAGTTCTAAACATAGTTCTGGTTCAATAATGCTCTTTTCTGTTTTTTTGTTTTTGTTTTTCTTTTTTTTAAATAGCCTTTATTTCTGTACCAAGAGAATAAAAGAATAACACTTTAAATTTATTTCTAAATTAAAAGTGGCAGGAATAGAATTTTTTAAATCTATATCATAATCATTAAGCAAATAATTAATTTTAACACAGCTAATTCTTATGTTATCCTAAACACATGAATCTATATTTAAAATTTGTAACTAATCTACATAAAGACTTCATGATACCATAGTCATATTTTCAAAGTATAGATAATACAGAAAGTCCTTGAATATGAGTCAAAATTATGTTGCTGATGGTATAACTGCACTTTTTAATAAACACAATATTTAAAAGAAAAAGCATGCAATCTGCTGAATGTAAAATATTAACAATATGTGAAACATCTCCTCTCAGATAATATAGCTTCTTTAATGCATCTTTCATTGGTTGTTCCCCTACTCCTTGCTTCATAGGTTTAACATTTCTTTTCTTGAAATTGCCAACCACTAATTAATGCATATTAGGTTGGCTGGCTAGATGCTAATGCTAATAATTGTCTAATTTATTTTGAGAACCACTTAAACTCTTTCTTTATACTACCTGTTTTTAATATTAGTTGATCTTTCCACTTTCCAGCCCAATGTTTTATTTATTCATATAAAGATGTACACTGTTTATAGACTCCATGTTGTCCTAATGCTCTACTTTATTCATCTTATCCTTATAAATAGACTTTCAGGACTTTGACCTAAAATATCATTTTCATGCTTTTCATATCCCCTCACAGTGCCTTGTTCAGGTTCCATATACGATTTATTTTTCATAATATTTTTAACAGTTCAGGATAGTGATCTGATGCATCTGAGAGTTTCAAATACATAAAATATTAATCTTATCTTTTGAAACAGTAGCTTAAAAATAGTTCATAGCAAATTGGAGCACTTAATCCTAAATAAAAATTATACATAGTACTTAGATTTCAAACTCCTAAAATATACTATGGTTACTTATTCTTGCACAACGCTAAATTGACAGGTAAACTGAGACGTGATTCCACATGTGAAGGCTGGTTATATGAGATACTGCCTCCCAATTGCTGCATAAATTCAAGAATTCTGACCACTAGAATAAAAAGCTAGGGATCTTTCAAATGTGGTTCAAAGTGATGAAATTTTAGAGGTGAGAGGTTTTAAAAATTATCCAACCCTTCTTTGCATTTTACAGATGCATACACTAAGATCTAAAACCTCTTCTCAGACTGTAAGAAAGAACTGGAACCTGAAATCTTATACCCAACTAATACACTTTCTATTATGTTACATTTCTCCAAAAAATTGGTGATGATACTGACAAATGTATATTTTTACCAAAAAAGAAATTGTTCTTCACTTCAGGAGTAAACACTCAAAACCCAAAACCCAATAAACTGTCCATTTAATACGTACGCCATAGGCCTCTAAAATTCAACTTTCTCCTCTCGGCCTGAAATCTCAAATTTTACTCAAGCATATCTTGATTTACTCAACTTCTTAAATTCAAATTTTCCATTAAATATGCATCACAATACTACCTTCAGATTTTTAAAGCTAGAATATTATTATAAGTCCTTATAGCTCACGCCACAGGATTATATGTTGCAAATGAAAAAGTAGAATGGACTTTGCTTGTATTTCTATGAAATATTTCTTCTTTTTGAGATTTCCCCCAACCCAAACTGTGGCTTCATCAGTATTTGGTAGAATTTATTCAAAATTAATTTATTCAAAATTCAATTACTCTATAAGTGAAAAAGTTTCTGCTGAATTCCAAACTCATTATATGTACGTGTATAACTATTACATTCCACAAATAAATTTTTACATAACTATTACTGACACCCAATTATCCTTTAATTACTTATAAAAGTCTATATATTCTGCTCCTTCACTTTGATTCTTTAAATTGCTCTTAAAATCTTTGGATCTGCTTTTCTTTCTCCAGAAGAATGCTTTTAAAGCATTAAACATTTCTAAACTGTTTATAGGTCAAATTAGATCCATTTTATTTTTCCAGTAATGGCAAATTTTTAAGAAACAAGTCTACTATCTTATTTAAATTCTATAATCCTTAGGGCTCTAAAAACAATATCTTTCTTTTATTTTTCAAATTCTAGCTATGTTTAGGACTGGAAGAAAATAGAAGTTCTTGCCTCAGAAATAGCATTCACTGTTATCTTTGTTTTTCCATTCCTAGGCATTTTGTTTGATTTAATGGTACTTAGACTATTACATAAAAGTTATCTTCACATCCTGATGATACTATGATAAAGATGATAATCTGAATCTGACGTTGTATCAGTTATCATTCATTTAAAGTCAAAGTTAAATTAGTGAATGAATCAAGAGTTAAATAGTTTGATTACCAGTTCATTTATTTCTCTACAAAAGAATAAGAACACTATATATTATCTTAATGAAACTGTAACATATATCTCTTATTGTACAAATAAAGAAGAAATCTTTTCATCAGTTTTATGTGACATCTTCCTGAAAACTCCTTTCAAACATATTATGAAACTCAACAGCAAATAAAAAAAGAGGGGGTGGTAAAACAAAGGGACATCAGGAAAGGAGTAAAAAAAGTCTTTGGACTTTGCAAATTATTGCCCAACAAACTCTGACCCAGGTAAATAACCCAAAGAAAGACTTGTGAGCAAACAAGTAATACCTTAACTCAAGAACCAGAATAAAAATGTTTTAGAACTTTGTCAAGCAACCTATATTAACTATGAATGAAAAATTAATAGCATAAATAAAGCATTACTTTTTCATTTTGTGTTCTCTTATGTGAACACGTATTTCTCATTTTCAACATTTGTGTTTCTTTTTCCTTAAAATGCTCTTTT
The DNA here is from genome assembly GCF_902729225.1 of Pteropus medius. Taxonomy (NCBI): domain Eukaryota; kingdom Metazoa; phylum Chordata; class Mammalia; order Chiroptera; family Pteropodidae; genus Pteropus; species Pteropus medius. The sequence goes on along the minus strand of NW_024349519.1, from coordinate 15,308,835 downwards.
ATTAAGTTAATATAAAATTGTTTAAAATGAAAAGTCAACAGATCATATGTGAAAGTTCCATAACCAGTTCTCAAATAACCTATCACCTTGGTATCTTCATCCTAATTAACATAAAAACAGAAAACAAAACTAAAATCACTATTAAAGTAAAAGATTTGCTATATTTTAAAACAATTCTGATTAAAATTTTACCAGGGACACTATTTGGGCCTATGTAGTCTTTTACTACTAGATTAAAAAATTATCAACAAGCAAAGCATAATGTTCCTGAAGCCCTAAAGAAAAGACACATCCTTTAGGAATTTGTTGCTGAGTGTCCCAATTGATCTAACTCACTTAAACTGCCAATATAAAAATCTTATAAGTTTTTGGGGGCGCCTTTATTTGGGTCCTATATAATAGTGAATTTCATTTCTTCAAATTATATCTATTTTCAATGCATCTTATACTTAGGTTTCATTGTGACAGAAATGATTGGGATGAGTAGAGCAGGCACGTATGCATAGAGTATAATTAAATCTCATGCACCTACACAATAAGAAATATTAAAAATAAAGCTATCGATATATTTTTAAGAAATCATATCTTCTGTTTTTTTTTAACATTTTCTTTTCTGAAAAAAAAAAAATTCTTTCAAAGATGTGAAAAGCAGAAATAGAAACGCTGTTACATATGAAAGTTTCAACGGATTTGCTGCCAGCAGCTTTTCTTTATAGTGTTCCTCTTACCTACAGTATGTGTTGGCACTGGCAGGTAGCCCTAATTCGTTAGTAGCCAAATTATTTTTGTCCCTGAAGTAGGAGAAATCTCCATAGCACATGAATGAGACATGGTTTACTAGTTTACACACATCTTTATAACTCCAAGAAACCAAAACTCATTCACAAATGCTTTCATTTCAGCAGTGAGAAGGGCTACAGAATACCAGAGATACCTACTTTGAATTCTTGGTCCTCATTCTCTATGAGAAAACGAAGAGAAAAAAAAAAATCTTATTAACTTTAATAAAGACTTTGGTTCTTAATGCAAGAAAAATAAACAGCTTTCTGTTCACCACACTCCACATTTCATTTAAGAAAAAATATTTCAGTATAAAGCATTAGGGAAAAAAAAGTCAGTAATAAACCTAAATGTCGCTACATAAAAATTCATTATGACGGCATAGTAGTTTTAGAGAATGTGGTTTACAATAACAAGCATCCTTATATTGCATGATCACAAACTACATTTATATACTGTTGTACCACCTTCACTAAATTAAAGAGAAAAATAGGAAGATGAAATACGCAACACTCAGAAATAAATGTATAACAGTGATGATTCAGCCACAGCAAAAAAATCTCTGAATTCTAAGGCAAGACAAAAGTAAATGTATTAACACTAAAGAGCCAAGTGCCTGAAATGTTACTTAGATAAAAGAAAGAGAGATTTGAAATACAATGAACCAAGTTCAGGTTGAATTGATTTAAGATTAGACACTGATTTCAAATGTCTATGAATATCTACAAGCTTTTGTTTTTAATTTTCCTTCTGTCATGTTTTATGGGTAAAAAGTCCTTAAACTACCTTGTAATAGATTAATTGCTTTCAAGCTGGGTGACAAAAGGGCATAATGACCGGAAAATGATACAAAAGAAACAGTAAAAGCATGTTAACAAGTTTATCAACAAACCTGTGTAATTCTCATGAAGTACATACAGATTAAGGTTCAGTGGTTCCAAACTGGCAGCATTCAAGTTGGGTTCATATTTGGGTTTTTTGTTTTGTTTGTTTTTTTAAACCACCTGTCCTAAAATGACATTGTTTATGCTAATTATCTTTGTTTATGCCACAATTCTGTTTGTTTACTACATTCTTTTAAAATACCATATCCCTATAAACAGTTCTCACCAGAATTCTTCTAAATCTTGTTTCGGTCTGGTCCTTCTCGGCAGCCCACTGAGCAGAATGCAGCTCTACAATGAAGGCGCAAGAGCTGGGAACAACTTTGAGTCTCTCACTCCTCAGGCTGGCAAAGGCAGAGAGTACTGCTGAGGTTTTACTCAGGCTCCAACGGAAAACGATACTGAATGTGTAGAAATGCAACACTCCCCTATTGGACAAGCAGAACTATACGCCACAGTATCTCCAGAGGAGATGCATGAACTCTCAACTAGTAAGTGAAGAGAATAGGTAATGCTAAAGGAAAGGAGTGCAGCTTACAAATTGCAGGAGAAAAACACAGTCAAACTATAGTCAGAAAAGATGATTAAAGGTCTTCCGAACCATTATCAGTTCCTGATTAAAATGAAGGAATATGTAGCATTCTCCTAAAGGATGTCCAAATAAACTGTTCACTTAAGTAAAATAGTGTCAGTCTTTAAAATTTGTTCTTCTCTAGCAATACCACTTGATCATCTATATAACGCTACATTAGCAATGCCACTAAATGTTCAGGTACATAACATTAAAATTTTGTATTTAATGAAATGATGATATCAATCAATGAAAAGGAAGAAGGGTAGAATGAATTAAGCAAGGAAGAATCTTCTATGTTTTAGTCTCTCTCTTGTTCATCAAAAATTTTCCATTAAAAGGAAGATATTTCACATTGTGGTTAAATCTTTGAGCATCTTTTTATCCGATTGCCATCATCTGAGTCAGAAACCTGACATATTAAACTGTATGTGTAGTACAAGAGAAATATCTAGATTAGTTTATTTCTCATGCTATTAGTTAGCCTTGTTGAAATTTTGCAAGAAAATAAAAATCTATCACTTATACTTGTTTAACTAATCTATAAAAAGAGAGGTGTTCAACCTATGTAATACTTATCTGCATTATAGATATACTCGTTAGGTGGCTTGAGAATTGACAGTGGGAAGAATAGACAATAAAAATCAGATTTTATCAATAAATGTATTTTGTTTTTTAAATGCATTATGAATGCAGTTCATTTGAAATAGTTTCCAACTCTATGGAGGAGTAATGTGCTAGAGTATTAGAACAGGTCTTATTATTTGCCTCTCAGGTAAGAGGCATATACAGATTTGAGTTAAAAGCTTCCTAAGAACAGATAAATACTTTATTGTATGCTGATTATATTTGAGAAACAGAGAAGAACACACCAACATGTGGAGTAATCATAACAGTCACACATTTCTGTATTTACCAACCTGCTAAACACTGAACAGTATATAATGCCACCTGACGTTTAACCCTTAATTGTTCTTGATAATCAGTCAGGTCTCCTGCTAATTCTTCAGGACAGTACTCCAGCATGAGTGTGACAGAAGTGTAGTTTATCCACTGTTTCATGAAAGCTGCATTCCAAATTAACATCTTAGCTCAATTAGCTTGCAACTTATTGAGATGGCAATTAAAATCTATTACCAGTTATAGGCACCTTTTCCTCTACGAAGTATTAGTAAATAAAAAAAATACTAAAATGAATGAAGGCTGATATCAGAACATCCTGAAAATATAATATCAAAGTTACAGGTTTACAGTTGCCGTTAGGTGATAATGTGAACAGGTAACTTTCCTTTGATTCACACCTAGAGATTACCTGCTAACTTGAATGTACTTATCACATGAGCACAATGGTTTTACAAAAGTTTATAATTAAACTGAATACATCTGTGTAGGTAATAAATATTTTATTACTATGCTCAAACTTCAGGTAATTAAAGTACTGCTAATATCAGAGATATTCTTATAGACTGCTAATAGTAATTTTTCATGGTTATTTAACAAATAAGTTTTTCACAATACCTGATATTTCTTTCTTCGGAAAAACACATAAAAGTCTCTTAATGTGAAAAATTATTTCTTTAATCAATATGACCACAAATAAATTTGATGGATATATAAGGTAAATAAGTTAAAATTTCATTACAGAAGGTTTTACTCTTGTAGTGTTATCTTCAATGTGTAGAAAATAGGCAGTCAGTTGTCTGCACCCGTTTTGAAAGAAGTAATCAAATAGGTAATACTATAAATTTAATTTGCTTTATCCCACTAGGTTCAATCCTAAATTTTTTTCTATTTATTATCAAACTGTCTTCTTAAGCAATCATCTTATATTTGCTTTTTACTGAAGACTCTAACATAAAGCAATTAGAAAGTGTAACAAGTAGCTTAGTCATAAAACTATTACATTATCAAACAGAATAAATGTAAAGGAAAGAAATATAATACAATATTATTGATAGTAGCAAAAATTGCTTTTTTCATTCATCAGAAACAAGCTAATATTGATATTCAAGGCAAACTTTAATTTTTTTCATTCTATGAATATGAAAATAATAGATGGCATTCCTAAAGGAAAAATTTTAGGTCACAATTTTTAAATTTATTTTTATATAAATATGTAATTTCATTGTCTTTAAAAAAAAAATTTAGGAGAGTTCATGCGTTCATTCTAAAGACGCTATTACTAACATTTAGACCAGGTTGCCAGTTATGTCTCCTCTAAATAGCATGACCTAAAAGACTTTGCTTACAAACAATTCCTTAGAAGATACTTTGCCTATTCACCTCCCACCTGAGAATTGTGTTTTTCATTAGTCATAATCAACTATGACAAGGATGCTTGAAAATAAAAATAACGTATTTCAACTTCTTTACGTTTTAGAATCACTGTTTAATTTGCTCTACCTCCTGAACATTTTTAACAGACAGTGAAACTGTTACTACTTTTGAATTATTTAACAATTGCCTATTAGTCTGACAGTATTGACCATATTCATTTTCAGGGCTGATAATACACAATACATAAAAAATCTAAATAAAAAAATTTAATCCTATTTAAGTTTCGAATATTCCTTAAAGTTTCAACTAGTCTACAGGTTGCAAAGAATAACAGAAGATAGGCAAGAATCTACCAATGAAATCAGAAAAAAAATCACATAAAATTTCCAAAATATATGAACCCCAAGCAACTTGTTTATATCCTCTAGAGCAAGGTTCTCTGTTTCATAATGAAATTTAGAAGGCTTTTTTTTTCAGATTTCTGACTAAGTTTGAATGAACAATTCATCTATAGCAGGTGAGTAAACAATAAAATTTAACACTCAATAGAAATAACCTACTTATTCAATGAAAGTTGCCAATATTTGAAAAGGCAAAAATAGCTGACTACATATGATAGTGTAGTTATTGCATATATACCTCCTTTGGAGAATATAAATATTCAATATTGAGTCTGCAAGATATATTCTATGTGGGTGACTACAGATACACTTACTCATACAAATTCAATGTAAACAAATGATTACATTTGTAATGACTGAGATTTTTGTATTTATTACTAAATATAACCACAGGAAAAAATAAAAAAATGCCAAAATTTTTACATTGTATGACATTTTTCAAAAATATTTTAGCTACTATTATTTCCAAATATACTGTCTATACTAACAACTCTATTGATTACCACTTGCTTATTTAATTAGCCAGTTAGAAAAGCATGCCTCTGGGTAACAAAAAAAATGAAATTCTCACCAGGAAGAAAAAATTGTTAAGAGATTTACGCATTAGAATAGGAAAGGGAAAAGTTTAGTTTAAAAAAGAGATAATTGAAAAAATACAAATAAAGTTCACAGCAGGAAAGCTTGCCTATATAGAGCAATAGGCTACAGCCTGTTAATATGTAACTACCTTTTTATAAGAACAGTCTGTTAACACATTTACAAATCAGACTCAGAGTTTTATTTTCAAAAAGTATAGAGTTGAAGAATATCGTTTAAGTACTACTCTGCACACATGCTAGAAAACTTAAGGTGATATATTAACAAACTGCTATATTAAGCAATAGCATGTTCCAATATTAACTTCAATATCTACATATGAAATAGGCTATATTTGCAAACAAAAGCTATTTTAAAGAGTTAATATATAGAACTTTGAAAATATGAATTCAAAACTATTAAGCAAGTTCAACTGAAATTATTCACTGAAATTATCTAGAGAGGATTCACCCCAATTTAAAAAAAAAAAGATGAAGAAATGAAAGAAAAGAAGACAGTATTAAAGTATATATGTTGGCTATTTTACTTTCTTCCTCGATATGATATTGGCTTCTCTAATATTTGGCCACATTCAAGCATTATTTTTTTCTCAATATTCTTCTCTCCCATTGCTTTACTTCTAGAATGTTTTAATCTTTGTCCTTTCTTTTTTCGTCTTTTCATATCAAATTCAGTTGTTTGAGCGATGAACAGCTTGACTTAGCATATTTTTAACCAGCTGGTCTAGCACCTAGCTTGCATTGCATAGTCAGATACAACAAATGTTTATACAGAAGGTAGCTTTCATGAAAATGAAAAAACACAGATACATCGTGAAATCATGACTTTTGCCTTTTTTGCACTAAATTCACCACACAGAATACAAAGTTTGAATTCTTTTTAATGGCAAACAAAACTCTATTTATAGTTCTCCAAAAAATGAACTTATGCTGGGATAAGAACTCAAATTTAAAAATTGCAATGTGTACTTATAGGAACACTAAGAGGGCTAAAATTCTTTCAAAGCCCTGCTTTACTTGCAGCAACATCAAATGGAAGGATATTTCATATAGTTCTCCAATGAGGAACTACTTAATTACAAATATGCTTATTCCCATCATAGCAAAAGGAAAAAATTATAGTAAATCAAAATTTA
>NW_024349519.1:15201856-15301121 GCF_902729225.1 Pteropus medius | reverse complement strand
CCCTCCCTCTCCTAGGACTCCTTGACCAGTCTCTTAAAGGGGTAGCGCACTTCTAGCAGCGGGGTCTGGCCGCTCCCCCCCTCCACTGAGCCGCACGCTCGGGCTGCAAGGCACTAGACAACCTCAGGGTGCCTGTCCTTTCCTTTTAATTCTCTCTTCTAGACATCATCAAATGTGAGAAGTCAACTCATTTAACACGTTTCCCATACTCTCTTCCTCTAAATAATAAAAGTCACACACACACACAAACACACACACACACCCCAGTATATTTTAAATGCATTTGTTGCTGATTAAAATAGAAATCTGTATACTAATAGAATCTCAATTAAACTGCATTATTAACTAATTAAGCAAAAAAAAACTGATAGGAATAGCATTTTTACACAAAGAATTGTTATTCCTTCTCACCCTTTTCTAGGCTCTCTCCGTGCGCACACGGAAACACACACACACACACACACACTCTCTCTCTCTCTCTCTCTCACATACAACAATCAGGCATTGTTCTGAGGAAAGAAAAGCAACTTTGACAGATTGAAATATAGCAGAGGCCCCTTCAAGGAAACCTGTAAACAACTTGTCACTCACTCTGTCGGTCTCACTGTTAGCTCGTGCTTTCCACAAAGTGGTGCGAACGTCCTGGCAACCCAACCAAAGTTTCCTCAGCTCCAAACTCCATAAAACACGATGTGCGATGTGGAGGGGAATAGGTAACCACATGCCAAAATAACACACATGTGAGGGAACAAAAATGCAAACCAAACCAAAAAATGAAAACAAAAAGATGGTACTAACAAACTGTCCTGTAGGGGATTGCTGGGGAGGTCAGGGGTAGGAGGCGCTCCCCTGGCTTTGGATCTCTTTAATTTCCTCTGCCCAGGCAGCCACAGATAACAAGGTGGACAAACTATGGCTTTACAGATCCTAAGCTGGCTGGCAAGGCACAGCCTCCATAACAGTTCCAATTATCTAGATAAAAATCTGGCAGACAAGGAAGGTAATCAGGTAATGTACCTTTGACATGAAATGACAGAGGCACATACACACGCACACACACACATACACACACAGAGACACTTACACAGACACGCATGCAGAGATGGTGGCTGCCCCGTGCACCGCAGCATCTGGTCAGGGAGTAAGCACACACTCACCAACACGAGATAGTGTGCATTCTTCACACACACACACACACACCCCACACACACACACACACCTGCCTTTTACCACACACACACACAGTCCTGCACACACACGCTCTCCACTCCTACTGGGAGGGTTCATTCTGCACAAAAGGCTACATTACAGAGCCCGCCCCAATAAGGGAAAGAGAGAAAAAAAAGCCTTCCATTGTTGAGAGGGCAGGTCAGTTGATTAGATTTTCTGTGGAGAATTCCACGAGGAAATTCCCTTCAAAGCCGAAGTGATTAACTGGGGGCTATTCTGGAAATGGAGCAGACAATGGCTCAATAGTCTGCACAGCCAATGTCCAGGCTGGCACTGAACTCACTTTAAAAAAAAATAAAAGCCAGACTCCCTGTTCTTTTCCACACATTCCCCCCCAACCCCCTCTACTCCTTACAACTTCCCCTCCCAATTCCTTTTATTTTGCAGCTGGACAACATTAAGGGCCTTTAAAACCACAAGGGTTGACCCCACAGCAGTTTGATTAGGTCCCACTTTTTTTTTTCCTGGCGACAGGCAGACAGTAAGTTTACTTTCTTAGACACACACAATGTGACACCATACACATTCTAAATAGCAAAATCAATTATTAACCTTCTCATGTTAATAAATTTATTCTTCATTCAAAGCTTATATTTTCTTACAAAGTTGATAATAACTTAATAATGAGATCCATCATTCACAGGGTCTCCTAAAAATAAACATATATATACTACAAAATCAATGTGGAATACGATTTAAGCATGTCACTATGGAGTTAAGACACTAACAAAACACAGAATTATGACCCACCCTAAAAAAGCTGTTAACAAGGGATGTGGCAAAAATGACTTGATGCTGACATGATTTTCATTTTCAGCAGTTGGGGAAGGGGGAAGGATATTACTCACTATTCTTCCTTGTCGTTAGCCTCAAATTATTTTTTTATTACAGCAACAACCCACTCCTACATAGAAAAATGAGAAAATTGTTGCATGTATTTTAAATATCTGTTTTTCAGCCCTTATGAGACCTACAATTTGATACACTCTAATCAATAGAGTATACAAAAATAATTTTTTTCTATTGTTAACAGTGGTTATGGGAATTAAGAAATGGTAGCTGCATGGCTACATACAATTTAAAAAATAGTTTTTAAAAAATTTTTCTCAATTAGAGAACCTTGTTTCCTCTTGTATAAATAGAGAAAAATGAAGGCGGAAGGGTAGTTAGAAGGGGCAATGGGAGCTGGAGTCAGGAAGAGGAGGAGGCAGTGAGGAGAGGATGCAGGGAGAGCACAAGAAGGAGACATAGTGGCAGCATAAAGATAGAAACAAAGATAATGGCCATAAGGCAGGATGCTGAGATCCGTATGGTCCCAGCTGCTGTCTTGCTACAGCAACTACCTCTGGTTGTTTCTCTGAAACTCTAATCCAGAAGGTCAGCAGAGCAGGTAAAAAAGAGAGTATGAGTATCTGAGGCCAACTATAGTACAAAGGAAAGATGCTCGTATCAGAACCTTCCTTGTCTTTGGTTTTGTTTTCATAGACACTTAACATATGTATGTGGAAGTATACATATGCCAAATAAACACAAAGAATGTATAGGAAAATGTTAGGAAGTCAGTTTAAGATCTCAACCCACTTCTGTAAACATTCCTGTAGCCATTTGAAAACAAATTATTTCTTGCACAATTATCCCTGTTGAAAGAATTGAAATAGACTGGGAAATAGACAGAAAATTTGCCAAATATAATAATGATCACTCTAATAATGATATTTTGAACTAATGGAACTTCCAAGCTCATAGGAATTTTGTTCACATAGATTAGCTCATGGATCACATGCAGCATAGAAAAGAGTGAGAATGCATATCCCTAAGTTTCCCCATGTTTAAACTTGGGCAAAAGGAATTTAAAGTCATACAACTGGTTAGTGGCCCATTTGTTACTTGAAGCCAGATCTTACTTCACTTGTGATACCATAATTTAGAATAAAATAACACTCTAGAATTTAATAGCTGAATGAAAATCTCAAGATGGTACTCATTTTTTAAGTGATCTAAAGGCTTTCAAATAATTTCAAATAATGAAATTAAATTTGATATAATCTCATTGGCACTAAGTTAGTACTGTATTTGATGGTTGAATGGAACAGAAATGTTTAAATGTACCTCTCTAGGCCATAGAAGTTTTCTTTCATTTGAATTCTATACTGCAAATTAGAATTTCTGCAAGATTTGGAATGTCAGCAAAAAAGAAGGCAGTTCCAAAATGTTCTCATCAAATTCTGTCATTGGTAATTTCATTAAATGATTGAATTGATACAATCGATCTGATGTTTAATAGTAAATGACTATATATTTATATTTTACATTAAATATTAAAATTTTTAAATACTAAATATGTTAATGACTACCCTAGAATATATGTTAAATAAATCTATATTCATCAATTATCTGAAGAGTTAAACACAATCAATTGCTTATGTATCAGGTATTCTCTACATAGGAATTAACATCCGAATGTGATTTTTGCTATACTATTATAAGTAGGTCTCCAGAAGGTTTCATAATATATGTAGATTGAGATACACTTTTGCATTCACTGAATATCTATTAAATGCTTACCATGTTAAGTGGTAATAACTTTAAAATAAGAACTCAAGAAAAATTTGTAACAAATCTAATATATATATATATATATATATATATATATATATATATATATATATAAAATCAAAATTCAAATTGTTTCATATCCAAGCCCCTCAGGCAAATATGTTAAAAAAAATTTAAGCAAAAATAAACAAATGAATGAAAAGTAATGACAAGAACTTAACTGAGGGATAATTAAATTGGTGGGAAAAATAAAAATGATCTAGACACACAGTTATAGAAACCTAATTACATCTTCAGAGAAGACCAAAGCACAAACTACAACAGAAAACCATACAAAACAATTTTTCATTTAATGAGTCTCTTTGACACTTCTACAGCAGTTTATGGAAAATGGAATAAACCTGAAAAAGTGTGCTTTTCAGCTCATGTTGTTTCCACTGCAAGTATAAAAAGGAGACTCACATAGGCTAAAGAAATGTAAGAAATGCTACTGAATGCTACTGGAAAATTCTCGGAGAATATCAGGAATTTTTAAGATTGTAAACAAATTATTTCCAAATTTAACCCGTTACTAGACATTGTTTCAAGCAAGTATTTCCAATATTTATCTTCTCATTTTAAAAGGAAGTATTTTTGTTCCTATATTTTAAGATAAATTATTAAACATATATTTTAATAATTGAAATTGAAATATCTAGTCATAGATGCAGATTATACTTTAATATTTGATATATGTCCCTACCATCAATCTTCAGTTTTCACATTTTATGGAATTTAGAAGGCTACTTTTGAGAAATAAAACTTTTAGTGCTATAACCACAATGAATTTAAAGCAAATCAGTGTCAGACAATACCAACACTGAGTTAACTTGAAACAAGGAACATTGAGAAAATGTTCACCTAATTTTTTTCTCCTCACTATTATTTACTTTGCCACAAAAAAATATTTAAAAAGAACCCTCCGTCTTTCAAAAAAAAGAACTTCCAATCAATGTATATATCAGTGAGCCATTCACCAAATTCATGATGAACTCATCATGACCTATTACATGCAGCTTAAAACTTTGAGTAGACCAGAGTCTTGTAATTAGATCTCTTCAGAAAAACACCTAAGAAATTCAATAGCCTATCTTCTTTGTTAAAGACCTAAAATTCAGTTCTCCATAATACCTGTATGCCAGGGAATTGACATTTAGCAGCCTACAGATGGTATTGTCAGGATATAAATATGAATTGTCCTCAGATCACATTTTTGACCAACTAGTATTCTTCAAGAACACGTTAAGAATGTATTCATGTTAGAAATTCTTGTCTCATACTTCTCCCAAAGAGATGATGCCATTCCTAGCAATAGCTCCCATTGTTTGATATCTTAATCACCTTCAGAATAATTAGAAGAAATTTAAAAATGATAAATTTTATTTTTTGAGGACTTTCTACCAGTCACTGTGATGCATATAAAATAAAATTACCTCATTTAATGTTTAAAACAATATGAGATATGCAATTGTATTATCCCAACTAAAATGAGGGAATTGCAGCTTACAAAAAGAAGTTAATTAGTTTGTCCAAGATACCAAAACTAGGAAGTGCAGAGATGGGGAACACCAGAGTTATAACATCTTTCCTCCAAAGCTCTCAAAAAGCACCAAATGCTAATTTATTTTAAATACAGACTAATAGCAATTAAATATCAAGTGCATGGGAAAGTGCTTAATAAAAGTCCTTTAATGCTAAGTGAATGTCCAAACTTTGGATAAAATTTGAGTGAGGATTGTCCCATTCTCACAAATAACATGATATAAATGATTTTTTTATATAGCATTGAAAAAAGTTAAACAATAGTACCTTTATGCTATTTCTGGTAATAAGAATGATAATAATCAATAGGAATTATATAATTTGGCTCTCTTTTAAAAAATAATGCCTAAATATTCTCTTATTACAATTACAATATTTAGATTCCTAGGTAAAACATCTATTTTCTGGTCCCCATATAGCTACTTTGCTTTGGAATTTCCATTGTACAGAAAGAATCATTTCAGGCAAAGGGTGTCTATTAAGAAGATAAGACCAACTGAACTTATACTTTTATTATTTTTACTCATTACACAATCATCTCTCCTTGTGATAAGTACTGATGTCTAATGGCTGTCAGTTCATGAGAAAGACATGAACCAGTCACTCTAGTGGTAAAAATCAGAAGACACCTATTGAATAAAAAATCCATATAATCCATGAGAAGTCATTCAAATGAGACCATAACTTTAAAAAGTGTGCTTGGCTACCAAACTGTATTCTAATTTCTCAACCTGGGAAGAAATTCAGGGAACACACTGCACTGACTTTTTTTTTCTTTTCTTTTTTTTTTTCTTTTTACAATTCAACAGTAAGTCATATATATTTTGCATTGTATGTTCACCACCCATAGTTAGATTTATTTCTGTCACAACATATTAGACTAGACCCCTTTTACTCCATCAACCTCCCGCCCCCTCCACCTCTCTCTTCCCCTCTGGTAACCACTAGTCTATTTCCATGTCCAAGAGTCTCTGTTTGTTGCTTTTAGGTTTATATCCCACATATAAGTAATATCACGTGGTTTTCAATTTTTTCTGTATGGCTTATTTCGCTTAGCATGATTATCTCAAGGTTCATCTATGTTGTTGCAAATGGCAGTATTTCATCCCTTCTTATAGCTGAGCGATATTCCATTGTATATAAATACCACATCTTCTTTATCCAATCATCTATTGTTAGACACTTCAGTTGCTTCCATGTCCTGACCACCGTGAATAATGCTGTTATGAACATCGGTTGCACTGACATTTTAAAAGAGGCAGCAGAAAAGTGAAAAGTAGTAGCACCATAATATTGCTACACCAAGGCTTTGATTCTTACTTGTTAGATTATTTCTACAAAATATTTTATTATATAGTGGAAAAGTATATACTAAAATATATATATATTTGATATATTTTTTATATAAAGTATATATAAAATATATATATATACTTTTCAGTATATATTTTAGCATATACTTTTCCACTGTAGATGTTGTGTGTATTTCTTGATACTAATTAGAACAGAAATACGAACTAAAAATGAGTAAAATATAAAAATATTTGAACACTTAGCTCAATTTTTAAGTTGATTATACTTTTATTCTCCATATACTTTTTATTCTCCATATTGTCCTTTGATAGCATACTAAGTAAATGACAAAAAAAAATATCTTATTCATAGTAAATGAAAATATTACTCCTTAACAATGTTCAGTCTACTTATATCTAGAACAGCACAGAAAGAATTATGACTCTCTGAAAGTTAGGAGGTCTGTATTCTAAAAGAGCCTCTATTTCTTTCTTACTAGTGACGTAGTCTTCCTTAAGTATTTAACACTTCAGGGAAGATGAGTTTTAAGTTTCCTTTCAACTCCTAAGTTCTGACTCTATAATCTTTCCTTTGATAAATCAATTTATAAGTTGCAAAATAAAATTTCTTATCCTTCCACTTTATCCCAGTTATATATCCTTTTTAAGACTAGTCCTTGTAGTTTATTTTAACCTTTTAAAGTATGTCATAACTACATTCACACATCAAGATTAGATGATAAAGAAAATAAATCTTTTCTTAAAGTTAATTCAGCTAAATCCAATTAAACTAAAATGACCTGGAGAACTTAATTGATCACAAAAAAGGCCATGTTTTCAAAAGAAATTTTATAATTGAATTTGTCTATTCATAAATCTAAAAATATTTTGTGCTTGAATTTTCAAGTCACAACTTTCATTTTACTTGTTAAATACAATTACATTTATTAGCATTACCTAATTTAAAGAGAGAATTAAAAGCTGTTTATTACTATCGAACACATCATATGTGTGTGATGGAAGCAATTGGCATGTAGCGGGAAATAAATACTTGGGGCTCTGCCTTTATCAAGAATTTCAAAACATCAAATGAGAAACTCAAAGACAAACTAAAAAATTGAAATGTTAAAAATTCTGACAGGCAAATTATGTTTAAGAAAACCTAGTTTTTAAAATGAGTTTTTTGAATACTCTGTAGAACTTCTGCCAAATAGCATCTTTTTTTCATGTTATTGTTAAAAAATTACTACTGCCATAATATAGAAATCAATTCAGTCAGACCATGCACAGGATGAAAAGACAAGAAAACAGACTTTACCAAAATAATGTATTCATTCAATTAATCAGTAAATACATATAGAATCTTTAATCTACACTTGTATTATAAAACACAAACACACACACGCACTTAAAGAAACAGACAGTGATTTCATTGTTTATACTGCATACTTTCATAAAATGAGAAAAAAAAAGGAAAATTGGTATTTGTAAAATTTCCTGAAGTTGAAGAACTATTTAGGAATGAAACCGAATATTAGTACTTAAAAACACCTAAATATTAATTAACTCTAAACTAATCATGGGTCTATAATCAAAAACATTTATTTTTAAATCTTGCTTAAAATAAATCATAGACTAAAATACTACAAACGTTTTTAAGATATGCCAATATCCTAAGCACATCTTTAAAAATACAAAAATATGTCTATGTCTTTCCTGGTTTGTGGACCAAACTTCAGATTTATTCAGTTTATGTATACAAACATCAAAAACTTCTGAATGACAAAAGTCACTGTAAAGAAATCAGAAGACATGAGACAAGTTGGGAAAAATATACACAACTCATATCAAAGGAAAGAGCTAGCCTTCATAATATGTAAAGAGCTCTTTGAAATCAATGAGAAAAAAGATTATCCAATAGTAAAACAGGCAAATAATATAATTTTATTTTACTAATCAATGTTATCTCAATAATTTTTAATAAAAAATAAATAAGTAATAAAGTAAACATATTCTAATATTTCAACTTTTAAAAATATAACTTGTTCAAAGAAAATCGAAATGGTTCTTAAAGGAATGATGCTCAACATCTTTTAATGAAAATATAATTTATAACTATAATGAGATAACCACTTTTTAACCTCTCAGCTTAGCAAAAAATCAAAACTTTAACATTAATGTTAAATTATATTATTTATTCATAAATAATTTGTTCTCTCCCATGCTATACTTCTCTGCTGATGGAGTTTACTTCCTATCCCATTGATTTTATCTTAGACATTGCTTTGGCCAATGGAACACAGAACTTTCTGTGTAAATGTTTTATTTAGCTCGGCCACTTTATCTTGTTTCTGCCTTTCACCATGAAAGTAGCATATTCAGATAGAGACTATTCCACCAGCCTGGGTCTTCAGACGAGAAGATATATGGAGCCAATTTCAAATACGAGTTCACTGCTTTTTCAAAAAAAAGTTAAGTATACATGAATTAAATTATTTAAATACACATCTAATTAAACTAAAATCTCTCCAATGGTTGCCCATCAACTATACACAGTATTTCTCAAATTCTGGTCAGCAGATTCCACACAGACATATTTTCAGAAACCTGTGATTAATGCATAATTTTTTTATTATCATTAAAAACTATTTTACCTGTTAGAAAGACCAAAATTCTCATTTTTAATGACAATCCTCAATTTGAAATATTCATTTCTAGAATAAATGTTTTTTTTTTTTTTTTTTTAATTGAAATTCAAAGACCACAGTGAATATATTCTTGGGGTTATATAATTTTTTTTCTTCTAAAGAGGCTTGTATATAACTCAAGTTTGAGAGGTGACAGCCTTATTATAAATTAAATATTTGTCTCTTCATGCTCTGTCATAGTCTTCTTATCCAGCCTCACCTCTCCCAACATGCCATGAACTTCATGTTCCAGCTCTAATAGATAGGTATATTTGAGGGCAAATAGCATGTTGTTTCTTCTTTCAATGATTTTGTGTGAAATGTACATTCTTCCTGGAATATCTTCCATACTCCCTTACCCTAATTTTTCAGGATAATTTCTACTCATCCTTTAAGATTTTTTGAAACATCACATCCTACTGGAATCTTATATCAATTCCTCACCTGTTATCCCTTTTGGGATTTTCATAATACCAAGTAGAATGTAAGTTCCTTCTACTTGGCTTCTAAGCTCTATAAAGATAGATGTCTCTGTCTCGTTATTTATTGTATCCTTAACATCATTCATTTCAAGCTTTATAATACCCATGGCATTCTTTATCTGAAGAAAAAAATCTGGATACCTCAGGAGCCTACGTTTGTGTGTACTGGTATCACAAGGCCATTGCACAATCTGTTTCCCAAGATGGGAATATGCTTGCCTCCCCATCATCGATTTTATATCTAGGTTTACATATTACGTCCTCAAAAAAGCCTTACCTAACCTAGGATTGAAGTGTAAGAAAAAACATGTGGTGGAGTGTTAAAGTTCATGGAAAACAGTTGTGGTATTAATAGAAGTTTGGAATTTGGGATTTTTTGTGGGAAAAGTGATGTTACTTTGAATATGACATAATGGCAGAACATATAAGTAGAGGTTTCCAACTTAGAGATGGAAATAGTCCACTGAATTGTGTAGAAATATCATAGAAAAAGTAGATTTTATTTCATAAGTATGAAAGGCTATTTTATAAGGTGAGTAAAGCATTAAACCAAAAATATTTAAAGTTTCGAGAAAGAACAAATAACACAAGGACAATTTTTTTAAAAGAGGTCTATTTAAAAAGCCATTGATCTGGACAATTAGGCAGTCACTTGTGAGAGATGTTCTTAAAATACCAGGAGAACAGAGTTCATCTCTGGCAAATGAAATCTTGAATTCTACAACTTTCCCCGACCCTTCTGCATGTGCACACGCATACACGCACACATACCACATATATGCACAAACACAAATATTTCATTCCCTTCCACTAAAAGGACTCAAGAAAGAACATAGGGTCTCCATATTAGGAACTGCATCATAAAAGGTATCACCGCATACTCTAGGAAAAATACACCAGTAAAAATGTTGAAATCAAAACATGTCTAAAGTTTTTGAGAAAAAATAATAATGAACTAACCACTGCTTTCATAACATAAGGGACTTATTAATTTCATAATGGCAATAATCCCTATCAAATACAACTGCTGTTTCATTTTTCCATGTGTCCAGATGCTATTTTGGCAATTAGGCAGGCACTGCCATTTTGATTGCATTTAAAGTGATCAAGTATGCAATTGCCCACCCTTGTACTTTTCTTTCAGTACAAAGCTTTGAATCTTATTTTTGATCTAAAAATATTCCATTTATATCTCTTTGTTGATAGATTTTCCTGTTGCTTGATTTCAAGGTCCTGTAGAAATCATTAGTGACATTATGCCAAGGGCTGAACCTCATAAGCAACCTGAACAGTTTGATTCACTGAAAATCTAACCCACAATTCACTAAACGAAAATGTAATAATGATCCTGTCCAATTAAAACTGTTAAAGTAAATGGAGAGAACCTAATGATTTCCCCTTATCATTCTGATATTCTGGAAGCATGGCAGGGGAACAATAAATACCAACACATATGTTATAGATGCCCACTCTTTTTTAGTTTAGGGAAAGCAATAAATTTCTTTTAAAAGGAAACTACACTCTTACATAAAGGACATTCTAATGGATGCATCTAAGTACAAAAAAAGGGCAAATAACCTCCTCTGAATTAAAACATATTTAAGTAAATTCTTAAGCCAATTAAACAAATTGGAAGCCATTCTATTAATATGCTGAGGAGGTAAAGGAGAAAATGGGAAATGCTGCCTGAGCACAAGACTAGTTATGAAAAACATGAATGAGATATCACTTATGTTCCATCAGTTTAAAAATAATAAATTTATCTCATCTCTATTTTTCTATAATTACTATCAAATACATACAAAAATGCTTTTTGGTCATATGCATGCAGTTCTGTCTGCATACCTAGGCTAAAGTAATTATAAAAGCAGATGTAGAATTCAAAAAATTGTCCTTGATCCCTGAATCTGACATATCCATATAAGAGCAAAATTCAGTATCAGAGAGAAGTAGACTGGTTAATTTAATGACCCAACTTTAGAAAGCTTTCAGAGATGTGTTCAACAGGATTACAACAGACTTTATCCTGAGCCTAACATGCATGAATGAATGAAGTACAAAAAGTTGGAAGACTATTTTATTCAGTGGATGATTTTGCATTGAAGTGTATGCTACTTAAATAAACATTCTGCAAATAAAACCAGGCAGCTAATAAACTAGTTATAACTGGTTAATAAAAAATCTAAAGCAGTAGTCTTCGAACTTTTTAGCCTTGTAACACTTTCTCAAAAACAAAACAAAAACAAAAACAAAACCAAACCTGAGGATTATAGAAATATTAAGCTAAAGAATAGGGATGAGTTTGTGTGGTAAGGGATGGAGCAGTTATGGTGGCAGAGTATTATACTAAAACCCTCTCTTCAAAGCATAGTTAGAAAAGCATTACACCAAAATAATTCTAAAACTGAGAAAACTATTGAAATATTAAAAGATTTTAAAGTAGATACTTATATTTTATAACATATACCACAAAATGCCTTATTTAATCACATTTGCCTTTTTTCCTATATCTATTACTTTTTTTATTATCCCAATATACTATGCAACTATAATTGTTATATTTCTTACTGTTTGCATGTGTTCCTCAGAAACACTATGCCCTTAAAGGGCATTTACTATGCCCTTTATTTACACTGCAACCAATCTTTGGACAGAAAAGACATATCTAAGTTACTAAGCATTTTATGCTTTCTTTAAACACACGTACTGTCTGTTGGCATAGAGATTCCAACATAGGATATCCAGAAGACTATATAACACGTTCACATCTCCTTCTAGGCCAATCTTGAAAAGGAAACTAACATAATATACTCCTAGAGAAGATTGTTAATTGTTTTGATGTGTAAACTACGGCATAACAATGATTATTTCCCCAAGTGTTTATATGCATGTGTGTATATACATATATATATGTATATATATGTGTATATATGTGCATATACATATATATATACATATATATGTATATACACACATACATATAAACACTTTTATATATATGTTTATATGTATGTATATCTACATATAAACACACGGACACACACATATGTATATATGTATGTAATATACCAGGTAACTGCATACAATCATCTACCTCAATGTTTTTCCAATGCTTCAAGCACCTCAAATAGAGCAAAAAACCTTTATTTGATTAATTATTTTCAATATAAATGTATGTTTATATATACAAATACACTTATATGGGCATCTGTATATGAACAAAATTAAAAGTATGTTAACATCTTTCCGCTAAGTTTAGCCCACCTACCAGAAGGCTGACAGGCGGACAGGCTGCAATTACGAACAACTAAACTTGAAAAAGCAGCCACTAGGGGTGCAGACCATGGCCAAGAAGAAGTTGAGACCAGCTTAAGTGTGGCAGGTAGCTTGTTCCCAGTTGCCTCAGTGCAGAAAGGGCAGGAAAGGGACATGCCTGACATGTGCATCAACGTCCAGGGTATGCCCTGAGCACTCCATCAACTACCATGAGACAGGATTGTCTTCATGCGGCATTGTCTGTCCACTGCCCTTCTTGTAGAGCCCATGCAACTTGTCCACATCCATTAGTCCCGGACAGAGGGTCACTGGCATGCACAGTGGCCTGAACACTAAGAGTGGCCAGTGTCTGATCAGTCTCAGGTGTCCTGCACCACCACGTTTGAGGCAAAAACCTACCTGCCTATCAACTTGCCTTTTCCTTTTATTGACAACTATGGTTCAGCACTGGCCGCCACAGCACATAGGTTCATTGCCAGATCCTGCCTTGAAAACACCAGCCACCATAACCAGGAAGGGGTGGTGGTAACCTCAGGCAAGAAGACCAGGAGTAAATCACTCCAGCACTATACAACTTCCCGGACGAATTGTAGACTGACCCTCCACATAGGGCCTCACGACCTTCTTGTGATACTCTGAGTGTAACTACAACCACTCAGCAGCTGTGCAGAGCTGTGACATAGGTTTGCATTCTTACAATTGGCTTTGTAGCACCTTGAGACCAACTGTCAGACCACAGTAATATTCGACCTTAGAAGTTCTATGTTGTCCATTACTTGATGCAGATCATTTCATTATTTACTCAAGAATTCAAAGCAGCAGCAGAAATGTCCTTTTGCATATTGAGTCTCACGAGTTGAGAGATAGCAGTGTAGGGGAAGAGGGTATGGCAATCCAACACCTTTTTTCCTTTCCTTCTCCTCTTCCATTTCCTTCTCTCCATTTCAGAGGGAAACCCAATATCAAATAATAATAATAATAATAATAATAATAATAATAATAATAATAATAAGTAAATGCATTAAGTAGTTTGCTTGGGTAAATGGCCTGTATTGGACTTTTTCTTTCCCAGACAAGGAAAAGGAACAGTTTGTTTCTATTTAATCAGAAACTTACAAGCAGGAAATCTGGGGCAATGATTATCATAAATATCTAAGTAATAAGTTTTATATTTCAATGTATGGTAGATATCGAAAATAAACACATAAAATTAAATTGATTTAAATGAAATGTTTCACTTGATCAGAAATGAGCTTACAGAAATGCAATGAAAAAAAATATTGGATTGTCCAGTAAAGGTAATTAAATCTTATTAATTTAATTAGCAAATAGGCCAGTTTCTGAACATTGACACTTTATGTACATGATAGCAAGTCCTAATTTTATGTAACAGGCATACCGAATACATAGTTAGCTATAATAGATAATGTATTGACTGAGTTATATACCAAAATCTCAGAAGCAATATAAAATAATGAATAAACACAAACACTCATTATGTAAAGTCAGAAAACCTAGATTCAGGTTGTAATTCTGCTCTAATACATCTCTGATCCTCAGTTGCCTCATCTGTAAATTAGGAATGATAACAATACCTATCTTTCAAAGATGATATAAATATTTAATATTATAATATACATGAAGAATGCTTTGCAAACTGTAAAATGCAATATAACATTAGCAATTATTACAGTCAATAATTATTGTTTATAAACTTAGAAAAATAACTTCAGTGCATAAAATAAATCACACAAATTCTTATGTAAAATGACTTCTTTTAATAACACTGCTCTTCATACTAGTGATAGTATTTTCCACTTGAGTGAATGATGCTGAAAGGAGCAATAAGATGCTTTCTAGTCGCTGCATGTTTAACCTATAGTCAATGATTTTCAGATTGTTTAGACTGCATAAAATGCATACATAAGAAAGGTAACAAAAACATTTAAGATTCTGAAATGAGCTTTTAACTGTTAAGATTATTTAAACATTTCATTTATTATATGACTTATATGATGTTTAGCATAAGCATATGCACATAATAAGGAAATGAATTTGAAAAGTCGACACTAGGTGGGTCCATAGTAATGAACTGAGCATTTTAAATTGAAATCTGAGAAATATCCGTTTAAAAAAGATGCATTACAGCTCAAAAAAAGCGAATTGAAATGGAGGAAAATGAAAAGCTAGATTTGTATTTTTAAAAGGCATTAAAATATACATAAATAGGAAATATAAAAAGTAACTAAATATGCAAAATATTCTAAATTATTTTTAATTTAGAGATTTAGCATCTGCCAAAACAGCTCCTTTCCTAAAATTATACAGACAATATGCAACATACAGTAGAAAGAGAGAGGAAGATAATGTATAGTCTGTTAGTTATGCAGAATAATAGTTCCACATATAAATATCTTTTTTGATTAAAAACAATAATTTTAAAAAATTCTTTCAATTTCACAATAATTTTAAGCAATGGATGTAACAAAAACATTGTATTTTATCTCTGCAATAAAATATTATAGGATAGTAGGAAATATGTAAAAATATTTGGATATGGAGAATGGGAAATTGGAAAGACTTTATAACCAACTATTAGTAACAATAAATTAAAATTAGTATAAAAAGACTTAATTTCTTCTATCTTTATCCTCTGATTGTTCTGGCTTTGGTGTTCCTAACTAGGAACATATTTGAAGAATATGAAGTTTAGTTTCATCATTGAAAAGATCCCTAGAATATCAAGGATATTATAATATCCAGATCAAAATTAATCATAGCTTAGTTATTAAATACTTAGCAGCAAAGCACTGTTATAAACATTCTTCGACCAATCCCTGAAGTAAGCACTCTTGTTAGTATCATCCCCATTAGGATACGAAATCAAAATATTAAGTGATTTGCCAATGATCAAATAGTAGATGGCAGAACATAGATTCCTCATACCTCTCTGGTTCATACTGGTTCTTGAACCCTTTCAGCTAAAATTCCTCAAAAGGGTGTCTACACTGGCTATTACCATTTAACCACCTTATATTTACTTCTCAGTGAAATACAGTATGGCCTTTACCCATACACAGTGTTGCCAAAACTACTATTTATAAGATTACCAATGACTTCCTCATCACTAAAACTAAAGGAAACTTCAATTCTTATACTACTGGAGGTTGGCCAAGCCTTCCTTTATTCAGCATTCTGTCCTCTTTAATTCCATTACAGTAGGGCCTCAGTTTTTCTTTGAGTGTTGTTCCTCTATGCTCAACCTTTGAATGTTGGAACTGCTTGGTCTGAGCTCAATTCTCACTATTTTCTCACTTACTGGGCAATTTCGTTTTAGTCTCCCAATTTTAACTTCTCCCAAATTTAACTTTGGAGTCTATATCAAGACTCCAAAATTAATACTTTCATCTCAGAAGCCTCTTCTAATTTTATAGCTCCACTTGGATGTCTTATAGGTATCTCACACTCAACAAAAGTAAACTCTTCACCTCTCTACTCTCCATCCCAATTTTCCTATCATGATAAATGGAGCCAACATCCACTCAATTGTTTGGTTTCAAAATCTAGGATTCAGTTGTTCTTGACACTTTCCTCCTCCAAATCAATTTTATCTCCAAGTCTTTCTAGTTCTATTTCTTAAATATATCTTGAAACTCTTAATTGTCTCTACAAGTGTGAATACAAAGCTCCAAAATGACTTTCTAACAAGAAAGACTCCAAAGTTTTGTGATTAACTATCCCCTCCCCCAAGTAAGGCAATAATTCACCAAGCTGGAGGAGCCTAGAGACTTTTATAGCATAATAGCATGTCATCATGCACAGTTCACCTTATTAACGTATAACACATTCTTGCTGTGCAACCATTCATTATAGTAGCATTCTATTTTATACTGATATATTAATCAGTATGGTCTATCCCACAGCCTATCACAAGGACAGAAAAGTATTGACCACCTTCCTCTTAACAAAGGAACACCTTGCAAACTTTAAGCTTTTTAGCAACTTTACTGAGATATAATTCACATATCATGCAATTCACTATTTAAAGTGTATAATTCAATTCTTTGTGGTATATTACATTATTTTTAAATTGTGGACATATATGTATCATAAATTTACTATTTTACATGTGCAATTCAACACAATTATATTTACAATGTTGTGCAACCATTACTATCATCTATTTCCAAAATTTTTTATCACACCAAACAGAAACTTTGTAACTGTTAAGCAATAACTTCCCATTCTCCCTTCCTTTCCAACCTCTGGTAACCTCTAATCTACCTTCTGTGTCTATGAATTTTCCCATTACAGTATTTAATATAAATGCAATCATCTAGTATTGTCCCTTTGTGTCAGATTTATTTCATTTAGAATAATGTTTTCGAGGTTCACTTATGCTGTAGCACACGTTTTTCTTCTTATGGCTAAACAATATTCTATTGTATGAATGTACCATATTTGCTTATCCATCCATCTGTTGATGGACACTTAGGTTGTTTCCACATTTTGCCTACTGTGAATGGTGCTACAATGAAAGTTGATGTACAAGTATGTGTTCAAGTCCCTGTTTTCAATTCTTTTGGGTATAGACAAGAGAATGAATCATTTTGTAATAAATTGAGAGAAAAGTAATTTGTGAAATCATAATCTTAAAAATGGATTGATGCATAAAAGAAAAAGGCAAATGATTAAGGGTGAAGTTTTGTCAGATTTGTATGAATCATAAAAGATCTTGAAGAGTCAAAGCAATCCTGAGAAAAAAGAACAAGGCTGGAGGTTTCACACCGCTTAACTTGAAATTATACTACAAAGCAACAATAATCAAAATGGTATGTGATTGGCAGAAAAATGGACTCACATACCAATAGAAGAGAACTGAGAACCCAGAAACAAATCCACGTATATGTGGGCAAATAATTTCGACAAAGAAACCAAAAACATACAATGGAGAAAAGAAAGCCTTTTCAATAAATGGTGCTGGGAAAATTGGAAATCCAAATGTGAAAGAATCAAACTAAACTGCTATTTGTCACAATACGTCAAAATTAACTCAAAACTAGATCAAAGATCTAAATATAAAGCCTGAAACAATAAACCGCGTAGAAGAAAACATAGGTACTAAACTCATGAACCTTGGTTTTAAAGCAGATTTTATAAATTGACCTCAAAGGCATTGGAAGTAGAAGCAAAAATAAATAAATACCAAACTAAAAAGCTTCTGCACAGCAAGAGAAACCATCAGCAAAACAAAGACAGCCAAAAAAAATGGGAAAAGATATTTGCCAACAATGCCTCTGATAAAGGGACTAAAATCTAAAATAATTAAAGAACTCATACAACTCAACAGCAACAAAAGAAAAACAATCCAAATCAAAACTGGGCAGAGGATCAGAATAGATACTTCACCCAAGAAGGCGTATAAATGGCAACAGATATGAAAAGATACTCAATTTCACTAGCTATTAGGGTATTCAAATCGAATCCTCAATGAGATACAATCTCACACCTGTTACAGTGGCTATTATCAACAAAAGGAGTAATAACAAGTGTTGGAGAGGTTGTGAGGAAAAAGGAACCCTCATACACTGCTGGTGGGAATGTAAATTGGTCCAGCCACTATGGAAAACAGTATTGAGGTTCCTCAAAAAATTAGAAATAGAATTACCATAAGATTCAGCAATCCCTCTTCTGGATATCTACAACAAAATGTTGAAAACATTTATCCATAAAGATATATGCATCACGATGTTTACTGCAACATTATTCACAGTGGCCAGGACATGGAAACAATCAAAACACCCTTTAATAGATGAGTGGATAAAGAAGATGCAGGATATACATACAATAGAATATACTCAGTCATAAGAAAAGATGAAATATTGCCATTTGCAACAACACAGATGGATCTTGAGATAATCATGCTGAGATAAGTTAGACAGAAAAAAATTAAGAACCATATGATTTCACTTATATGTGGGATATAAAACTTAAAGCAACAAATGAACAAGACAAAGAAAAACTCATAGAAACACAATAATTTAGTGGACAGAAGGAAAAGGTGTGGGAGGTAGGTAGATAAGGGTAAAAGGGATCAAATATATGGTGATGGAAGGATATGTGGTGAACACAATGCAATATACATATGACAGATTATTGAATTGTACACTTGAAACCTATGTAATTTTATTAACCAATGTCACTCTAATAAACTTAATAAAAATAAAAATAAAACAAAGGAACACTCTGATGGAGAAAAAGAATTAGAAAAAATTATATAATACATTTTTTAAATGTTTTATGAGAAAAGAAATGCTAAGGAAGAAAATATTCCAGATATGTTTGGAAAATATCTATTAAATCACATTAACGAAAAGAAGCTAAAATATCAATCTAAGAGTATATAATTTCTATTTGAAGATAAGGTAAAGTAAATCACTTCTATTTCAACAAACATCTGTGTTGTATTAAATTTGTCAGTTACAAGAATAAAATCAATTAATTTCTGTCAGTCTTTTTAACTTACATGTAGATATTCTGAACTCTTAAGCACTAGAAATAGGCTTACAGCAATAAAAAATGTTCAAATATTTTATTTAAATAAAAATAGATTTCAAAAATCTTAAAATGTTACAGAGCCAATGAAAGAGCATAATCTGAATCTTCCTTTATTGGTTTCTTATTGACAACTCAGTACAATAACAACAGAGCTAAACCAAACCTTAATGCTTAAGATGAATTTGATATATTTATGTAAAAAAATAAAAATAAAGTAGAATTAAATACAAAACATGAAAGACCAAATATCAAGTTCATTGACTAGGGTCCTGTTCATTCTTCATGTATTCGGATCTAACTTTTTTTTTTGGTTATTTGTGTTTGTTGGTTGATTGGTTTTTCCAAAGTGTAGTTTGTTTTATCTTTCTTTATAGTCCTTAGTGTCCTGCTATGACTCATCTATTTGAGTTACAGAAGCTTTGGAATGTGATGTTTCCTTCCATTGAGGCAATGTGACATCATGATTAAGGCCATGGATTTTATAGCCCAAAATGACCAAGTTTGCTATCCATTTCTGCCTTTCGTTTGCTACTCTCTCTGTCTCAGTTCTTCCACCTGTTAAGAGAGGCTGAGGCTGATAATAATAATTCCTACTTGGTAGGGTTATAGTAAGGATAAAAGCAATGAACATGCATAATATAAGTACCTTGCACATCTATTCACTAGTCAAATTTTCCTGTAAGAACCAGAAAGGAAGTCAAAAGTTTTATACTCTGAGACTTGCATTTAATCCACCATGTTACTTAACCTTACAAAAGGTTATCCTTCTCAATTTACTTGTAAGCAAAATTATGATGAGTAAGTTAGAATAAGCATTTTTTTTCTAGCTATAGACATCAGCTTCAAATATAGTTAACATAATTCATTTTAACTATTAAACATAGCAACAGGTAAAAAGACATATTCTGATATATAATGCAAATATATAAATTTAAAGAACAAACAAAATTTTTAAATTGATTATCATAAAACAGGTAATTTTAAAATAAAAGTGGAGTAGTTTAAATTCCTTCAGAGTATGAAATTTAATGAAATCCTTGAATAGTCATAAAATACTATTCTCTGAAAGGATTTAATAAAAAAAAGTTCTGTCTGGATTTAAATAAACCTAAAACCTATTTTGTCAAAATTGCTAAGAAACTGACACCAAACAGTTTGACTTAATCTTGGGGAAATGATTGAACAGTCTCTCCAAAGAATTTCATTCTTTTACAAACTATGTCTTTATTCATTGCTATGAGGTCAACATTATTTAAAAAAGGAAGTGGAAGATGAAGAGTATAAATAAGAATAGAAGAAAGAGAGAGAAGTAAAAGTTAATAGAATGCAAGAAACAAATCTAGGAATTGGCCTAATTTTAATTATTTTATTGAAAAGCATATCAACATAAGATTTGTTGACTAGAAATCATGTAATTATAAGATTTGGATAATAGAAGGAATATTACTTAGGGAGTGACTAGGAAGTTCATTAGATATTCATGTGAAGGTGCATTTATAGCTGTCATAAAAGTTAGTAAACAATATCTCTCATTATAATAAACTGAGTCCCTTTCTTACAGCTGGGGCATACAAAAAACATCAAAACCCACTGATAATGCCCCTTTTCAAGACCCTGTATTCACTGTAAACCCATTACTTGTTTAAAACAAAGCAAAACAAAATACAAAATGCTAACTTTTATAGAAATTTGTTGGTTTAGAAGTAGAAAAAAATATGCTATGAAAAATGGGAAAGGAGGAAAAGAGTTAGAACAAAGATTCAGCATTTATAAGATAGGCCCTTTCTCCAAATATAATAAAATACTCTGTTTTATTGTAACTGAACTTTGTATTGAACCTATTACCTTTTCTGAAATATGATTAAGTTCATACTTGGATTAAAACTATTTGGGGATGAGAAATAGGACAATAGGAAGGAGATAAGATTTATACTAAGAGATTATCATCTATAACTTAATGTAAATTAATTTAATCAAGATTTCTGTCTTCCATTATTTCACTGAGGTCATCAACACAGTATGGAGGAGGCAAAAAGGAGAGGTAGTAAGGAATAACTTTTTAATTTGGAACACACTATAAAATGATGCCATGCTACTCGATGCCTCTATTACTCTCCCAGCTCTCAATCCCCAAAATTAGTGTCAATGGCATTGAAGTTTGAGTAAACAGAAAAGTGGTGTAATACAAAAAGGTTTAGATGCATAAAGAGAGGCTGAAAGTGTTGAAGAGAAAATTTTTTCTCATTATTTTATCTAGGCCACACCTGTACCTAAAAAAACAAAAAAAGAAACCAATGCTTTCCTTATCCCCCTGGACAACAAGCATCTCCTGACTACCAATTCTAAACCTGCTAGTACTGTAGCCTAGATACTAATTTGTAGATTAAACAGGCTTTTATGGGCTGGCCCAGTTATTGAAACAAAATTCATAACTTTATTTCTGTAGGAAAATGTATTGTAAATTCCAAATTCCAAACAAACTATTTGAAACAACCTGTTCGCAAGTTTGGGACAGCTTGCATACTCTGTGTTTTAGATTTAAGAAGTTAAATGCCACCTTACTGGATAAAAATGTATTAGGACATGTGATTCATATAACTATTATTAACCTTCAATAAATCCAGCTGGAGTAAGTACCCAAAGGTGTGCTAACTTAATTTAAACCTCTGCAAAATCTGGCTGGTAAACTTCCAAGAACAGATTGACTGACGATATTTTCAATGTCCAAAAATTTTTCTTTCAGTCATAAAGTAAAGAATACCATGTTGCACATTTCAACACTTATGTCTTCAATCTTAAATAAAAATGAATTCTAAATGCAGCCAATATCAAACACGAACCAATCAAGAATATCAAAGTTTAAAACTGTTTCCCTTGATTTATTTTTAATATAGGAAATAAAACTTTGGAATTAATAATAGAAAGTATGCACAGGATTAATTATACAAAAACTAAAACACAAGACTGCAGATGTGATATCAAGCTTCCCAAAACACCATCACTTGTTTTTGCCATACATCATTTTTCTGAGCTGTTCAATGTCCTTTGCAATCATAATTCAATTCTTCTTCACAATATTTGTTAGAAATAATATAAAATACTTTCAATCTATTTGATATGGAATTTACTGCCTTTGTCATAAACCAAACTAAAGCCAAGCCAATGAGAGCACGTAGGTTTGTCTGACTCTGAGTTCCATACCTAGCTCTAAATTATGTTACAATTATTTGAAATTTAAGACTGGTCAACATTAACAAAGTTGATAACTGTCTGATTTTTGTATCCCTATAAAAGAATTAAATAAAATTTCCCATGTCCTCTATTAAATGATAATGATTTATCACCTTTAGATACTACATATAAAAAAATTAAGTATTTAGTAAACTTACACTATCACATCTCTTCCTTCCTGAACCTTTATATTTTTAGATGTACTTTTCCTTAGTTCTATTTTCTTTGACTTTTTAAATTTAATAAATATAAATGTCAATTTTTAAATTTATTAATAAAGGTCAGATCTACTTATTTATTATGAAAGATGAGGTAATTAGTAAACCTTTTCTCTATATCTCCTCCTCACTTACCTCAAAAAAAGTTAACTATAATTTATTTTTATACTATTAAGATTTATTATTCAACATCTGTTTTGTCACATCATTTAGCATCACTATGGGATGATTTGAAAAATTAAAAAGTATTAACAATATTGTTTTTAAATCAGACTAAGAGGTATTATTCACCTCATATAAAAGAAAATGTAAACTTATATCTTATTATTTTTTTTAATTTTTGAAGTGGAATCTTCCAAATATCAGTATCTAATAAATTCTTCTCCATTTACTTTCTATCTTCCTTCCCTTCTTATGGTCATATTTAGCTGCTACTATTGCCTGTAGTTTATATTTTCTTTTTCCTGAGATTTCTTTCTTTGTTTTGTTAGCGAATACACTCTACTAATCTTTTCAAGAGAAGAGTGAACTAAGTTATTGCATGATGTAAACATATTTTTTGCATAAAATAAAATTACAATTAAATATCTTTTTATCTCCTAATTTTGAAGGAATTGATTTATTTTCTTTGAGTGTTCATTGCCACTGATAAAAATTTTAATGTCAATAATGTTATCATTCCTTTAAATGTAATATTTCTCTCATTCCCCCTTTCTATTTCTCTCTCTCCCCCCCTCTCTCTCCCTCTTCACATTTATATATAAAATTTTGGGAGGGAGAAGAGTTCTAAAATCTGAACAGAATGTGTCAAGACATGGAAATATCCTTTATATGCCCTGTTTATGACTACAATGAATACTGAGATGTAACATCAACAAAGAATCCAAGCCCATATTTGAAAAATGTTTCAAAAATATTTTTAATAATTTCCAACTGGTGATTGTCTTATTCCTAATATATCTAAAAAATATGTCAGTATGACAATGCTTCTAGTCTATTCCCATTTACTGTTTCAGACAGAAAGAGAGAACACTCTCTTTCTTCTCCTGATCTCCCCACCACATGCCACGCTGCATCTGCTCTTGCTCCCCTCCTCACCTTTCTGCCAGGGAACCACACTGCTCCTGAATTACCCCTTGGGCTCAAGTGTAAGCACCCATAGTAACAAGGTCTTCCTTCAGGGTCTAGGCTGGAGAAGACTCGTCTAAACCTTGATAGTGGCTTGGGCTATTTAGGCAAGAATTCCTGCTTCTGAGTCTTTGAGGTATGGTATAGAAGAATAGGAGGCGGAGTCTTGGTTCTGCAAGGACATACGCCCTTGGTGCCTCTATCTTCTCCTTGCAAAGGAGTATCATGGTCAGAACGGGGCCAATGCCGTTGCCTTTACATGCTTTGGTAAGTCTAAGTCTGACATTAGTCTGAAGTTAGTAAAGTCTATTTTAAGAGATTTCAAAATGCTTTTAAATTATGCCTGTATGGTAGGGGTCCTCACCCAGTAGCCAGGACCTACTAATAGATTCTACTTCCACCTCCTACATGCCTGCCTTAGAGGTCTGCCAAATAGAATTTGGTAGCTCCCACTTTAGGGATATTATTAACACTTCCTCCCTCCCCATAGGCGTAGTTTAGAGATTTATTAAATCTTTCCATTCTGAGAAATTCAAAGTTTCAATGAAATGAAAAATAAGAATGTGAGACTTCATTTAACTGAAATTCCAGAATAAAAAAAAAAAATCATGAACTCATCAAAATGTGTTCGGAATAATGATTAGAAATAGATTTGAATTTTATTTATTTGATTGGATTTTTTCAATTGCATTTCCTAATCTTTAATGGCCAACATTCTAGTCATTGTATAGGCTCGGTGCTAATACAGACATTCTCTGACAGCAGTGACTAATTATTCCTCGACTGTCACCACAATCTATTATTTTTCTATGTATATTTTATACACACACACACACATACACACACACACACACACTGTAAGCAGCTTGGGTTTTAGATTCTGATTGATTTGCTTCATTGTTTATTTTTTTAATCATTTAATGCTGGCCTTTAAAAAATATTTGTGAGTGAAAAATCCTGAAAATATAGGATAAGTTTTGCTTGCCTATTTTTCTTTTATTTGTTTTCCAAGATGGAAATTCCTAGGCATATTTCTTCCAGAGGCTCAGCAATGTTATCACATTGATGTTCATTTTTTTAAATGCTCGCTTAATATCCAATAGTTATTCTTCCCAATTCATAAATATAATTCCTTGTTTTCTACTAGTGTCCTTGATGATTACCAGGAAAATTATCTAGAGTTCCTATTCAATGATATGTGAAACTATTTTCTATGTCATTGTAATATTTACGGCAATACTCTATTATAATATATAATACAGATTTAATAATTTAATAAGTCCTAGTGTACAACCTAGAGGGCAGAGACCATATCATTTTCTATATGTGATCAGCATCTAGAATATTCAATGAAGTATGATTGATGGAGATATGTACATAGTATGATCTCCTTGAGAGGGAAGTAAACACTCAAGAACATTTTGAACTCAAACTTTAATTATAAGCCTTGGGAAATGTATTTGAAAAAATGTCTTTTGAATGAATATAATTATAAACTGCCTGTTTTTCATAAAAGCCCATTTTTATGACTTATAGGACAATGCCTCTTCCTACTTTACAATTTGTATCCTTAAGCCAGGAGAGATGCCACATCTACCTTTGAAGTCGGAAAGAACTGGAATGCCTGTAATATTCAAGTGGGTGTTACTGTTACACTTCCTTTATATATATAGTACAGA
This sequence comes from Pteropus medius, assembly GCF_902729225.1. NCBI lineage: Eukaryota > Metazoa > Chordata > Mammalia > Chiroptera > Pteropodidae > Pteropus > Pteropus medius. The sequence goes on along the minus strand of NW_024349519.1, from coordinate 15,275,203 downwards.
GAACTGAGCAATGAGGTTGGAGAACCATTACTGTTTTTTATTTCATAGGCCTATAAATCTCACAAATCTCCATTCAGAGACATGTATGTCTGGAGCCCCACATTGGTCATCTATTCTGAATAAATCAGGAATGCTGCATGAAAAAATAGGTGATGGGAATCACAGTTTGGTGACTCAGTCTCAGAACCAGTCACTGACACTGGAGTTTTTATCTTACTTACTCTACTCCTTAAAGGGGCATGGCCCAATAAAAATATTTGAATAAATCAAATATAATTGTAAGGGCTCTAAGTAGTCACATTAAAAAAAAGTGAAAGAAAAGGTGAAATTTTTAATAATTTATTTAACCCAGTATACCCAACATATAACCCATTTTGACATGTAATTTATATTAAAATTTTTATTAAATTTTTATTTTAAGTTTTTATTTTCTTACTAAGCCTTTGAATCTAGTGCATATTTAGCACATTTCAATTTGGACTAGCCACATTTCGATAACTCAGTAGCCACAGCCAATTCTACCCTGTGGGACAGCACAGCAGATTTGTTATTGTATTCCTTTGCCAGCCCTTTTCAAGTTCTTACAAACAACCAGCCCATCAAGAACCTGAGTTAATCTTGGAGACCAAGCACCAGAAAATACTTAGATTTGCCAGCCACTAGGACCTAGAGTCCATTATGCTGATAAAAGCCCTGATACCCAAGATTCCTAAGGGAGGCTGTAAGCATCTGTGTTTAGAAATAGGCAGGCATCCTCTTCCTTTCTACTTTATGTCGGTGATGGGCCTCTGGAACAGACTGAGGTATGTCAGGGGTTTGTAAGCATCTCTCCCCTCCCTCTCTCTCTAACCTCTATTCGGTAGCTCCAAAGCTCGTCATGCTTTCTCAAATAGAAATTTTTAATATCATTAAATGGTAGCACTCTGCCATTCGGAACAATTTGAGCATTCATGGGAATAGAAGGTTAGCTTTTGAAATTTGTGTGTCTCATCTGAGATCATGTGAGCAGTTACTGCAGAAGAGGAAATCAGTTTTCCTCATCTGTAAAATCAGGAGTTGGGCTAGATGAGCTGGGACATTCCTTCCTATGCTGAAAATGTGTGATTACTATATAAAAATGTGTGATTACTATATAAAGTAAATATCATAAAAGCATAAATCTAAAATAATTTACTAAATACACTCAAATTTTATTAATTCAGAATTATAAGAAGTACATTTTAAAACTATGAAAAGCTGAATTTATGAAAAACGACTGCAAGAAAGAAGTTTTAATTCTTTAAAAAAAGAAAATGAGATTTCTATGAGATAGATGGCCACCAAGAACTTACAAACCAGATTTCTTTTAAACTTCATCCAAATTTATTGTAAAATTATTTAATGTGAATCAATGGAAGTTATTTTTAAAGATAAAAGTTTACAAGAGTGTCCTTTAAACATATTTTAAGACAATGAATTAAAACAAAAATTTAACCAAAATTAAGAAACAAAATAAAGTTGGGTATACTGAGTAGCTTGGGAAATCAGAATCCTCAAGAATGATCTGAGGCAATACCAGAAACAGCACAATTTCTAAATATTTTTCCAACTCTGAAACTATAGATTTGAGAAAAAAAAATTTTTAAAGGACACCCTCTCCTCCTTTGATTTCTCTCATATCTTTCATAATCGTTTGTTTATTTATTTAGTAACTACTAAAAACTATTATATTCCAGCACTGTGCTAAAAAAGCATCAGATAAATAATAATATACAAGACACAATCCTTACCTTAAAAAAGATTACAGAATTTGAGGGAGGAAAACAAGCAAAAGGGCAATTTCAACTTCCTATGGTAAGTGCCACAATAAAAGTAAATTTGGATTACAAGGGCCTACAAAGTACACAAAGTAGCAGAGGAGGAACAGTTAGCTTAATCTTAGATTAGTCCTGAAAAGCTTTCTAGGGAAGAGATTTCTAAACTGAAGCTGAGCCCTAAGTGACTTAGAAACCCACCAATGAGTGCGGGAACTGGCTGAAGGAACTGCATGTTTCCGTAAAGAAACAATGTGCCCCCAATTCCAGAAGAGAATGAAGCCCGTTTTGGGGAATAGCAGTGTTGGTATGAATGGATGATTAACTACAGTGCAATAGTGAAGAGAGGCAGGGCAGAGATGTATAAACTGGGTTCTTATCAATATCTGATACATGAGAAAATCAATAGAAATTATTTGAATGCGCAAACAGATGACAATGCCAAAGCAGGGTAAATTTTAAACTATACACATTTTCATTCTGTAAACCTATTGCTTCCATGAAATTGGCACTCTGTGCTTAAATTAGACTTCGCTGTAGATTTAGCAAATCAAAGTTTCAAAATGGTGCTTAGTAAATATTGAGTACGTGTTTGATATAATGGACATTTAAATATAATAGTAATTAGTACAAAAATTGTTTATTTGTAATGTATTTTTAAAGTATTTAAAAATGCTTTTAAAATCATTTGTTCAAGTATTTTAAGCATCTCTTCTATAAGTACAAATACAAACTTCATTTGTACCCTTTTTATTTTGTTAAAAAGAGAAACTGCTCTCCAGCATTTGTAAAGGGATATATATTTTAACTTGGTGAAATCAAGATGATCAGTTTTTTACTGTATTTCTATTTTTATACATTTCCTTCTCCACCTGATAATAAGTTGACATGCATACTAAAAATAGATAATTAAATGTATGTAATTAAATTACATTGTCTAAGTTTATCTATGCTTTCTCACAGTATGTGACCTAAGAAGTCTATACAATGAACAAAAAGAACTTGGAAAAAATTGAAATACATTGCTAAGTGAAAGCCCTCATAGATGCACATAGAAACAATCACTCCCCTTCCTTGAAATACTTTCATTTTTTGTTTCTGAAAAGAAATGCAAAAGGGAAACTGTATTAGTTTCCTGTTGCTGCTTTACCAAATTGTCACAAAATTAGTGGCTTAAAAAATAATGCAAATTTATTATTTTACAATTTCGGGGTCAGAAGTCTAAAATGGGTTTCACTGGACTGAAATTAAGGTGATGGCAGGACTGCATTCCTTTCTGGAGAATCTTGGGAAGAATTTGTTTCCTTGTTTTTTTAGCTTCTTGAGGCTGCCTGCCTTATTTGTCTCACAACCCTCTTCCAAGTCCAAAGTCAGCAATGTTAAATTGAGTCTTTCTCAGAATGCCATCTCTCTGTCTCCATTTAAGGAACTTGGGATTACATTGGGCCCATCTGAGAAATCCAAGATGATCTCTTTATTTTAACTTACTGGCAATCCCAATTTCATCAACAACTTTAATTCCCCCTTGTTATTAATATATTTACAAGTTGCAGGGATTAGGATGTGGATATATTTGGGGGCCATTATTCTGCTTACGATGACAATGACTAGAGTAAGAAAATAAACCCATTTTTAACTTACACCAAATATGAACTGTTGATGATAGGCTTTCAAGCAATTTCAAAGATGACACAAGACAAAATCTCTGTTCTCATGAAATTTACAGAGAGAAAATATACACATATACAAAGTATGAATCCTTTGGGGCAAGGACCTTTCATCACTTGAAGTACTCATTAAGTACAAAAATAATCACTGTTATTATCAACATCAATCAAATTAATGTGATAATGTAGCAATAATAACAATTATATTTCATTACATTAATCATAATATATTATTAGAACAAAATATGTCTTTCATCAATTGAGTAATTCATCAGTCCATAGAAAAAAGTAAAAAATTTAGCCAATCAACCAGCTGAGCTACATGATGCTAAATAACTGATATGATCTTTTATTTCATCAACATGAATGTTTTGTTTTTTTTTTTCCATTAAAGTGACAGACCATGTAGTATCAAGTAGGGGTGGTACCAGATCTTCAAAACATCTATCAATGCCTTCTTTTAATGTTGTAGAAAGGAAAAAAAAATAGCTTGGAGATCATAATAACCACTTATGATCTATCAGAGGTTTGTGTTATAGACTTTATAAAGTTAGCCAACATTATACTTTATATTCCATTATCTTCCAGAAAAAAAAAAAAACCTTAAAATTCTATTTTGAGTTTCTCTTCTTTTTGTTCTAACCAAAGATCCACTTTAAAAATCACTCTTAGCTCTTCGTTAGGAAAAAATATATTATCTACTTTTTTCTCTCAACTACAAAATGTAGTAGAGTTCAATTAATTATCAGATTTTACGTGCTATTGCAGTTAATAACACTAACCTTAATAATTGGTTTAACATGCTATTGAGTGCCTACTAAATGTTAGTACTATTCTACAAGGTGTATATATAGTAGAAAATAAGACAAACAAGGAGAGACCAAAAAAAAAAAAAATCCACAAATACGCCAGGAAAAAAGATCAAATGGTGATAAGTGCTATGCAGAGAATCAAAATAAATTATGTGATCTACAGTGACTGGGTGTCCACACTGTGGTTCAGAGATGGCTCTCTCAAAGGAGGACATTTAAGCTGAGTTCTTGATAACAAGGAGAAGCCAACATGCATAAATTGGTAGAAGTACAGTGGTCCAGTGGGACCACGAATGAAAGTAAGTATTAACGGAAGTTTGGTGTGTTTGAGGTACAGAAGACAAGTGAAGCCAGAGCATAGTAGGCTAGCAGGCTAGGGGCACATTAATACAAAATGGTCTTAGAGAGGCAGGCACAACTACATCTAGAAGATTCTGAAAGGCATGGTAAAATAGATGATGGGAATTAAGTGAAAGGTTTAAAGCAAGAAGAGGATATTATTTGATATGCATTATAAAAAGATCATCCTGTTTACTACGTGAAAGAATAACCAGTTGTAAGGGAGAAAAACTGAAAGTAGAAAAACAAACTAGAGATTTTATTAGAGTAATCTAAGTGATTGATGATGGTGATTTGGCTAAAATAATGTAACAGAAATGAAGAAAACTGCCTGGTTTTGTGTTATCTTTTGGGGGCAGTACAAAGGATTTGGTGACTGATGATATGGGAGAGATAAAGATAAGAATCAATATTATTTCACGGATTCTTGAATTGAGAAAGTGGTTAAAAGATTGTGCTAGTTATTGTAATGAAGAAGACAAATAGAGAAAGTTTATGGAGAAGATGAAGTGTTAAATATTTTATGGAAGATAGATGTGTCTTAGCTCGAGCAAAAGGATTTGAGAGTGACGTGGACGAGAGATACAGAAAGGACTCAATTAAGGAAGAGGACCATAAATTAGGAAGCACTAATAATGTGATTATGTGATTTCCTCTAGAAATGCATAACAGTAAGGTATAGGAACAGAGAAGATTGTTTAAACCGAAGTGATACTTTGGCTCTCATAGGAATGAGAGAAATGATACTCAAATGGGTCTGAAATAAACAGGGAACTAAGTGAAATTGGAGGAACTGATGGGTTAGGAGACAAGGAAAGACTCAAAGGATTGAAACTTTAAATAAGACTGAAATACAAGTCTAGTCAGAGCAGGAGCTTCCTTTGCACTACTGCAGAGGAAGTCATTCATATTAAATTCCAGGAGCTGTGCTCACATAGACTATAAAGTGAATAGCGTTTCCTGGGTCATTCTATGTGACATCTTTGGAGGAAAGTTGGAGGTATAGAAGACTGCAGTTAGAGTCTCAAACAGGTAATTATGATCTCAGATGTGGGACATTTCTGAATTATGAAAAGGAATAGGGTTTGGTCATATAAATTAGTGGCTGAATAGACAGTAAGACTGAAGATATTGAATGCACAGTTCATGAACACTAAAGTCACCCAAGAAAGAGGCATGAAAACTGTCACAATAGATGACGGTAAAAAAAATTATAAGGGCTTAACTTTAGAAAGAGAAGACATTGCGATATAAACAAACAAACAAAAAAGTATTTAAACACTAATTAGATTTGAAAGTATATTAAGAGATAGTTTCATTAACCATAATATAATTCTACAGGGAAGTAGAAGAGAAGAAAGGAAGGAGGGGGAGAGAAATGGAGACAGAGAGGGAATGATGGAAGAAAAAAGAGAATAAATGAAAAGGAAGGAAGATATATTTTAACAAATTAAACTGAAAGATGCTACAGATTATGGCATTGGTCCACTTAATTGCATTATTCTCTTAAATGGTCTCTGTCTTGTTCCCATCTGGACCATCTTCACAAGTCTTCACGAGAGAGCTTTTCAAAATACCAAATGGATCACAGCCCTTTCCTCCATAAACCTTTCAACAGCTTCCCATTATCCGCCGAATAATGTTCAAGTCCCTTAGTGTGGCAATCAAGGACCTTGATGATCTGATCACTATGTATTCCCCTGACCACATTTCCCACCACATTCCCCATAATTCCCTTGTAATTACTTGTCCTTAATAATTACTTGTCCTCCCATGCAAACACAATTTCACTTCTCATATTTGTGTTATGCTCAGGCTATTCCTTTTAACTGTCCTGTAATTAGAAAACTATATGACATTCTCTGTGAAGCCTTCTCCAATTCTCCACCTGTTCCATTAGTCTAATTCCTGACATCTCTATGCCAAGAAAGAACCATCTCTGCATTAGCTCTTTCTTATTCTATACTACCTTTCTGTATCTTCTGTATGTTTCTATTATTCCATATATTCAGTTGTTTATTTTTAGCAATGTCTGTAAGCTTTTCGAGGGCATAGATACCGTCTATTTCTTTAGGACTGAGCAAAGTGCCTGGTGTTCAATAGTGTTTTCTGAATAGATGATTTCTATTATAAGGTAGAAATCTTGGTAAAGAATTACTAAGAAATGCTACATAATATAAGATAGAAGTTTTGAATAGTAATCAGATCACACTAGAAAATTGTTGACATTTTTCTAAGAGACTTATTAGACTTAAATTTAACTGTTAATGTTACAGGAAAATGACACTTATCCAAAACTGCAGAGGCCAAATGAGCTTCAGAACATTGAAAAAAAATGGGTTATAGAAATATACTATGGCATATATGCCATATATTATAGAATACTACCAATAAGGTCTGGGACAATATCCTATAATCAAATATGTTGATATTTCTGCCATAAAATATATGAACATCCATACTAAATAAATAACCTCTTGTCAGGTCCATTTAGGTTTCCATTACATGAACTATCAAAAATTTTATATTTCCAATTTTTCAATTACAAAATGAAATAAAAAATTTCAGAACTGCCAATAGGGAATTGCAAATCTGTATTCGAATGTTATTTTGTAGATGTAGGAAATTTATAGTGAATATTGTCATAGGAAATACTACTGTAACTACTTCAATTAATTAATTTGTTAATAAAATAATTTACTAAGAAAATGAATCAAATGCAATAACCAGATAGATGAATACAGGTTTTTTTTTTAACCTTTTGTATAATGATGCAGATTGAGTACTTAAAAGAACAAAACACAAATAATATAGACCTAATCATCACATTCCAAGAACAGACTGCCTAGACTAATTCATAACCCTCTGGTAACATTTAGTCTGGTTTAAGGACTACTTTGTCAATAACCTCCAGGTACCACTTGTTAGAATGTCTTAAGCTCCTTAAAGAGAGAGGCAATATAAAATGCAAAATTGTATTTCTTGTACACATATAATGTTATCAGCCTTCATCATCATCTATAGCAAAAACAAAAAATAATAAATTTGCAGTCTTAAGAAACAATGATCAGTGATGACTGGGGCTTATTAAAGAAAGAAATCGCCTTCCTTAATGAGTTTCCTTAAAATCTGTATCTCAGGAGCTTTGAGGTTTGGTCTGGCGACACTCATAATAACATGGTTAACAATGAGATATTTTTAAATACTAAATTTTTCTCCTTATTGTCCTCAAGTAGAGTATTACTTTAGAAAATTTGCACAGAAACCGATGTGCCACAAAAAAGGTTCCTTCCCTAATCAATGTATTAATTTGAACATATTTATTAACATTGTTTCAAAGTCAAATTATATAAATAAACAAATTATTAAAAATACAAGATTTAATACACCATTTGCAAGGCAGCCATAATGAATTTTTATAATATGAATTATTAAAAGGATAATAGTCACCTAGAAGTTTAATACCTTTTTTATTCTATAAATGCATCTAATTTTCAGAAAAAAATTTTCCATGCTTTCTCTCTCACTATCCAATAATCATTCTGTAGATTGTCAACAAAAAGATTTTCTCTAGAAATCTAAAACAATTTTTTGAGACCATTCAAATATATATATTTTTATCATAATTTCTTCTCTGAGGTTCATATTGTATAACGCAGTAACATTTATACCCCAAAAAATAATCAAAGTCTCCTTTCATTATATAACAATTTTCTCAAAGCTAAAGTGAACTTTCTTGAGTCCACTGAAAATTTGGTTAGATAGCTCTATATCACAACCATAAGAGTATGTGTAATAAGAGAGACAACTCCATGCTGGTAACATTTCCACTGAATCACTTTGCATAGAAAGATGTGGAAGAAAGACATGGCTAGCAAAATTATTATAATATTTTACTTCTTGTTCTGCTCCTCTCTGTCCTGTCCTTATCAATGAGCATACTGACAATTAAACCTACCCAGAGGATTGAGACAATTCTACAAAGAGTTACTCCATTCTTGTGCTGAATATTTAATATTCAGAATTTGTGATAATCTATACTCTGGTCTATAGGTTAGATATTTCAGACAATTTGGAGTTAATACACCATAAGTCACTTCACATTTATAGACTCTATTCAAAACAATAAATATATAATTAATTAAATACTGAATTTGTTTCAACAAGTTGACTGCACAGTGACACCAATGCATATTTCAAATCATTTAAAAAAAAAAAACAAACAAATAAGCTATATTAAAGAATAGAACTTTGGTAAATCACAGTATTAATACTAAAACAAAACAAAACAAAACAAAACAAAACACATAGACATGTTAGTATTTACCTTTAACCTAGTTCAGGAATACACAAGTAGATTTAATCCTCAGACACAATGTTTATTTTTTTTCAATTGGAGTAGCAAAGCAAGCCAATGCTGTCAAATCAGTTGTCATCATGACGACTTTATCTCAGACTGTCAACACACCACATATTTCTCCCAGATACCTCTGTGGTCCAGACTCAGTAAACTTTCCCTTCACAATCCCCAAGCTACTCCCTCACTGACCAAATGACACAAAGGAACCAAAATGAGAAATACTTTTCAAGGAATCTTTTGGTAAAAAATATTTCTTTACTTCAAGTTATTACTTGAAGTAAAAAGAGTGAGAGAAAAATTAATAGGAAATAGACATAAAAAGGGTATTTCTAAAAAGAGATAGCATAAGGAGAGAATCTGAAGTGAATGAGTAACATATGAGAATAATGGAATAAGTGAGATAAGAGAGGAAATTGTAAAGCAAAGAAAAGAGAAAAGAGCAATATTGAAAATAAAATGAATTATTATGGGATGGAAGGGGGGTTTGCTGGTGAAAGGAGAGAGGAGATCTCTAAATTAAAGAAATAATGAGATTTTCTTTTCCTGATAGGCTAATACATCCACATTTGTGGTCATTAGATGAGGATCAGTAGCAAATTGTCCAAAATATAGATATATATGGCAAGGTTGAAATGAGCATTTTTATGCTGATGGTCTAATATAAGAAAGCAAGCTGTTATTGCATACGTCGCTGTAGATGCTCATGATTTGATGGACAAAATATCTAGAACTGGACAACGAAGTGACATAACTCCCACAGTATAAAAATATATCAATTACCTACAGTATGTCCAGAATCAATTTCTGTGAAGGATGATTATGGTTTGACCTCAGATCTGTCAAGAATATTTTCTTCCAAGGAGTCCCTGGTGTTTCCAAGCACAGTCCCTGCTGGGGATACATTACAGGCTCCAAAACGAACAGAATGTTACAAACTAACAGGATTTGTAAGAGTCTTTTCTTGGCAAATATGACAACAATTAGCATCTATTAGGTTTTTATTAGCCACACAGTAAATGAAACAGAAGACATGATATTTAAATGTATACATTTGACATTTACCAAGAAAGATTATAAATATAAATACTGATGAAAAAAATAAATGCTTAGCAGGGAGGGAAGGAGGAGGAGGGTTGGAGGAGAAAGGGAGGGAGGAAGGGGAGGAGAGAAGAGAGAGAGATCGAAGAGAGAGAGAGAGAAAGAGAGATAGAGATTGAAATTAACTTGTCGTTATTCTTTATTTGCCCACCTGAACTAATTCAGACTGAATCTGCAATATAAATATATACTTTAAGGAATCCAAGGGTGGGCTTTACCTCTTAAAAATCTCTGTTCCAAACACATCCCTCTATCCTCTCCACCTAGCTCTAGGAAACATGAATATTTGCTTGAAACATTAAAATAGTCTCTTATTTTGTCTATTCTTATCCAATGATGTTCCACCTTTCTTGATTATCCACAGAACAACAGGAATTATTTTTTAAGTGAATCTGACCATGTAATTCAGGATCACATGTATCATGTTTTTGAATGAGCACCTACAAGTGAAGTATGGTCTTCACCTCTCCCTCTCCAGTCTGACCTTGTACCGTGCTCTCTCTTACACAATGCAACAGTCACTTGGGTGTTTGTTTAGGCATTTAAATTCATGGAATTTTCATAAATAATGTCTCCTTTATCTTGAAAGATCTTCCTTCCCTCTCATTGCCTCATTAACTCCTTGAAGATTTCAAATATTATTCCTCAGAGAAGCCTTCTTGTGGTTCTTCTCCACAGAGCCAGTGCTCTGAGAAACTGCTTCATAGCACACTGTTACATGTGTATTTTACTAGTTCATATGATTATATGATTGAAATATATTCTCCCCATGAGACTGAAAGTTCCATGAATGAAGGGAAGATCACTCTTCTTTCCTATAATTGTGTTTTTAGGGCCAGTAGAGCACTTGGCATATATTCGGTACACTATAAACATTACTAATGGACTGAATAAATGAACAAATGAATAAAATGAATGAGATGGTGCACTATCTTCCATAACTTTACTGTTTGATAACATATGCTTTCTAGCATAAATAACCAAAGAGTAATCACATTCAAGAGTTATCGGCCCTTTAGAAAATTATTTTTTCTTGTGGCTTTCAATGAACTGAAACTATTGTAAGTTAATTGGAGACAGTCTAAACCCATGTTATTCAAACAGACAAAAAATAAACAAAAAAATATTTAGACAAAAAAGCATATTTACATTAAGTAATAATTTAAAGGTATTAATATTTGTTCAGTATCAAAGTGGTACAACTATAATGATAGGAGGAAAAAAAGATAATCATACCTTCAAATACAAAAGAAAAACAGTAGTGCTGACTACTTGAGTTCCAAAGGGGATCAGATCTTGTGTGAGAATTTCCATTTATGAGAATAGTGGCAAGTAATTCCATACACTAATATTCTGCTCATAGTAGGTACACATTATTCACCTAATAAAATTTTCCAGGTATAAATGTTAGAGTGAACATTTTCCTTACATTTAGTTAAACTTGCTTTTAATAAGTAATGATTTCTTTTTCTTGGTTTTCAGTAATTTTATTTCAAAAATACATACATTTACATGGTGTTAAAGGCAAACCTACAAAACTAGTTGTATTAGAAAACTCTAACTTCTACCCCTGTCTATGTCTCTCCTCCACAGAAAATCACAAAATATGGTTTTCCTTTTATTTTTAAATAAAGGAGATATCTAGATCCATCTATCTTTAGATATCTAGACATCTTTTTCCCTTCTTATTGGTTACATGGTGGCATATTACACAAACATTTCTCTATCTTGCTTTTGTTTTCCTTTCCTTAACACATCCCAAAGAGCACACAAAAAGATTATATATATATATATACACATATATATGTATATATATATAATGTAAAATGTTAAATATATATATATTTATAAAAATGTATATAAACAACATATACATTTAATTTTAGCTATTTTAATAGATACATAATGATATCCCAATGTGCTTTTAATCTCCATATCTACCATCTTTTCATGTGCCTATCTGCCAGCTATCTTATTTGACAAGTATCTGTTAAAAATATTTTGCCCGTATTTTCATTCAATTATTTATATTCTTATTCTTGTTTTTTGACATATAAAAAGCTGTTTATAATTAATATATATAACTTGATGTGTTTAGAGATAAGTATGCACTTGTGAAACCATTACCGCAATCTAGGCCACAAACTTAGCACCTCCAAAAGTTGCTTTCCTTTCTCTTACTTATTAATACTATTATTATTTTTATAATAAGAACTAATATAAGATCTATCATCTTTGCAAAATACTAAGTATATAATACAATATTAACTATAGGTGCTATGCTGTACAGAAGATCTCTAGGATTTGTTCGCCTTGTATAACTGAAACAAAAATTCAACCTTATATTTCAATTACATGTTAAAGCTCTACATGAAACAAAGTCCAATGTGAAGTTTTCAACCATGAAATTCTTTCTTTATGTTTTATCTTAGGATAAAATATTTATATGAAATATCCAGAATAAGTAAATCTACAAGACAGAAAGAAGATTTCTGGCTACTAGGGGCTGGTGGAATGGAAGAATAAGGAGTGACTGCATAACTAGTATAGGGTTTTCTTTTGGGGAGATTAAAATACTGGAACTATATGAAAGTGGTGGCTGTACAAAATTGTAAATGACTACGCTTCTGAATTATAAACTTTAAGATAGCTAATTTTTTGTTACGTGAATTTCAACTAAAAATAATTGATGAAGAGTTTTCTTAAATGGCCAAGTAAAGAGCTCAGAAAATCTTCTCCACAAAAGGCAACAAAAAAACTGTAGAAAATTGCCAAAAACAACCATTTCAGAGTTTTTTGGAAATTGACCAAAGGTATATAAAAATGTAGCGAAATGTTTATTCAAGAAAAACTATTAAACCTCAGAAAAACAATGGGAGTCTGTGTAGCATTTTATCCTGGGGCTGCTTCCATCCCATATTGCTGTATTTCTACCAGGGCATGGCAAGCTTTAAGAAATATCACCTTTTCTGCCACACAGAAATTGAAAAGGCCCATGTGCTCAGGTGTTGTCAAAACCAACAACAATCTCTGTGGCCAACAGTCAAGGAAGGCCAATATCATTGCTTGTATGAGGTTACAACACTGGTTGGCATAAGCAACAGACCTACAGATAATCAAAAATTTTATGGAAAAATTTAGTGAAAGGGACATCCATTGAGAGCTTTGGTAAACTTCCACATAATCTTGGGGATCTGGAAGGCTGTGAACATGATTGCAAGTTCATGTAGATAGCCCTAGCTATTTACTCATGCTTGAATGTGAGGCCTCGCACATGCATATAGTAAAAGCAGGGGCAGATTTATAAACTGCCTGAATTTGTGTTTCTCAACTCACATACAAATCCACTGACAAAGAGTAAAAGTCTTACTAGCTTAAGATATTTAAGCAAAACTGACCAATCATTGTCTGACCACTAAACTGATCTAGGGGAAATCTATGAAGCCAGACTTCATATATATATACATATATATTAAGAACACACGGAAATTATATCAATGATGAATATTCAAGGTAAGATCAAATTCACAAAAATTAGCCCAGGCAAATCACTAAACAAATAATAACAGCTACAACTCCCAGTGGTGAGAGGAGAAGTGGATTGAACCAAGAGTTATTATAATATGTTATTAAATTGTTCAGTTTTCAACAATAAAATAGCAAAATATGGAAAGAAAGAGGAAACTGTAACCCATGGACTGGGAAAAAAATCAGTTAATAGAAACTGTCTCTGAGGGGACTCAGATGTTGAACTTGGGAGACAAAAATTTCAAAACAACTATGATAATTATGTTCAAAAAATTAAAAGAAACCATGTTTTAGAAGGAAGAAAGGTATGACAAGAATGATTCTTCAAACATAGAATATCAATCAAAAGTTAAATTATTTTTAATAAAAATTTTGGAAAAATAAAGTAAATGAAAAATGAAAAATTTACTGGAATGATTAGTATATTTGAGCAATCAAAAGAAAAAATCAGCTAATTTAAAAGAGGATCAATAGACATAATTTAATCTTAAGAAGAAGGGAGAAAAACGAGATTGAAGAAATATGAACAACACCTCAGAGACCTATGGGAAAGCTTCAAGTACACCAACATATGCATAATGAAAGTCCAGAAAGAGAGCTAGAGATAAAGAGACAGAGAAACAGAGACAGAGACAGAGACAAAGACAGAGAGAGACAGAGAGAATTTTGAGAGCAGCGAGGGAAAAAATGACTCATCATATACAAGAAAACCACAATAAATTTAACAGCATAATTCTCAAAAGAAACAATAGAGTCCAAAAGGTAATGGATAGTATATTCACACAGGTAAATATACAACTGAGTGTGTGCACATGTGCACAAGCATGCACCTTTGCTTCTCAAGAGATTTAAAAGAAACTGCATAAAGCAATAATTGTAATACTATACTATAATTCAAAGTGCTAGGGGAAAATATCCTGTCAATTAAGAATTTTGTGTACAGCAAAACTATCCTTCAAAAAATGAAGGAGAAATACAAATATTTCCAGATGAACAAAGAATGAAAGAACTAATTATTAGTACATATTTCTTACAAGAAATACTAAAGAACAGTTCTTTGGGCTGAAAGCAAATGACACCAAATGGTAACTGGATTCCACAGAAATAAATAAAGAGCACTGGAAAGACAGTATAAATGTGTATGTGTATGTATGTATATATATGTGCATATATATATGTATATATATGTATATATATATTTAAATCATTTAAGAGATTTTTATAAATGATAATTTCATAAAACAATAATTATAAAATAATTGTGAAAATGTATGGTTGGGCTCATAGCTTATGAAAATTATATTAAGGTGGAGGCAATTAAGCTGTAATGGAGCAAGAAAATTAAGCAGATAAGCAGATGGTAACTTCAATCTACAGAAAAAGAGGAAGAGCACCCAAAATGATAAATATGTGAATTGATATGAATAAGTTAAAATATATTTTTGTCCTTTTTTCTCTCAAACTTATTTAAAATTATGTGACTTAATAATTATAATATTGTGTTACAGAATACATGACATAATAAACATAATACATATTGTAATAATAGCACTAGGATGGTGAAGAAATGGAACAGAATCTCTATATTTTATAAGAATTAGAGTAGTATGAACTAGATTGTGATCATTTAAAATGCATAATGCAATCTCTACAACAAGCACTACTAAGATAGAGAAATAAATATATATCATATGTATATAAAAGAATTAAAAAGTATACTAGAAAACACATTTTTATCAAAAAATAAAGGAGAAATAGAAGAACAAAAAGACATAACGTGTATAGAAAACAAAGGGCAAAATGGCAGGTGTAAATCTAAGCATATAATAACTGCATTAAAATAAATGCACTAACCACTACAATCAAGAGGTAGAGATTATAATAAAGAATTTAAAAATAACGTTTAATTATATACTGAGACACACTTTAGATTCAAAGACACAAACAGGTTGAAAGCAAAAAGATGGAAAAGATAGACGATGCAAACATAAATCATGAGAGTCAGACAGAAATTAGCAAGGATATATGAGACTTGAACAATACTATGAAAAATTGACCTGACAATTATAGATAACTTCTTCCAATATAAAACACATCTTTTGAAGTGCACATAGAACATTCTCCTTTAAACACCATGTGTAAGCCATTTAAAAAGTTTTAATAATTTTTAAAGGTTTGAAATTATACAAAGCATGTGCTCTAACCAAAATGAATTTAAATTAGAAATGAACAACAAAAGAAATTTAGGAAATCAACAAATATTTGAAAATTAAAAACACATGTCTAAATAAACCAATAGAACAAGGAAGAAATACAGGGGATATTAGAAAATGGTGTGAGCTAAATGAAAACAAAATAAAACAAAATAAAATTTATAACATAAGACCAAAATAGTGCTTAGGAAAATTTGATAGCTTTAATTTCCATCTTTAGAAAGTAGAAAAGAACAAACTAACTCAAAGTAAGCAGAAAGCAAGATATAATAAAGATAAGAGTAGAAGTCAATGAAATAGAGAATCGAAAAACAAGAGAGAAAAATCAATGAAACCTAAGTTAGTTCTTTAAAAACATCAATAAAATCGACAAACTTGGAGCTAGAATGATCAAGAAAAAAAGTAAAAAACTGTATATTACCAAAATCAGAAATGAAAGTGAAAATATTACTACTGATTTTATAGAAATTCAGTGTTATAAAAGCATTCAATCAAAAACTTAATGTCAAAAAATCAGACACAGACAAAATGTGCAAATTTCTAAAAAGACACAAAATATCAGAACCATCTTAGGAAGAAACAGAAAAATCTGAACAGAACTTTAATTATTAAAAATTTGAATTACTAATGAAAAATCTTCCCTAGAAGAAAAGCTCAGGTCCCTGATAGCTTCACTGGTAAGTTCTACCATTTACAAAGAAAATGATACCAATCCTTCCCAGACTCTTCCAAAAAATAGAGAAGGAGCAAGGACCAATTAGCAATCTATTTTTTGAAGCCAATATCACACTGGAACCAAAGCAGAAAAGTCCATTTCCAGAAAAGGAAACTACATACCAATATTCATCTTATTGATAGATATAAATATAGATAGATATAGATATAGTTGTAAATATAGATACAAAAATCCTCAACAATATATTGGCAAACTGACCCAACAATATATAGAAAGAATTGCACACTCTCGCTATGTGGAATTTAACCCATGAATGCAAGGTTGGTTTAATAACTGAACATTAATTACTGTAATACACCATATTAGTAAAATAAAAGACAAAAAAAAAAAATACATGACCATCACAGTGATACAGAAAAAAACTGACTAAATCCAGGAACTGTTCATGATAACAATTCTAAGCTAACAAAAAATAGAAGAATTCTTTCTCAACATTAAAAAGGGCATTGGCAAAAAACCTTCAGTTAATATACTTAATAGTGAAAAACTGAATGTTTTCTCTCTAAGATAGGGAGCAAATAAGGATATCTGCTCTCATCATTGCCAGTTAACATCATATTGAATATTCTAGCTAGTGCAATGAGTTAAGAGAAATAAATAAAAGTCATTCATAGTGGAAAGTGAGAAATAAAACAATCTTTATCACATACATAGAAAATCTGAAGTTGACAAAAACTGCAAAAATAATAAACAAGTTTAGCAAGACTGCTGAATAAATGATCAATATACAAAATTCAAATATATTTGTAGATACTAGCAATGAATAATCCAAAATTGAAATTAATAAAATAGTTTCATTCAAAATAGCATCAAAAAATAAAATATTAAGGAATAACTTTAACAGAAGAAGTGCAGGACTTATGTACTGAAAACAACCAAATATCACTGAAAGAAATTAGGAAACTAAATAGACACATTCCATGTTCACAGGTTGGAAGATACAATATATTAAAAAGGAATCTTTCCCTCAATTTATCTACACATTAAACACAATCCCTATAAAATGACAGCACACTCTTTTATTATAGAAATTTATGAGCTAATTTTACAATTTATACAGTAATGCAAAGAACACAGAATAGTAAAAACAATTTTGAAAAAGAACCAGGTGAACAAAGAATACTTTTTTTTCGGTAAAGTACAAAGTTTCTCTTCTTCACTACTAAATATCAAATTCATGTTGAAGGTGCAATTCTTTTTGTCATATCTGGCCACTTTTTACAGCAAGTTGCATGTTAAGCATGTTTCTGTTTCAGAGCCTTTACATCTGCAATTCCCTCTGTGTGGCATGCACTTCCAGAATTGGTATGCCTTCTTCATGGCTCATTCCTTCATTTCATTAAGTACTCTGATCAGCTGTCACCTCTTTGAAGAGAATTTCTCTATCTAAAATAGGCCTCTATCCTCTCTCATCCTCTGTAGTTTACATATCTTTTCCTCATTACATTTCTTTTAAGTCTATTATTAAATAACAAAAGTACCCTGGAAATTATCTGGCACATATTAAGATCTCAAGAAATATTTGTTTAATTAAGGAATCATGTCACAGAGATAGAACTATCACCACATGCCACAGAACTTGAAACTATATTTTAAAAAACTTTTATAAAATACAGAGTGGTTAAAATAAGCAAAAATGTACAATTGTGTCACTAGCTATAACATAAATTATCAAAGCTTGGAAAGATTTACCTTATATTCATTTCAGAAATTTTTCCAGTGGAACAGAAGAATATAGAGGTAAAATACCCCTAAATGGTGCATGAACTCTTTATTTTCATCTGGAATAGCTTTGTATTGATATCCATTCTGGATTCATTCCTGGGCTAGGTTTATCACTGGCTTATTTGAATAGGCTATTGATGCCAAAAGCTTTTATAGTAATCATCAATGAAAAATAATTATTCAGACCTAGTCAATGAATAGAAAAGCGCTTGTCAGAGAATCCCATGGTCACTCTTAAGCACACAAAGAGAATATCCATCTCTTGTGGGTTTAGTAGGAGAAACTGAATGTAAGTTCCTCAGCTCCTTACTTTTCTTTCTCTAGGGGGCTGATCGCTTTCAGGTCTTACTTGATTCCGTCCATGTGGGAGGATGCCTGCCCCTGTTTACTCCATCTACAATTGGGTGGCCAAATCTGCCTAATCCTGGCACTCAGTATTAGCAAGACTTCCAGGCCCCATTCTCTGATATCGCTTTTATCAGTAATAAAAAAAATCTCACCTATCTCATTCTTCCTATAATGGTCAGTTTACAGAAAAAAAGAGGCAGTGATCTTTTTATTAGTCTTCCCTAAACAATTACATAAATAGGTCTTTAACTGACCAGTATTACTAGCTTATATGGAAAAAAAAAAAGAGGCAGTGAGAAGTAGGGAGTATTTAAGTCTCTAATGTTTGATATTTCAAAATTATTTAATGTGTCAGTTTCCTTAGTTATTACTAAATGGTCTTGTAAAGTCTTCCTAATTAAATTTAAAGAATGGACTAAGAGAGAAAGGATATCTTTTCTTTGGTTTAAACTCCTTAGATATATCTAAGTATAGCTAGCTGTCACTCAGTAAACTGTAAATGATTACAGAGAGAAATGACTATAGAGACCAGAAAAAGTCTGAAATAAGAGACTAACATTCTTCTTTTCCCAGTCTACTCATTTAGGGACAGTTTGATCCAAAACATTTGAGATGACCGGAGTGAAAAAAAAATGGATGAATAATTGATGAAGCTTCTTTTACCAAAATATTTTTTTAAAGATTTTCGGTGCACATTTTCTAGAACATTATGCCAAATAAACAACTACTCTAATATAAGGGACCCATAGTATCAATTATTATCACTGCCAGAGAATGAAAGCATTCTACAACGGGCCTTGACAGAACCGACTATTATGATCATTTCTACAACATTTGAACTATGTAAATGAAGACACTTCAAGAAGATTTTGACACGACAGATTTAACAGATAGGGCCTAATTATGTCAGTCAGTGGAATTCAAATACCAGGAGAAATAGATGGACATCCTAGATGCAGAGCTTGGATTAAATCTGCACATCTATTTTTAAGATCAAGTTCCAAACAGAGAAGACACTCAGGATTTCAATTCCCTGAGATTCTATTTTTAAGTTATTATGATCCTCCATTTAAATATTAACTAGAAAAATAAGTTCTCTATTAGAAAATATATCATTTTCAAGAGGATAATTTAAATATTCAAATTTCAAATAACTTACATGTAAATGTGTTTTTAAAGAAATCCCTCTTCAAAAGTCAGATATGGCTAACACTTAACAGAGAGGATGGTGGGTAGTCTCCAAAGATGGACTCCAGTGAACCATGTTTTCTGGTACTCATACTCATGTGAACTCTTAATCTTAATCACCTGCCCTTAATCTGAATTGGCCCTGTGATTTGTTTTTGGCCAACAGAATGCAGCAGAAGTGATGCTGCATAACTTCAAAGTTGGGTGATAATAAATCTTGCAGCCTCCACCTGGGTCTCCTGAAATGATCACTCTGAACAAAGCCAGTTGCCATCTAAAAGACTGCCATGATTTGTAAGAGCCAGCACATGGAGAAGCTGCATAGAGGGAGAACAATGCTATGCCTGCTGCTATTCCAGCCATCCCAACTGTGATACCAGACTCATAAGTGAAGAAATTGTCTAGGATATCCAGCCAGTCAGGCCATCAGATGAAGCCAGCCCCAGCTGTGATCTGACTGCAACTACATAAAAGACCCAAAGTGAAAATCATCCAGCTAAACCCAATCGAATCTCAGGACTATGAGGGTAATAATAAATGGAAGGTTTAAGTCTCTAAGTTTTGGGGTGGGTTGTTGCAGCTATAGATACCCAGAATGGAATGTGGAGTGGAAAGAAGTCAGACTAGGAAAGAATTGGGACACTTCTTTATGCTTAGTTTGACATCCGTTACTTGCGCGGTCTTAAATAAATCATAATTTATCGCATCTCTCTATATCTATAAAATGAACTGACTAGACTCAATTTAGGTCAAACTTGAGGGCCACTAATGTATTTATGATATCTACAAATTACCTGAAATTTAAAGCAGTATTTTTATGTACATATATTCGATTTTGGAGATGACAGGGGCTATGATTTTCAGCAGATTTTCAAAGGGACACTATACCCTAAGAAGAGATTAATAAGATCAGAGAATCTCTAAAACCTTCAGCTTGAAACTTCTATTATTTTATAAAAGCCAAAAAGAAAATGGAAGCTGAAAGATAGCTTATTGTAGTTAATCAATATTTATTTATATTTAAATTTTTACAAGCCAGAGATATTAGGTCACATTTTTATTTAAGAAAGTTTAAAATATTTGTTTGGTCAAAATGGTATTGTGTTTCCCCTTGTCCCTAAAGCCCTCCCCCAAATATTTCACTAGAAAAATCTAAATTAAGATACAAGTTATGAAGAGTTAAAGAAGAAACAATGAGTAAAGTAGAGATTTCTTTCTGGAATTATTTTGTGGATCTCTTGTTCCTCCAAAAAAGATATCTTCCCATCTCTAGCATGGTCCTCAATACCTGTTATTTTCTTACCTTCATTCAATCATCTAAATTCACTCTAAGCTTCGGGTTCAGTTTACCACTGCAGAAACAGCACTATTTTCCATGTGTTTCCTCACAATAAAACAACTTCTCAATTGAAACAACAAAATTTATGGAATAACTACTATTGCCAGAAACTATTCTACCTGTCATTACTCAAGGCGTTTGTCAACATTTTCAGAGTCAAGATAAGTTTATTACTTTTTGACCTCTCTCCCTACTAGGATGTAGTTCCACAGGGACAGTGACCTCTGTCACTTTTGTTTACTGATGCATCCTGAGATGTACCCCTGGAACAATGCCTGGTACATACAGGTACTCAATAAATATCTGTAAAATAAATGAATATGTGTGTGAGTGTTGGGAGAAATACCAAAAGGAAGTCACTGAAAGTGATATATTGCACTGCATCCTGACGGGTATGATCCTTATAAGAAAAAACAAAACAAAAAAACAAAAAGCAAAACAAAACAAAACAAAATGTTATAGACAGGAAGAAAAATAGGATAGCCTAAATAGGTAATAAAAGAAGTTAAACCAAGAACTAACAACCAACACCCAGGACAATGGAAGGAAGAGACCTTGTGCCTTATATAAAAATTGTCGTTGCTACTAGTTGCTATGCATTTACTAGAGAATCTTTCTTTAGAAATTAGAATAATATTAACAGTATTTTGATGACAAAGGTACTAGTGGACTAAATTCCAAATGATGTCTAATTCCTGACTACATTTTTTTCTTGTTTTAAAAAGTTAATATCAGATATATCAGAGGGGCAACCATAATAATTTAGCAATAATGTAGCAATAAAGTGAAGTATTCTATTTAGAAAACTGTTTATAATACAGTAGGGTTACTTACAGACAGGATTGCTTATTTGTAGAATGACTACAGAAATTAATCATAATTCAAGAATGGAAAGCAACATTCCTTACAATGCACGTGTGCATGCACTCGCATGGGAGTGACCGCCCCCCCACCAACCATGCACTCAAATTCATCTCACCTAAAAACAGACACCATGATGACTCATATCAATGGATGTCAATGGTTTCCTATTTTCTAAAGACTGGAAAATGTTTTATTTTACTAACATTATTAATGAACTCTTTGTGACTAAATTTCCTTATTTCTTTCCATCAATTCTTTTTTTATTTCACCAAATGAAGAGGGGTCTATCTTTTGTTGTTGTTGTTGTTGTTGTTAACGACTTTTATTTTGTAGAGTAGGAGGAGATGTTGACAGCTCTGGCCCATTTTTAGAGCTGTTCCTTTGTGGTAACAACACCTTTGTTGCTCATTCTTCTTACTGTGCCTAGAACCTGATTCATGCCTGAGTTGATTGGAAATAAAAGCACCTTAATACCGGAGCCACAGGTTAATGGTAACTGTTCTAAAGTAACGATTAAGGATAAGTAAACTGCAATAGGTGACAAGTTTCACTTTGGATAAGCATGCATCAGCCCACCCATTATGTTGGTCAACTTTTAAAATTATACTTAAATTGAGAGTATATTTAAAGAATGGGTTTATTAGCATGGACCATTTCCACTGTCATTGAACTAAGAAAAATAATGTTTTCTCCTATTAATTGGTGGTACAAGTATAGCAAAAAAAAAAAAAAAGTTACACTTATATTCCTGATGTCAGAATCACATCTAGTTGAAAATTCTTCCTATAGCTTCCTTCAATTTTTATTCATCAGCTAGAAGTTCATGTCTTTCTTAAACACACATCACTTTTCCTAACTTCCCAATATTTTGTGAGCAATTACATAAATATAATTGTTTAAAAACTTACAAACATGTCCTAAAGTGCAAACTCCAACAGGAAAAATAGAAAGATAAATTTATACAACATTCATTTTCAAGGGGCCACTCAATAGACAAGTTAATGTTTACTTTACTTTTTCTTCAAGCAATTTTCTTCCATAGTGACACAGACAACTAAAAAGAAGTTTGCTTCCTTGTAAGACAGAATGAAGAAAAGTCATGTTTATAAGAGTGAGTTCTATGTCAATATCAAATGAAGCTTGTTCATTATTTGTGCTTTTCCACACTGAGAGGAGTCCAGAAGAAATTCAAGACAACAAAATTTCACATGACAAGGAAATCATTTCCATTTTGGCCACAATTTTTCCAGTAACAAATTAAAAGAAAAACGTGAAGAATCGATGAAATGACGGACTGCATTTTTCGAAACCCATAAAATGAAGAAGAGAATTTGAATGGAATGAAAACACTGTGTAATCAATCCTTGAACCCCTCTGAATCAACTATATAACTCCATGATCACAAAAGTGTAGCCTCATAACTCTAAGTTTTGTGCTTGTTGTTTTGACTTAATAAATAGTAGCAGGTATTGCTAGATTTTGTCTGAGAAACCTCCAAGGAACTCAGAATTGCTTTAGGATGAGAAATCAGCAGGTGGCACTCTTTCCTCTGCCTCCATTTGAACCACTTTTTCAGGGCAGAATATTAGAAGCTACTTCCTGAAAGGGGGAAACCTAAGGTCTTGAGTGAGAAACAATAATTCAGTATTGAAAACAAGAGACACTTATGCATTAGAGAACTACAAATCCTCTCTAAATCTATCAGGTAGAAACACTCTTATTCACTATCTATTAACTCTAGTCATGTTGGTAAATAGCTATTGCAATCTCACCTGGTAATAACTTCATTCCCATGCTAGATTAACACATTTTGTAGGTGAAAAATCCCGCCTATCCAACGTGAACAAAAATATTTTTCTGCACATACTAAATACTTTTCTCATTTTCATTTCTCTACCTTCTCAGCATATAATCAATCAAAGCCTGTACAAAGAGATTAGGTTCCATATGTGACTAGTAAACTGAGAACAGGAATTGGATGGACTGACTCTGCAGACAGATGAGGAAAAAGATACTAAAGTCCTTCTACAGAGTTGTTTTTAAAGCTCAAATACTTTCTGAAAAGAAAGCTACACTGAGCAGTGCTGCCTTTTGTGCTGCAACTACTTCTCTGTATAACCATGTAACTTACTAAAGTTCCTCATTAAAAAAAAAAAAAGGTATTGAGATCACGTCCCCTCAAAGCCTAAAATAGCTTTACAAATTTAATGGAAAAAATTCACATTCGGATAAGAGACCATTTCATTTGCCTGTTTAAAAGTGGATTTCTAAAACACATCTGCACATTTAGTCTCTGCCATTGCCAAGAGTAGCCTTGGTTTTACAAACTTCAGAAACATAGCTTTTAATAACAATGTGGTATTTGGTAATTTGTCCTTATAAAGTAAAATGTTACCAAGAAAAGATTCTTGCTGAGGGTTTGCCATAGTAAATTAATTGTATCTTGTCTTATTTGAAGTACTCAAGGGTAAACTGGAAAGCTTATTTGATGTCCTGCAAAAGCTCAAAAAACAGAGTACCATTTTGAGGGCTTAAGTTTGGGATAAGAAGCAAGATTTTGTTTTTGTTTTTATCCATAAAATCTAATAAGCTTTAGAATAAATTAGAATTGCATGAGTTTACATTTTTTCATAGTTTTCTAAGACCGCTTATGAATCTATTTCGTAAATTTCTAAGACTGCTTATAAATCCTATGAGATGCATCATTTGGAGCTGGCCAAATGCTGTAATGGGAATATAAAAGAGTACAGATACTCTAGAGGACTGAATGGGTGATAAGCACAGAATCAATCTGGGTAGGTATCTTTTTCTCATTTGCAAAAAAACAAGAGAGATGGGTAATATCCTTTGAAGAGAAGTGTCAATTAGCATATATAGCATACTGAGAACCGAATGTAACTTGTAGTTGTTAAGAGAAGATTTATTTTCCTTTTATTAAGTATGTATTTTGGAAAGAGGATTGATGAGGAGACATTCACGGGTGTGAAGCATGGATTCCACAGGGCATTTTAACATAAGCTAGTTGCTCTGATTTAATCAATACATTTTATGACTAGAAAGCTCAGATAAGCCAACATTCCTCTCTTGGAGCCTCCTTTAGTTGTATGTCATCACACATAACCTTCCTGGATAACTACTCATTATGCATGATGGCATACCAACCAGGGAGAACATGATGCCGAAAGCATTATGCTCATCAGAGGCTGTGGGTTTAGCCAATTCTCCTGAAGAAGCCCTGAGATTTCTCAGCCTTTTAGCTTGACTCTTTCAGCTTTAGTGCCACATTAAGTTCTTTCTCTGGTGACTGTATACAGCCTGGCAACATCCACACATTATGTCTGAGCAAAGAAAATGACCATACCATTTTAAAGAATTAAAAATTTGATGTACAACACAAGCAACTGGTAGTGAGTAGTTAATAAACCTCAATCTTGAGTTGATTCAATAGGTTTATTTTATTCATTGAAAAGTAAAATCCTGTCTTAAACATTATCTGTCACTACAAGAGAAAGGTATGTTTTGGGAAAGCTACTTGGGAAAAAAAGTAGAAAAGCCAAAGTCAACTTGCCTAGACAAAAAATTGGAGCCATAAGTATCTTCTTAGAGTAACTGATTATTTAGTATGAAATTAAAACTGACTTCTTAAACCCACAATTTGAGGGCCTATTTCTGAATATAGACTACAGGGTGTTGAGAAGCACAGTATATTATTTCATTAAGTGCTTTTTGGGAGAAGGAGATTTAGAGGTAAAGCTGTTGGCTTTGTGTGGCAAGGTCATGACCTTTGACAACTTTGGAGTTTATATCTCTTTCATCTTCTCATCCCCCTGAGACCCCTAACTTGCAGAGGAATCAAGCCTGTAAGCCTGGGCTAGACAGAATTCAGCATTGTTGTGAAGCTAGGTTCTCTCCTTCTCTTTCTCGCTCTCTCTCTCTCTCTCTCTCTCTCTCTCTCTCTCTCTCTGTCTCTCTTTCCCCCTCTAAACAAAACAGATCTGAACTGAGCCAAGGAAACAAAAATGTATTGTTCCTCGCAGATGGAAGCGAGTGTCGCCTAGGTAACCAGATTAATCTCCTTTTTCTCTCCCTTCCTCTCTTGTAGTGCGGTAATCGGTGGGCTCTTTTCACAAAAAAGCCAGCCTCAAAGCTGGGGCTCTAACTAGGTTCCTAATTAGCTGCAATTTACAATGAAGACAACATGATGAGATAATAGAAATTTGCAAAATAATGACATACCTCAGCAAAATATTCCTCCTCCTAAGAACCATTTTTATACAAAAACAATAAAGAGGGCCCTTCTAAAGCAAAGCTGGAAAATGGTGGTGTATTATGTGACACAGAACATTATTGTTCGCCTCTTGTTCCCCCAATCAACAGCTTATTGTTTGGCATCTTAAATAAAAATGACTCAAATACAGGCCACATAATGATCTCCATTGCGCTAATACACTGTATATACTGAGTAGTCAAAAATGTACGGGAGCCAATGCCAGTGGGGCTGATAAAGTAGCAGGGCCCAGAAAGGTAATTTACAATACAATGCAATAAGCATTATTACTGTTCTTAATCACACATATCTTTCTGATTCCTGTCAGGATGCACTCTGACATCAAAAAGGGCACCCAAAAGGAGGACAGCTAGTTAATGAAATATGATGGATCACATTTGTTTTCATGTGGTGGTTAGCTCAAATGAAGCAGCCTCCAGACTGTTAGCCAACAGTATTCTCTTGTGTGACATCAAAGACTACCATTCAATGAGGGCAGGGGGAAAAAAATCACAGTAAGACAGCACAGAGGGAGGAGCTCCTAGGAACTGAAAGAACCATTAATAGTAATCTCTACCTTATGTCCAAAAGAACAGAGCATGAGCAAAAAAGGCCAAGGCCAACTAGTCACTGATTTCACAATGAGTATCATCAGTACCTATGCTGATTTATGGAGAATAGTGCAGTTAACATGCGATGGGAGAGATTTGCCATTTTGCTACACAGGAGCAATTTGTCACTAGTGACAGGAGGTGTATACCCTCATGCCTTGTCTGAATCAAGATTACAGCATCCAATGAAACATGAAATTCGAATAATAAAATAGAATTCAATGCCATGTTTTGCATCAACAAGAATCATTCATAAATGGCAACAGATTGTCTAACCAATCAGGAGAAAAAAAAACAACTGTACACAAAAAGTAAGTCCACATTTGCTTATGGACTAGTAATTGTGAAGAGTACAGCTGCACATACTTGAAAACTAATGGCCCCTGGACTTCCCCATAAATAACTACTGACTAAAAACCAATTGGCCAAGGACAGAAAAAGCATTAACCCTTTGGTCATTTGGCCCACAGCAACAACAAGACGACTACATCCCCTCACAAAGTAATTAAAAGGTAACAAGTAGGACAGATTGGAAAAGATGCCAAATGGGCTCTAATGACTTTGGAGGAAAATTTGTTGTATTTGGTAATAACATTTGCAGAAATGCAAAAAAGGAAGACCATCTGGGTGTATCACAACCCCAAAGAGTTTGGCATCCACATTTGGAAATGTGGCACTAATATCTTGACTTGCATAGGGCTATTAACCTTTTCCAAAGATTTAAAAAAATTTTTTTTTGAATCTCAGCCAAGAGAGAAAGAGAGCAAAAGGCTGTGACACAGTGTTGAAAGCCAAGGACTGGTGGTCATAAATATCTGGGTTTCCGCTTTTGATTGTCTGTGTATTTGACATTTATGGTAAAATGGGATCTACTCACCAAACAAGGCTTACTTCTTAGTTTTATGTAATCCCTACAAGAAATGTTCTCATCCATATAATTCATTGAATGACTAAATATAATTTTAAAAGAGGAATGTGTTAAACTATTAAATAACTGTATAAGATATAAAGAATGTTTGACTTCAAGGCATTATCTAACTTCCTGTAGCCTCTGTTTCCATCTCTTTAAGCTGTCAATAACTGTGTTTATCTTTAAAGATTGCTTGAGGAATTAATAAATCAATGCTCCAAGGCATATCAACTTGTATTTTTTCCCTGCACACCCCTCCCCCACTTGATTCAGAGCTCCCACTCTGAATCAACTCCACAATCTGCCTTTACTGAAGCTCATCCACCCTGGGGCAACTGAACACAGCTGGAGAAAATTATGCTACATGACAGATCCTTGCCACTATCTTACCCACACCTGTGCTCTAACCCCATTCAAGAATCCTTTTAGTAGTCCTTTCTCATCTCCTCTCATTCTTTTTAGTAGCTGCCCCAAACCTTCGCCACTCTTTTTAATACACCACCACTAGCCCATCACTTTCAGATGACCTCAATTCCCATCAGTATGCATTACCTGACCCATCCACATACACATTGCATTCTGCAATCCACCTAATCAACTTCTCTGCAGGGTCATAGGATGAAGCATCTCTCCCTCCATTTGAGGTTAATCCCCCACTAATGGATGGGATCCACTCAGCTCACATCACCTCAGGACCCTGCTCCATCAATTTTCCCCAATCTTTATTATATTTTCCATTCTAACGACTCATTCTCATTAACCTATAAACATGCTCGAATTATCCTCATCCTATTAAATCTTCCTTCATACTCCTTACTCCTTTAACTACCACCCTATCACCTTTCTCCTAGATTCTTCTTTTCAACCCAACTTCATCAGTCTTAAAGTCCTCATAATGATGAAACTATCAGAATCACAGAAAGTCAGAGTTGAAAGAAACCTTTGTTTATTCTTCCTAATTTTGCCTAAGTTAGAAATGACACCTAAACACGTAAGGTCACACAGCAAGTTAAGAGCAGAGCTATAGCCCGACTTAAGTTTTCCTGACTTTCAGCTTAGTGCTCTTTCTTCTACAAATTGAATTCTATTCTGTAAAATAGTCCTCCACATATAATTCTTATTCATATATGAACAAACACAATATAACATTGTGCAACCATAAAAGGAGGCCAGCTTGAAATACAATAATGCACTTACACTAAAATGCTTTAAAGCCTTTAATTCTATGGAAAATATATAGATATCTCCACCCAATGGAAGCCTACTAATTTTCACAAAGACAAAACAGAGATTAGAGAAATACATGACCAAATCTGGGATCTGAAATGGAATATGTAAATATAGAATTACAGTTTTAAAGATAAAAGGAACCTTATAGATTATCTGGCCCCACTTCCTGTTATTTATTTGTTGTTTATTTGTTTATTTGAAAACCTGAGTCCCAGAAAGGAAAAGATCACACACCGAATGAGAAGCTGTGTTTATTCAAGGTTTATTCTCCACCTTTGTCCAAGCCTGAACTAAAAGGTAATGAAAAGTCAGTTTCTTCTAGGTTAGTCAGACACTTGGAGGGAGAAATAAGTTACCTGTGGAGTTGTATAAAGATCCTAACAAGTTCACTGCAACAGTGGTTAATTAAACCACTGACTTGGGGCCAATTTCTCAGTGTCTCAGAGCTGATTTTCCACTATAAAGAACCATTTTCTTTCAGGGAGATGCATAGTAACTAGGTAAATTGGAATTCAATTTTACTTACATCATTTGATCTATATCTGTATACTTTCCTTCTAAAATACGAGAAGCAGTTGAAGGAATGGTGTCAATTAATAACTTATTCCAATGGGAAAAAAGTTATTACTAAAATCTCATGTGATGCATCCTGGGTTCCATACTGTATGGCAAAGCCTGCTTGGCGAAGCCGAACTATAATTAGGTCCTTCCAGTAATTAAGTCCCTTTGAAGAAAGTAGAAGACAGAACCATGTGATACTGAATTCTAGAATAATGTTAAGTCGCATTAAATTTCCAAATTAGTTACTCTTACAGAGTTTTGACTAAGCAATGTTGAGCGGTCCTTAAAGCGTCAAAGGCTCCAAATCCTACACAATATACAGGTAACTAAGGGTAAGTTCATCGATGTGGGCCCCACCATTATCCAGCCTCCCATTCCTCATGAAGTTGTGCTCTGCGGTTTAAATCAGTAACTGAAATAGTGACTCGGGCAGTCCCTCTGGTCATTACTCCTAAGGGTCCTAAAAAGAGCCTGGGTTTCCTCCCATTCTTCCCTAAAGTCAAGGCAAGTAACACACATAAAAGAAGCTCTTCCAATCCAGAATTAACAACGTTCAGTCAGTGCTCTTTACTTAAAGGAAGAAAACAATTAAGTGAAACCTTGAAGTAATCTCATTCTGCCTGTTCAGCCTCTTCATCCCTCAATGTGTGGTTAGCAAGTGTGGCAATCAGGGCTTAAGGCCTGCTATCATTTGGCCTTAATTAAAAAAGACACAAGCAGCGAAGCTGTGAATTAGAAATGTAGCTACGCACTACCCCTGATTAATTCGAGGCTCATGTTGGATTAATAACTCCAAACAAAGAACAAAAGGAAATTGTTATGCGAATTGCAGCCCTCCCAGGCCAGACAAAGGTCAAATCACAGGATTTCAATTTCATCCGGAGTCGCTTAATCAACTCCCTCGGAAGGAAGACCATATGTAGTTCTGAAAGCTACCCATTGTAGTCCTCTTGTCGCTGGACCTGATGGACGGCAGTCATCCTCTCAGACTATTCTCAATCGCTTCTCTTCTTTCCCCTTTAATATGACAAAAACTTCATTATTACCAGTGATTAAAGAAGAAGAGATCAGCCCTGCAGAAAACATCCCAACAACTGCTGGTTTATGGAGGAAGCTGGAGACTTTTGGCACTGAGCCTATAGAGCCTGCTCCCTTTCCCAGAGAAGGTCTTCACCAGCAGCAAGAGTCATAACCACCACAAGAGTGATGTCACTGGCACAGCTTTGGGAGGGTTGTGCTATGACAATACATTTCTCAAGAGATAAGAAAAGAAGATAATGTCTGCCTATTTATTAAAAGGAAAGTGAATGAAAGGTACAGTCCCTGAGATTTTAGAAAGTGTCAGAAGACAGAGCTCTCTCCTATGGCTAAATTAGAAGCATTGCATGAGATGAGAACAGAGGTCTAAGTGCCTCAGGAGACCCGAGGGCCATAGCCAGGCATGCCCACTCTACCCCAGCCATTACATGTAGTTCATCCACATTCGGGTTTTCTTTTCCTGGAGGCTACAATGAGGACTGTTGTAGGCTGAGAATGGCAGTCTCATTAGCAAGACGGCTATAAGTGGTTTGAAGATACGGTGACTTACACTGCAGCATCACTTTTCACCCTGTCAACACCAAAGTGCTACTAATGGTAACCTCTCAGGACCATCACAACATTGTACTGGATAATCAAGGCCCAGTGCTCCTCAAATGAAATTGTAGCAAATTAGGTCATTCCTCCAAAAGACATACATATGAAATCTTTGGGAGATTTAATGAGAAGTCCAAGGCAACCTTTTGGTCTAATGGAATTAGCACCAGTATCTTACGGCAATGATGGCGAATAGAATTCTTATCTAGATGATTCATTAGGGCACTTAATAAAATGCCTTAAATGTGACAGACACTCAGTAATTGTAGACTGTCAAGATTTGAACCATCTAATCTGATATGGCAAGTTCTTCAGCCTCTACCTTCTTCACAGAATACAGTAATAGTTGTGACCTTCATGTATTCTACATTAGTCATTTGGGTAATTAATTTATTCATCTGAACTCTCACTGTATTTTGTTAGGGCTTCTTTTATTGACCACAGCATTTTCTCATGTATAGTATATTATTCAGTAATTTATTTATCCCTTTATCCACTGAGAAAATGTTTATTGAGTGCCTATTTTGTGTCAGGCACTGTGATAGGCACTGGAGATAAAAAGATGACTAAAAGCAGACAATATTCTTGCTCTTGTGGTCTTTACGGTTTAGAAATATAATTAACGAATGCACAAATAAATGTGTTGCAAAGTAGAGGTATATGGTAACATAAGGTTTTAACCTTTTAAGGGAGGCTGTGGGAGGTTTGCCTGAGAAATTGAAACATTTTTCTCCGATATGAAGTAAAAATAAAAGTAGAACTTGATAGAAGGAGAGAAGACAGAGGCAGAGTCTCTTGTCTGAGCGAGCAGGACAAGTGGATTGATCTGAAAGCAGCATGTGCCTAGCACTCAGGTGGCAAGGCAGAGGGCAGTGTGACCTGATTGTGGAGATTGGACTCTACCACATAAAAAGCATTTGGAATCCACTATGTAAAAGCAGCTTTGTAGACCATGTTAACGATTCTAAGTATCATCCTAAAAATAGTAGAAAACCTCTGATATTCTGTAATAAGAAGTGGTCAAGATACATTCAGAATGCATAGCCATTGTACTATGCCCATCATCTACAAGATCTCTAGTGGTCGAAAGCAATTCACCATTGTGCTTTCCCAGGGCCTAGCACACGCTTTGAACAGTAGAGTGGCAAGGATTGGCAGGGCTGACCTCCATCTCAAGGATTAGAAGGGCTAATTTAATTGGTATCACTGCTCCATGGGTGCCCCATGCCTGAGCCATGAGCCTGGTTGAATAAGATTGTCTTCTCAGAAAGAAGAGAACCATTTGTTGATGAAAGATAATTTCAACTAAATTAAATTCTAAAGCATCGTACATAATACACTGTTTGTTTAATACCATTGAATAACTGAGTGGCTTTTACCTTAGCTGCACCACTGGAAGACAGTAGTCAGTGTCTCCAACAAAACTTCTGACCGCGAGTTAAGAACTGGTATTCTTTCTTCCTTAAAATTTATTTCTGTTGTTTGGGTTGGATGATTTTTCAAGGGAAAATAATGATTTCCTTCTTCTGAGATATCCAAAGGTGTAACGGCATGGCTTTTTTTCTAATTAACACCCATATCTGAAACCTAAAGTTTTATATTTCAATTTAATCGGTATCAAAAAAATTATAAATGTATCTGTGAGTCATAATCCTCCTGCAAGCTATGTTCCTTATGTGACATGCAACTATCAAATAATGAGCACATTCAGGAAACATATTCGGATGTTTGTTACACATGATAGAACAGCTGCATCAAGAGCTTTTTGAGGATTACTCTTCGAGTTTCTCTTAAAGCCACTTCATTTCCTTTCTCAAAAGCACTATTACTTGATCTGCATAGTTAACACAAACCTCAGAAATTAGATGAATGTTAAATTTTTCATATTAGTCAGAAACCTAGAAAAGCTATCCAAATCCCAGATATAAAATGTGCAATTATCTTGTAGACATTTTAAGTCTTAGAGTGTCTGATTTGGAGAAGGAAAATTTATCTCAGTACAGAACTTGTTGACTGTTTTAGGTAGTTTGTAAACATTACTTATTATACTCAACCAAACAAACCACCAAATTAATTGCTAAACTTGATTGTCCCTTTTACTGAATTTTGACATTGGCATATATAGTCCTAAATTTAGAGTCATTTAAATATTTATCCTCAGAGTTGACATGGAGGAATTATAAAAATAACTCCCCATTAGTTAAGCAATTAAATTTATCATATACTCAGCTATATATACATGTATGTTTATATGTATGCATAAGTATGTATTAAATTACTTATTTTTAACTCAATCTTTATAAGCGCCATGAGGTGCAAGTATCCATTTGTTAATCCATTCAATATTTATTGAGTGCTAGTCATGTGCCAGGCACTGTGAATATAGCAGTGAATAAAACAGGCATAATCCCTGCCCTCAAGGTGCTTTCATTATCTTTTTGACATGTGAAGAAAATGTGACTGACAGTAATATGTAGATTGCCCTGGGTCACATACTGGGTTAGTGGTAGAGCCAGGCTTCTGAAATCCAGTGTCCGGTTTTAACCATTCTGCTAGGTTTTTCTGAAAGTATTGTGACCTTATGACAAGCATCTAGCCTTGTTCCCTCATGTCAGAAGCTAATTTAGACTAAAATGAGTACTTTGAGAATATTCTTAAGTTATTAGAATACAAAGTAGTACATTATTTCTTCTGCATTTTGGAATATTATGGCAATAAAGTATAATGGTTAGAAGGAGTTAATTATGCTTTCTAAGACAGGAGATTTCTATTTTATACAGTATAAAAATCTACTTTAACTACAAAACAATTTCTTTGATATATTATAAAGTGTATCTCATTATCCAATCATATCAAGTTAATTTTATATCAAGACAATGAAATCATAGAGTCTATTTCATCTACATTGCATTGTATCACATTAACTGAAACCAAACCACATTTTATAGCAATACAAATCAATTTAGATTTAACCTCCTAAATAACTGCTATGTGACGGTTATGAAAAGTAAGTAGTATAGCATAAAAATAACCATCAGAATTTAGAAAATATGGGAATTCATAGACATTTGCTCAAGACGAATATTTTGCTTTAAAACAAGTTCAGCTGACTAAATTTGACCACATTTCAGACATTTTTAAATATGTGTGAAAATTTTCAAACATTATTTCTAAATTATTATACTCACAGATGCTGCCAAAGTAACAAGTGGAAAGGGTCCATAATGTATTAGGGTTGGAGAGAATACATGAAAAGGGACTACAACCCTTAATCTCCATAACGTATCCAATTTGTAACTCTGAGTATTCAGAATTTTATTTGACCTAATTAAGAAAAAATTATAAAGCCTAAGTTTAAGCAGATTTTCACTGAGCAAAGAAGAGTAAGATCTATACTGAATTTCTTTATTCTATAGGGAATTTCATAAGTGGTTTCTCTGAACATGATAACTTATAGGTATATAAAAATGTGATTACTAAAAAAATAAGTTAACTATAATCTGTACTATATAATTAAACATTTATTAAAATCCTTCATTTTACTAAACTTTAAATGGGCAGTGATTTTAGAAGTATTCTTTAATAATCACATCAAGAAACCTGTGGAAAAATATTTTGAAGATGTCACCTATCCTCTTTTTAGGATATAAAATACACACACACACACACACACACAAATAGATGCAACCTGAGTAAAGTTGGAGAGGATGGCCCTTTGTACTAAAGGATAACAGTGGAGTGAGAAAAATGGAGAGATAGGAATCTACAGATTGTAATCCAAAGAGTGTGGCTGCCAGGAATCTGAGGCTGCCTAAACTCATTGTGAGTCTGAAGGAAAGAAGTATACTTTTCTAAACTCATACAAGAGGTCTGAAGGTTACATAAACAATGAAAAGAATCCAGTTCAGAGAGAAAGAATTGAAAGTTACTAGTTCTCTTGCTTAAACATCTACATTTCTACTTTTTAACACAACACATTTCCTAGCAGTATTCCCAAAGAAAATATTATTTTAGATACAGAGAACAGTGACTCGCTCATCTTTCGATGTTCACAGAAGGATGAGTCCTTCTTAGGCTGTAGAGAGCCCCTACCCTTACTTAGTGGTACCTAATGTTTATTATAGGGAAGAGTAAAATACACCTTTCAAATCCTCAAATTAGTTGACAACTCACAAATAAATGGACAATGATAATATACCAATAAAACTTTCAAAGTCATTCACAAAATAAAATAGCATACTTAAAAAATACCAAAAAACTACAATACCAAAAAACTACAATTACTGAAAAAAAAATATTCATGGAATAAGTAAACACAGCTGGCCCTCCATATCTGCAATTTCTGCATCTATGGATTCGACCAAGCTCTGATTGAAAATATTTGAAAAAGAGAATTTTGCATTGTTGTTAACGTGTACCATGTAGTTAGGCTTATGAAGGTGGTGTCTGTACACGTACAGGGTTTCTTGTCATTATTTCCGTAACAATACAGTATGACGACTATTGACAAAGCATTTACATTGTATTAGGTATTATAAGTAACCTAGAGATGATTTAAAGTATATGGGAGGATGTGCACAGGTTATATGCAAATATTACCCCCATTTTATATAACGGACTTGAGCATCCTTGTATTTTGGTATCCTTGGGGGTCTGGAGCCTACTCCCCTCATATACCAAGGGACGACTATGCTCATTTGTGGCCACCTAATTTTCTTCTCAAATGAATCAGAAAAGTGAGCTGGCTCACACTAAGGTGAATATTAAGATTAGCAGAACCAGAATAATAAACATAGAAACTCTGTGTATTTAACAATTAGCTCCCAGAGACTGAATTTGCTTTCCAATCCAAATCCCTACTGAATTACTGTATTTAAATAAAATCTCAGAATCTGGACATACCCAACACAGCTTAACTTCTTGTTGAATGGCCACATTCAGTATAGCCACACTCTTAAATAGTAGTAAGAAGAAAGCAAAATATCTCATGATATTTAGGATAAACACAGTGAAAAGGGAAGCAAAGGAAAACTAAATTTGGCATTGGCAGTTTTGCTTTTTAACTTCCCGAAGGAAATGATTTTGACAGTGTAACCATGGGAGTGAAGGTTTCAGTTATACTTACTTCCTGGACTACAGAAGACAACATAATCTTAACACGCAAAAAATTTCTCCAACTCTGCATTAGGTATTCTTAGTATAAAAGATTTCTTATCTCAAAAGAGAGAAATCAGAGAAAAATCATACAAAAATAAAAAATCATTGATTGTAATTAAATAGTGTCTGGGAAAATCCATGCTGCAGTTACAACCAATGAGGCCTTGACTATAGAGAAACTTTTAATTCTGGCTGTAGATATTAACTTGTGTGCAAAGGTTTCTTTAAAGTTTTCCACTACACAAATGCAACGGAATTAATGTAGCGTCATCCACTCTGAAGAAGAGGAAGCTACCGAGAGAATAGTGTATTGCCATCACAAGCTCACACCAGGCTCCTTGGACTTTGCAGCAATTGTAAATATAAACCCTAGGCCACAGAGCAATGAATCATTTAAGAAAGATTTATACATAAGTAAACTTTAAAAATTAATGTGAAAGCCAGGTGAACACACAAAGCTTTAGCTCATAATGGTACAGTTATCACCTCATTGCTTAACATGGGTTCTTCATAGCAAAAAATTCTCAGAATTGCCTCTGATTCACTACTCAGCATATGCTAGCCCACTAAAGCTCTTCATTCATAATGATAAAACTAGCAGACACTCATTCACATATCCCTCTCTTGCTTAATTCCACAGCAAGTCTGTTACTACTAAATACTCCTATTTCCTTAAAATCCATCTCTTTTTTTGCTACAACTTTTCCCTTGGTTTCTGGGATTCCAGCCTATTAGACCAGACCCTTCGATTTCAAAATTCCTCATCATCTGCACTAGGCTTCCTTCTGCAATTGCTTTGCGTACTATTTACTCCCATGACTTTGAGCACTATCTATATAAAAAAGAACGCTCAAATCTGCTCTTTCAGCTCCAGGCTACCATGTTCTACTGCCCTCCTCATCTTCATCTGGATGTTTTGCAGGGACCTAAGATTCAAAATGTTTAAAATTAAATTCATTATCTCCCCATCTCCTCCTCAGAGTTTTCTAAATGAAATCACCATTTGCTGAAACTCCACAGCTAGAATTTTAAGAATAATTCCCACCTTTCAGTAAATGCTTACGTCCTATTAATCCATCCTCCTATAGATCTCTCAACTTTGACACCATTGTTACAGCACTCTACTTGGGGCAGAAGCACAGCAAGACAAATTGCTGATCAGTGGATGGTGACTCCCCTCAACATGATTTCTAAAAGCAGTGTTCTTTCTGTTGAAAGGTTATTCAAGTTGCTATTTGAAGGTAATACAGCATGGTATTATTTAAAATGAGGATGGAAAGTCATAAGCGGAAACACGACTGGGTCATAAACAGAAGCCCTCATATGGAAGTCCCTTCACCGTGCGCCCTCTCTTCCATCAAAGTCACCTTCCTGCCCTCAAGTTCCCTAATATTAGAACTTGGTTCTGCCTTTAACTTTAGGTTACCATGAACTGCAGCTGGACCACTAATGTGGGCTCCTCACACATCTCCCTGCCTCCAGTCTTAGTGCACTCTAATACATCCTATACCTCACATCTAAACAAAACTTTTGAAAATGCAGATCTAATCACATCAAACATTTTCAATCACCACCACAACCCTAAGGGAAGTCCAATATTTTTAACAAGCTTCCAGGGCCATCCCCAATCTGGTTCCTGTTAACTGCATGCTGAGTATTCTCTGCTACGTCACATTTCTCACCTTGCAGTTCCTTGATTTCATCATGCTTTCTCTTACTTCTGGGCCTTAGAAAATATCATTCTATGATTTCTGGTGTTTGAGGGTGGAAGGGACTTCCCTAACTGCCTAGATTATGACACTTTCCTCTTATGTACTCTGTGCAGTCAAAAATTTGTAGCAGTCAACACTTTCATAATTATAGCACTTCTTAAAGGACCATATTCTCTTACAGGCTGTAAGATCCCTGGGGGCAGGAGATCATAACTGTCCTATTCAGTGCAAAGCTGCTAGCACTTAGCACAATGCCTGTCACACAGCAGGGACTTACTGAATTTTGTTGGATGAATGAAGCTGGTAGTTTCTTTGTAATTTAAATTAACGGGAGCCATGGATAAGAGTTTTAAAGTAGTAATAGCTGAAATCGCAAAGCTGAAATGAAGACTCGCCTAAAGTTAAACTAAAATTTGAATGGTGGAAATGAAATGAAATGTAGCATCTTTTTCTAACCTCTTGCATTTACATGCTGCTATGTTGGTACGATAAACAGACTGATTTAAAAATCAAATAACAGACTCTTAAGAAGTTGCAACAATCCCTGGATTAGTACAGGATGATAACTAAAGGATCTGCTATATTAAATCATGACAATAAAAGTAAAATCCCTCCATCTTTTCTTGGATTACATTTAGAGCTCAAATCAGAGAGCACTAAATGAATAATAATAAATGTATGCCTCTGTGAATGATTGAAGATTGAATCACATTTTAACTAGACTATATTTATAAGTCCCTTTGGATGACATAATTACAATTCAAGCCATACACTAATTAGCAGCAAACATCTATTTAATATTATTTAGTCATTTACATTATTTTTTATTTGTTTCTGAAAACAAATAAGAGAACTGACACTTTATCCAAACACAAGAATGTTAAGGACATAAGTCAACAAATAAGTCGACGCTACTTAAAAGTAAAATTAATCATGTTTCAAAAATAAATAGACGTATTTTATTTTTATAAGCAATAATAATGACTGAATATATTTATTTGTAGGAGACAAATCAAGACATTTTAAAATATAGTTTTTCCCACCCAATAATGATATTTTAATAACAAATTTACATCATTTTATATTTCTTTATATTGCTTAGCAACTGTTCATAATTACTTTAAAATTGATATGTCTCCTCAGCAGTTTTATAGCACAGTTAAATGTACCTTAATGGGATATTTGCCAAGAGCCAAAACTTTCCCAATATTTCTATTTTTATATAAAATTCCATTTACCCAGCTTTGCCTGATCAATGAATACTTCTTTAATTGGGTTGAGCTCTTGATTGCATTGATATTTTTTAAAAATGTTGACCATTGACTTCCAATTTTATTTTAGAGAAAGATCTAAAAGATTTCAAAATATAGTAGTTTAAAGATGAATTTATTTTATTTAATAGGAGGCTAATCAGCTTTTAACACTATATTTCATATGGTATTTTTAGATAGCTCTGTTTATTAAAGAATTGAGAAATACTGATAGCGCAAATTTATCACATCTATGCAGCGTTTCATATGTGTCAGGCTTGGTTCTAACTGCATTATATGTATTAATACATTT
Organism: Pteropus medius; assembly: GCF_902729225.1. NCBI lineage: Eukaryota > Metazoa > Chordata > Mammalia > Chiroptera > Pteropodidae > Pteropus > Pteropus medius. Next base: position 15,235,547 of record NW_024349519.1, on the reverse strand, counting down.
CATTCTCATAACAGCCTTGTGAGGTAGGTGTTGTCACTCTGTTTTACTATTGGAAAACTGAAGCCCAGAGGGGTGAAGTCACAGCATGAGTAAAGGAAGGGGCTTGGGTTTGGACTGAGTAAGTCTGGCTCTAGAGTCCATGCTCTATATGGTTGTGTTAGGCCAATTCTGTAAAAGGCAAACAGTGGTAATTTTTGCACAATTCACTAATGAAAATATTCTTTCCAGATTATCATGTTCTCATGTATGCTAAAAGCCATTTATAAATTGTTAGCTTAGTACTCTGAATATATTAACCTATAAAATATTGTATTATGCTCCATTTTTACATATCTTGAAGAATCAGAATCACTGACACATAATATACCAAAAAAAAAAAAAAAAAAGCCTCGGACTAACTCAGGGCAGCCGAAGATTACACTGTTGGAGAACGGCAAGAGCCGAGACAGGGACCACATCATAAAGAACTATGGTGCCAGCAATGACTTCCGGATTTTATTCATAAGGTAATAAGGACCCAAAAGTGATTTTAAGTATAGGCATAATAGAGTCAAATCCATATTTTAGAAGGATCATAACAAGAGAAATATTGAACATGAACTGGAGGCAAGGAAGTTATTTAAATGGTGTTATTGTTAGTAGTAAGCAATGATGAGGCCTAAATTGAAATATTTAGAGAGATGAAGAGAACTGGACAAAAATCAACATATAGATAGATAGTAGATAGTTTGGGTTTGGTAAATGATAACACTGGGGCTGTTGCTGAGGTAATAAGTCATAGTGAAATGAAAATTATATAACAGCTAATATTAAATAAGCATCAGTATGCTGACATTGTTTTGATTTTCTAAAAATAATTACAGTCAGCACAAGAATGATAAGCCACAGTGGCTAAAAAATGAGATAGCATTATAAATATTAGTTTTTGTTATATATCATTCTAACATTGGAAATGCATTAAAATCTGTGTTTTTAAACAGCATCTAAAAGGATTTACCAGTACTTTTAAAAAGTTTACCTATAATAAAATCAGCCAGCATTGACGAGTTAATTATTGTTATAGCAAAAGTCTGATATAATATACTAAAAATTTAAGATTTAATAAATTTTTATTGTTCAATTATAAAATCTACAATTACAGGTTAATATTTTCATAGCAAATTTTATATAAAGAATTAGTTCAGTGTGGTAGCATTTCCTGCTGTTAACTATAGCAGCTACCAAAAAATGACATTTAAAATACTCGTTTGCTCATTCATTCATTCATTCATTCAATCAATCATTAAGACCATGCCAGGTGAGTACTGGGTGGGTAAAGCTGTACTAAACTTCAGTAAGTTCAAATGAAAGAGAGGGCATGATTCCTTTCTGAACGAAACTTATATCTTAACTAACTAAACATAGGTATACCTCTTTGTTAACAGTAGCAACTATGTTAAAAGATGAACATTTCATTTTCAATTAAGTTTCCTTCACACCATACTCTCCTCTACGACTTGTTAAGAGTAAATACAGCAGGTCAGATATTTCACACTTTGTAACACTGGTACTTTCTCTCTCTCTCTCTCTCTCTCTTTTTTTTTTTTTTTTTTTGATATGTTTGTTTTTTGGTTTTGGTGGAGGTGGGGGAATAAAAGGCTTTAAACTGGAACCCTCAAACTGGATACTGAATTTTGGGAGGTTCTAAATTACATTAAAATTTTAAGTACAAGCACAACTGTGAGAAGAAAATCCATAGATTTCATCAAAATTCCAAATGGTTTCATGACCCCAAATAGGTTAGAAATCACTGAGTCTTTTATCAAAATTAGAAATTAATCTAAATCATTTTCTTTCCAAAACAGCAGAAGGAATGTTCTCTTCTAATTTTTTCCTCAAGTGTCTTTACGATTCTACTGCAGGTTTGGACATAATAAAGCATCACCCAAATGCACACTCTTAAAATTGCTAGTAAAATACCTACCTAGTCTTGAAATTTTCTGTTGTAAAATTCAAGATTTTTACAAATTAGTTATTCAAGATTTTTGATGTTTAACTTGAAAAAGTATTTTAAAACTCTGAAATCATTCCAAAGTGAAATTTAGAAAAAATTATCAATCCAGACATCAAACAAATAATAGTTAAAGTCTCTATGCTTTTTGTAAGAATTCAAATTAAAATGTCATTTTTTTTTTATTGTCACAAATTTCTGCGGTGTCACCAAGTTTTATTTTGAAAACCAGAGGTTTCATCTAGACAGAATAGTTCTCACCAGCCTTCCAAAATAATCTATGTCTATAGATAAAGGTATAGATAGATATAAGTGAGAAGATGGTGAATAATATTTTCAGAAACAGTAGAAATTCTCATGAATTTATCGAATCTTTTGTGGAGCATAGTGAGTAGAAACAACCCAAATTTCCAGAGAATTCAATTGTAATTAGTACAAATAAAATATTTAATCTCGAGGGTCTGCAAGCAATATTTTTTTACTGCTAAAAGCAGCACAGTTGTAAAAAGAAGATGTGATGCCACGTTACTCTACGCCTGACTCAGACCAGGATTAGGAATAGATGAGAACCTTGTCCTCTTGTGTTCAAGGATGCTTTGATGGGATTTGTTTTTATAATCTGTAGACAATTGTTTTTAAAGGTCATTTACATATTTTATAAGACTAGTCTCTTTTCAGGGACCCAAATTGAGGGCTGTCAATTACAGCCATTAGAAAAAACATAACTGTTTTAATAATCCAGGCAATTTTCATTTACTCCGATGGAGAAAGTGAAGCATTCCCAACACATCCATAGACACAAAAAGTTTGGATATTTTGAAAAAGACAAAGAATTTCATTCGGTTTCCAGAGAATTAATAAATAAGAAGGTATTTCATTTTCCAAACCTCCCTTCTCTCTCATTTCTCTAACACAATACACTTAGAAATGAAAGGCAGATTATTAAATTTGAAATGAAGCTACTTGCTTCTCTCCCCTTTCTGGATGCCTCACCCTGGCCTTTCAGCACATCTGGTAACCATGTGTGGTAGCGCTAATGAAGACTTTCCTGCGCGAGTTACAATTAGTTCCGACTGCCATGCAGCTTTCCTGGGCAGTACCAAAGTAAAAAAAGGAATGGGGGTGAGGGAGAACCAATAACTCTTTCACTTCACAAAACCGAATTCTCTTGTGCCCCTGGGACTCTCATCACCATCGTTCTTGAGGGATTTTTGAAAAAAGGTGTAAGCAAATACTTTCGGAGGTCCCTCCTTCCTTTTCTCCAAAGCAGCATTTTACCCAACTTGATTGAATGTGACAGGCAGGCCACAGTACTTCTGTGATCCTTTGAACAATAGAGAATTGTTAAACAGATGCCAATTCTCCTTTTGGTCCATGTATTATACTTACCTAACAATTTTATCTACTTTAATAGAATAAATTTGTGTGTTTTACTATTTGATGGATTAGAAGGAATGGCAGAAGCAAATGTGCTGTATACAATTAGGCTGCCTTGAAAAAGCACAATTTTGTTTACCCGAGGCCTCTTCCCCTTCTCAATCAAGCTACTAATAGAGCTGTTTTAAGTTTCAGCAAGGCCCATATTAACTGTGGGTCTCCACATGAAACAGAATGCTAAAACCCCAGCGTCTCTTGACCATGTAAGCTCACAGAGTCTCCCAAATCCTGTTTTACATTTCTGTCTGAAATCATGGTTATTTCATTTCAATACTTTTTTCTGTACCTAGCAAATAATAAGTTCTCAATAAATACTATAAGATGGCAGTAATAGCCTCTGTGAAAAGACTCTAAGTGAGGGTAGAAAACTTAATATAATTATTTTTGGCCACTTGTACCTATGTTTAAGTTAATACCAACTTAGTACATAACATATATTCAATAAATGCGAGCTAGTGATAACAACCACAGTTTACATTTCTGCCTATCCTATGTACTCATATACATAGTCGGCACATACACCCCATGTCTATTAACAGTTACAAAATAAACATTTCCAAATAAAAATTCAAAAGCAGAAATAAAAACTGCTTTCCTAATGGATCATTTGAAGCTATAACAATGTATAAGTCAAACAGACTAGCATCCCTAAAACAAAGAAATACAGCCAAAAAAGACCCCGAAAAACAAAAAACAAACCCAGCATAAAAGAAAACTGTAGGAATATTTTTCTTCTTTTAATAGAAACCAAAACTAAATGATATCACATCCAGGAATAGTGACCATAAATAAAATGCAATAAGCATATTAGGTTAAAGAAATAAATCACAGTCCTTCAACTCATCTGACCCTTACATGTGAATAACTTCTTAATAAAAGAAGAAAAAAAACATCTCCCTCACTATATACAATGAAAACTATTTTAACTCTATGCATCTAAAATTTCTACAACTGTTTACGCTACTGCCTTATCCTCATTATATTACAAATTGTAACCGTACAGTGCCAAATACTGAGACTGGAGAAAGTTCTGCCCTGAGCTGCTGCCCAGACGTTTGCTTCCATCTCTAGGTAGTTATCCTTCCAAATTGATGTCTGTCCCTCTAAGAAATGATCAACTTAAAACAAAAACAAAAATCTTCGTAAGGTGCTTTTCGTTTTGTTTTTTTTTGTTGTTGTTTTTACCATGCCAGGAGAAATCTAGTGAAAGGAAAAATTACATGCACACAATTACACACACAGAATTTTTTTAAAAAGGCTTTAACTATAGTGATGAAAATATTGAGATTCATCTACATTTCAAAATGCCAATAGAATTCTAAAACACAGACTAAGTTAGTTAGCAACGCAAATACTATATTACAGAATGACATGTTTTTCACCATTAATTTTTTTCTTTATTTTTATGAATAGGAAGTTGACTTTACTAGCAATAATGACAGTTAATGACAACCCAGTGAGTCATTGCCTCCTGGGCCTTAAGGAGGGGTAACTCCATGTATAAATGATAATTAATGCCATTAAACATTCCAACGCTACACTTATTTAACAGCTCTGAGCATTCAAACTCTCAAATGCTTCTACTGTCCCTTACCAAATAATTAAATACTGTGAAGGTACACAGGGTTAATCTGCAAGGTAACTGACTGGGATTACCCTGGAATGTCTCTGGAGAACTAAATCAATCTGTAATATTTATGTTCACCAATCATGTTTATATGTGGGCTTTATGTTTTTATCAAGCTGAATAATAAGCTGTATAAAAATTAGCTGTAAGATGCACCCCTACTTTGGTTGAAAACTACTCTCAGTCCTTGTGTTGCTAACATTTGCTCTGCAACCTGATGCAGCTGTGGTAAGTGGAACTGCTTCAAGATGTGATTCAAATTCATTTTCAGAAACTGTAGGTTCAGTGATATATATTATGATCATAGCCCTACTTTCAATATTTCAGGAAGGCGGTTTGGAGGAAAAATGAGTAAAGTAATAAACTATTCACATATTGGATAATGACTTCAAAAGTTATTTAAAACTGGTAAACATATAAAAGGATCTGATTTCTTGATAATAAAGGATTTTATTGTACGTACAGATGTTTAAATTAGCACACACATTCCATTCTTATCTCTCTTTAATTCAGCAAAATAACTGTAAGACTTCACAAGGCATGTTACCAATGTAAAAGCAATAAAAAAGTCACCCTCTTGTGAATTACTATTTACAGTATTTCACAAGAATGGCATTTGCACCCTCCAAATGAACAAGGTTGTCTCTTTAAATTGAAGGACACTGTACTCTTCATCAGTTAGCATTAGTAATAGGGGTGGGGGGAAGGGAGAAAATAACAAACCATTTTTCTATCATTTGAACTCTCTTTGACCCTTGCAAGCTATTCGAGTATGCACTTAAGACAACTCAAATAAATAACATAAATACACATACATAGAGCAGATATATAGATAGCAAAAGAGTGAATCCTGATAAAGTGGATAGGTTGATACTTAGGAATTAATGATCTTGAAGCCCATTTCTTGGCATTGTTATTGATGGCACAAGAAGAATTCCCACTTATAGATGGTAACAACATTTTATGAATTTAATCAATAACTGCGAATCTGGGTATAAACTATGAATCAACTACAACTAAAAGAGTTAACTTAGTTAAGAAAAAGAGGAGCCACCTTGTCCCATATTAACTTAAAAATTTTTAATATATGATGATAGTTATACCAGTGGAGTGTCAAGGAGGCTGGCAAATATAAAATGCAGTGAGAAATATATGATGAAATATATCATTTAAGTGATATTTAGCTTTAAAAGTTCAAAATATTCATCTTAAACTTATTTCTATTCCAAAATCTAAATATAAAATTTTATGAAAAGATGTTACATCTCATAAATGTGTACTTGTACATATCTATAGCTACAAGAATTATTTCTTCATTTCTACTAAAATATTTCCTCAAAATAGAGACTAATTGGTGTCTGTCTAGCAATTTCCAACACTACTTCTCCACTTTAGTGGTACTATGTGCTAGAGTTTTAAATGTACATTTAATGATAGTATTACTGGGTCTACTGCAATATTTTACACAGAACACTGATAAAAGCAGTAACCCAAGCTTAACAGTTAGATGTACAAAGAATCATGCAGGCTATAAATATTTTTTAGGATTCTTTCTAAAGCCACTCATTTCCCCCTTCCCCCCCCAAAAGATACAAAAGGAGAAAAGAGTAGAAATGGAGATTTAAAATAGGACGAAACTGCCCTGTGTATTTTCTTAATGTTTAGAGAATTTTAATCATACAATTTGTAGGGGCAAAAACAAAACTCTACCAAAATTAACAGAGGAAGACAGATAAATGAGTCACCAAATAAACCTTTTTTTTTTAGCCAGAAACCATGTGGATACGGAGGTTTCTTCATAGCAAACCATGTGCCTTGAGTTCCTAGGAAGCTCTATCAGTAGTGAGAACTTGGAATTCAGTGGTCCTGAACATCCATCCCACCCAGCTTTCCTGTTACCTTCTGGAGCAATGACAATATCAACTCTAGAAACCAACTCAAGAGAGAATTGCTCAGTTGTGATTCTCAGTGACCCATAGAGTAGGATTTCACCACAGTCCTGAGACATGTGACTGGGCTTGGGGAGTTCCAGTGTGGGCTTCAAAACTCCTAAAGGGGGCTCTTCCCTTTGTGAAACAAATTAATTACACAATCAAATATTGCCACATTCTTGAGGCTTATTGACATAATGGGAACTTCAACTCCTGCTTTGCTTTGTATTTTTGCAACAGAGTAAAAAGAGATCCAGGTAGAGCCAAATATAATTCAAGTAAAGGAAGATAAAAAAGACCAAAGATGTTTTGATCCACTAACTATCGCAGAAAATTACATAGTTTAAATTTGAAGTTGAATTGAAAATAATTCAACTTTATACTATTCATTCTTGAGTGGTATGTACTAGAGAATGAATGGAAATCAGTCTGTCCACTATTTTTGAGTCTTCTAAGCCATAATACTTTTATCAATATTTACAATGCCTCAGTTCTGTTTACAGATGTGTATCCTATCAGGCTCCACTAAGCTGAAGAGCTCCTCATGATTTTTATGTGGATATACGAATTAAAATTTATAAATTGCTGTTCTCATGATTATCCCTGCTTTTTAAAACTAGTGCATATTTTTTTTTTCTGATTCCAAGCTTCAAAACAAGAAAAATTACATGTATTTATTGCATAGGCTATCCAACATTAGTTTTATTAAGAGATTTCAGGAGCTCTTCTCCTTTCCCACATCCCTAGCAGGATAAAATACCATTTCTAAGGGTAAATACTGAAGTCAAAAATGTGAGCAATCATGGAAACTGTGAGTTTTTCCAACACATATGAGTCACTTATATCCCCAGAAGTAATGAAGCCTCCCGAGAAAACATAGAGATTTATAAAGACGATGATTTGATGGTTTTTCCTGTGTCTAAGTATGATTGGCTATGACTAAATAATTTCTCAATTGCTAGACTAAAGCAAGCCAAAACAAATAACTTTTAAAACTTTAAAGTATATTGTGTAGCGGCGACTGGTCAAGGTCTCATTAAAGTCAACATTGGATAGATAGTATTGAGTTTGATGCAAAAGATTTTTCTTGACTTCACTGATTATAGAAAAGAAAAAACTCCTCGACATTGGCGAACCAGAAAAGTCAATTAAAAATAAATTATTCTCACTTGTGTATTAACAAATATGATCTGATTTACGTTTAATAATAAAAGGGAAAAGACACATACTTAATATAACTAAAACTCAAATGCTTGTGAAAATAGTAAACTATTTTTCTAGGTATAATGATGGTAGAATAATTTCAGCATTTTCAGATCAATGAAAATTTTATCTAAATCCTACAATTTATATAGATCAATTTCTTCTACTCCTTTTAAATTTTTCAAATTTTTTTAGTGGCAAAAATACAAGAAAGATAATGTATTAAACATATTAAAATAAAAATTAACCAAAGAAAAGACATTCATTTCATCAAGAAACTTTTATCAATTGCCTATTGTGTGCACTCGGAAATAGCTCATTCCTGTAGGAAGCTAAACTATTCAGATATAATAGAAGCAAACACTTGTTTCCCAACCTTGCTGATCTTAATCTTATTATGGAAAATAGGTATACATTCTTTTAATTAAAAAATTAATTCATGACAATGTGATCAGACAACCAAGTCTATTTCATTGTCCTGGTTCAATTATGTTCGCACTATTTTCTCAGGAAGATGGAGTGTGATTTCTGTATCATGAATTATGAAACCTACCACTATGGTAAATATATGGTAGGTGTTTAATACATAACTATGGATATATTTTGTTATAAATTCAAAAGACCAGCATATAGGGAAAATGTATTTCTAAATATTACTTCTTAAGCAGTTAGACTTAGAAAAATGAACAGAAATTAAAGTTGAAAATACCTAAGGTCCTAATATTGTCACTGAGTGACCACAGACAAATTACTTAACATTCCTGAGTCTTCACTTTCCACACAGTAAATTAGTTTGTGATGAAACTTCACCAAGTTCAAAAGATCAGAAATTTACCACATATAAACTCCTTATAAATATTTGCACATGGTAGAAAGGAAGTAATTATAGCAATATTTCTATTATATTGTCACAAGATATTATGCCTCTTGGTTGTTCATAATCTACAAGGATATTTTCTGATAATGGAAAATCATAAATGCTTTTGATGTTTCTTATAGATATTGAATGTTTACTTGGGCTATATATCTGCAATGTTTATTAAACATTCCTTTAATTGTTTGATATACCTTGTCATTAGAGGAAAAAAAAAACTTTATAAAGAACACCAAACATTTAATAAACTAAATATAACTCTAAATTAAAGAATTTTCTCCCCTTATCAGTTATGAGATTATACTAATATTTCTTAACCTAGAAAATATGGACATCTAGGAAAACTTAGGTATCTACAAAGGGACCAGAGATACCAGAGCTGAACAATCTCAAATATCAGTTTTCATGGTCCTAGGGGTATATGTAAGGAGGGTTCCTCTAGCTTCTGAATCCTATAAAAGAGCTTTGTATATCAGAAGACTCACTGAATATTTGTTAACTGAATGAAACCTATCTTAGGTATGTGTACACTTTTAGTCCCTCTATCCTAAAAATTAAAAATGTTTGTCAAGATGAGGATCTTAAAACTACGGGTTCCAGAGAACTGCCTACTAGTGATAGTATATGCAAGAAAAAAATGTCAAATTCTTGGATTCAGAAGGCAGAGAGAGAAATCGATTTGGGGCTTAAGAAATACTGTCAATTATAAGAAGAACTTTATGAGGACGTTAAAATATTTGGAGTTCTTTCGATTAAAGACTGCACATATATAATACCATAACTACATACATTACAGTTCTTAAACCATTCATTTTATTTCTTTATCAAAATCGAGTTCCTTTTGTGAATTTATAACAGCAAGAAAAAATAATCACTCTCCAAATGTTCACATGATAGGAACAAAATATTGAAAGATCCTTTCAAAAATTAAAATGCAGGTGAAACAAAAAAATTGCTGTCCAGGCTCAAGAAATATCAAGATGTCTAAATGAAAATTAGATAACACCCTTAGATAACAATTTCTGTAATTGGCTATGAAGATATAAGCAGTAACTCTTTAAAAATGCCACCCCTAAATTTCAGAATGTACTTGTGATAAATGACAAACTAATAAATTTGAGTAAGACTTGTTTTATTCAATATATTGGTTAATAATAAGTTGTAACTGTGTTTCCAGAACCGCACTTAAAAATGAACATTAAGTACACAACAAATAACACTAGGTCCTCTTGTAGAAGCCTCAAATCAATCACTGAAGTTGTTTGTTTAACATGCAAAAGACACAGTGCTGAGCGCTTTAAATGTATTTTAAAGTGATTAACCAACACTGCATTTAATCGTTTTCAATGTCTTCAAATGTCATGAAAAATTAGTGTAGAACTGTATACACATAACATTTTTATTACAAAAATAAAGGACCAAACACATACTCTGAGTTATACAAACAAAGAATTCAAGTTTTAAGAAGCCTTGGTAATATTGTTGTCTCTAATCCATATGCATTAATTTTAGTATAATAATATCATCATATGCCTTTATAGTATCATATATGCAAGGTACTAATAAAGCAGTTAATACTGATAAAACAGATTACACACTATTTATTCTAATCTGAGATGTCTTGAATATTTCCTAATACTCAAAGTAGAATCTAGAATTCAATAATATATCGCGTGTGCTGTGCTAACAAAATTTGGAAATATTTCTTCCTGACCAAGTTATTGATCTGTCTTGAAGTGTGACTGACTGGAATCTCTTTAAAGTTTCTACAGATAATGTAATTAAAATGTTCTCCAAATCCATAAAAATGATTTACCCTTTTAAAAAAGTATACTTAGTGTCATTTGCTTCAATGACATCTAGCAGCAATAAATTCTACAGTTTAATTGTATATTACATAAAAATTTACTTCCATTTAACTGTTTTGATAATGATATTAAATTTCATTGAGTATTTCTTCATGAAAAGAAGGTAAAGAAATACACCAATAGATATGTATTTGGTCCATACAGAGAATATTATAAATTTGAATTTCATCTTTTACCCATAGTTACAATACAGTGTTGATATTTGTAAATCCTCATCTCTCAATAATTTCATCATCTGTTTATGGAAAGCACACAGAACCTTCAGCAAACATGTTTCTCAAAGACTGTATTATCTAATATTTATCAAAGTTTAATTGTTATATCCTAAAATGAATATAAATAGAAGAGAAATTGAAACAGATAGCTCAATGTTGGAACATATAAAAATAATTGATACTGCTCCCCAGCAGAGCCTGAGCTGACCTTAGGTTCACACTGTGGCAAACTACCTAAAGAAGAGATGAATTGTCTCTACAGACTTTCTGGTTCATACATTTCCTGTAGAAAGGAAGTAATTGTTTTCATTTAAAGGAAACATCCTGGCTTAGATTAAGCCAAAGTCCCATTTTCTGTCAACAGAAGACAAAGCAGAGAGGAAAAAAGGTCAATAAATATCAGAAAGCAAAAGACTAGCCAGTGTTTATCAGGTATCTATGTATGTAAGTATTGAGAGAGTCAAGAAAAAATTTCTGAATGTCTAAGTTAATTTTTTATTTTGTTGAAATACTTTGTATTCTGTGTAGGCATGATATAGGAAGAGATTACTTAACATTTAATAAATATAAATGTCTGCCTTTTAAAATAAAGTTCAAAGTCTATAAAAGTAACTTTCTAATTCAAAATAAAGCATGACAGAGCTGGAGTAATCTTCTGCTCCACCCACATGTGTTGGTCCAATAGAATTATCCCACTGATTATACCCAGGGGTTAAGGCAAGGGCCCCCCAAGTCCACCATGGGGAATTTCCTTGCTTTTTTGTTTGTTTGTTTGTTTGTTTTGTTTTGTATCTTAACAATGCACAAGTTTTCTCATAAAATCATACGTTGCCCAAAGAAACCCTTTCCTGATCTACATTAGTTTTCTAATTTGTGAATATGGACATTTTTATGGAATTGGTCACAAAACATATAAATGTAAACAATAGTTACCTCTTACACTTGGATTACCTTATTATTTCTTAGAAATTAGAGAGGAAATAGTTTTACTTTCCTGGGTCTTTTCCATTAGTAAAAATAACAGACTAAATGGAATTATACAATATTTTAAGTAAAAAGATCCATCATTTACAGTCATTTTCAATGTAGCTTTATAACAAAGTGAATACATGCTTCATAGATTTAAGGTAAGGATTATATTAAAAAACCCATGCTAAAAACATGGAATCAGATGGTACTAGGCTTTCAATAATAAACATTCAAACATATTATCTATTACATTATTGTTGTTCCTTTATAAGAGGAATAATCATTGTCTTTAATAGTACAATTTGCCTAAGATCATCCACAATTTGCATAACATTACACATATAAAAGTGTATGTGCATGCTTCTTATTTATATGTATGCACAAAATATATTCATCAATTCATTTAACAATCATACTGAGTAACTTATATGCTAGGTACTATGACAGATACTGGAACACAAAGATGAAGAACATAATACACTACTCAGGAAGCTGAGTTTAGCAGGTAAGTATAGTATAATACTGTTTTATCTAATAGATAAGTGTGATGTTAATATGTTATGTGCAACAACAGAATTATGCACAGTATATATTAAGAGCCAAAATACTTCTACCTTTTCCAGTCTAGGAGGAGCAAGAAGGATCACAGAAGATTACAAAATCAGACTTTAATATATCTTAGAAACATTCTCACGATGAGGCATCCTTCCTCTAAAGTATGTATGTCCATTGTCATTATGACACTAAGCGGGAAGAAAAAGAATATTTCCCTCTCCATGTGATAACTTCAAAATGTTTGATTCAATGATTAAATGATATTTCATCTTGAGTTTTAAAAAATTTCGTACTCTAAACTAGTATTCATCTTTGACAATTTTGCTATCTTCTTGATTTGCTACTCCTGTACCTAACTGGACCTAAATGCATCTTTGATTGACTATGTGTCAGCCAGGATGCTATTCCATCATCCATCACAGTGCCTAACATGTAGTAAGCACTCAATAGTGAGCATTTGTTGAAGGAATAAATGAATGAATGAATGAATTCTCATTCTCTAACCATTTTGGAAGAGCTCTGGACAAAAGGGAAATACTCAATATTGTTAATGAATGTAGCATGCTCTCATTACTTTTTATATATCTTCTGGACCTGACAAGAACATTCAGAAGTCTCATTGTGCTTCTGAAACAAATAGTGGATTTCAAAAGAATCTGAGCTGGGTTTGCAAACAAATAAGATTAGTAAAATGTCATGCTAGTATTGTGTATGGCAATGTATTCAGCAAAGCATAGTAATTAAGAGAGAGGACTTTGGTCCCCCGCTGCTTCGGTTCAGATGGAGGCTCTATCCCTTACTAGCCATGTGGCTATAAGTAAGTTACTTCACTTCTCAGTGGCTCAGGCTTTTCAATTATAAAATAAGAGTACAACAATGCCTCCTTCTTAGGGTTGTTTTAAGGATTAAAGGGATTAAACATTTGAAATAACTTTAAACAGCACCTGTAGATAGCAGGCACTACTGGCATTTGTTTAATAAGTCAACAGTCATTTAGAAGGCAACTTTCTAACAGATGAAGACAACGATAAACATTATGTATATCTGTCGAATTAAATATGGGAGTTCGTTCCATGGCTATTTTCGAATTTCAGTGTGTAGCCTATTTTTGCTCAGAAATCAATGTGTATGATTTTCATTCCAAAGCTGACTTGGTCAAAGGCAGCAGCTACACAGGTATGTTGGAATGTTTATGAAACTCTGATCTGTACAGGGGTATCCCTCATAAGTTTCAGACTTGTTCTTAGGATTCCCTACTTACGCAATTCTAATATGTCTTTTATGTGGCCAGAGATTGCACAGATCCCCCTCTGTTTTATATGTTTTGGTTTATTCCATAGCTATTATAAGTCTCCTGTCACTCTGGCTGTTTTGGTTTTGTTGTCTGTATTCAAAGGAGGCCTGTGGCTGCGTATATCCCAAGCGTCTGTGTTTCGAGTTGCGCGGTTTGCCCCCTCTGTCTCTCATCATTGCTTTTGGCTCAATCCCTTGACAGGAAATGAGAGATTTATTTTATCTGGCTTGAACTACATTGTTCCTTCCTGACTACTGGTGTTACTTCACTCTAAATAACATGACTTTGTGCTCACAGTCTGCCCAAGGTCAAAGCCTGAGGGTAATAGACACATTTAAGAGCCGGGGAGAATATAACCAGAGGGGAAACATGGGCAAGGAGAGAATAAAAACAAAAATACTGATGCAAAAGTTAAACTTGCAGCAGGTCTAAATTTTCTGGCGTGCTTGAAATGGAATCTGTTCTAAAGAGCTGAAAGGAGAACTTTTTCCCCCCCTTCCAGATGTTATCGATTTAAAATGATACGATGAAGTAATCTAAACTTGAAATTCGAATTTAATTTTAAAAAAAAAAGCATGAGTTGTCTGGGAAAAGGTTTTACAAAGCTTATTAATACCTGTGATATAGTAATTGTCGTTTTTAATAATTTAAATTGGAATTCAAATATCTCTCTTTGGTTTGACACAAAAATATAGAATCATGAAAGTGCGCACAATTAGTAAAGTCCAACTCATTATTTAAAAAAGGTTAAGCTTAATAAATGATACCTAAACTTGGAACTTGAAGCCGTGAAACAGGTTTAAAATTTTGTCTGAATTTAAGTACAAACAAGAGTATATCGGAATCACATCTCCTAATCTATCATTTTTCCTTTCCTTTTTTTTTTTTTTTTTGCCTGTGGAAGTGTGAATTAAACTTTCTTGGTTTCTTCAAATACCTCTAGAATTTCAAAAGGTCAGAAGGATGACCATCCAAAGGCATGGTGATAGAAAACATCTCAGTTTCACTGGTCACACCATTTATGCTGATCTGCACCTCTCTGAGATAATTTAAAAGACTGGGGAAGAGAGAGAAAACTGGCTAATCTAGATATATATTTTCTTGTTCTTTTAACAGATTGTCATGTTATTTAATAATATTTTGCCTCAGGAAAGTGGATTTAATGGAAATGGACTTTAAATGAAGCCAAAGGGATTTAGGTTACACATAAAACCAGATTTTGCACACAGAAAATTATTTCATATGGGAATTCCATTTTGGGGGAAGATGATGAAATCCACTTTGCTAATGATCTTTCAACATTCATATCATTATGTGTGCAGTAATCATGGCTTATACTGAAGTCAGGAGGATATCTGTAATGATATCTTAAAGACTTTATATGTTTATGACTTATAACACCTCCTTCATGAAACCCTACTCTTTTCTATGGAACTATATAGACATCACCGTACAGGGTTGGACAAGGGCCCAATTACTGCAAATCATAGATGGTTTGTCTCATAGATGCAAATGTCTCACTTTGAAACTCTAACTAGAAATTATTCCTCAGTACACCTTAAACTTACACAATGTTATATGTAAAATATATCCTAATTAAAACAAAAAATATGTATTTCTCAGAATCATACTTTCTTCTTATGTCAATTTCTTATAAGCTGATCTATATGTGGAATGAGGGCCAAGTGCTAAAAGGTGACACAACTATATAGGAATTCCAACAAAGTCTCATTTTTTTAAACATTAAGTTCTTAAAAGTTTCAGCAATGTTTTCTATACATTGTTTTGTTTTCTAATTATTAAATTATAAATATAGACTTACTGACTAAACATAAAAACATAATTCCTTTCTCCAAGGAGCCTATAAATCAGCAAAAAAGGCCTTCATAGAATACCTAAATCATTCCAAGAAGCTTTTCCTGAAGTCCATCCCTACACCTCAGGAACTGAAAAGTAAAAAGCAAAGAATCCAAAGAAAATAGCATTTATTGGAAAGTTACAATGTAATCATCACTGCACTGGCTGCTTTCTGATACATCATCATGTTTCATGCACATAGATTCCAGGCAAAATTAATGTTATTATCCTCATTTTACAGATGACAGAATGAAATGTAAGATATATTATGAAATATGTCTAAGATCATAGAGTTTAGTTCTAAAATTGGGATTCAAATTTAGGTGAGTCTAATTCTTCATCTCTTGCTCATTGACAATTCTGAAATAGGAATTAAAGTGCTGATTTACAAAAATTCAATGTGTTTAGAATCCATCTGTATCCCTCACCTGTACAAAATAAGAGGTTACAAACAAAAACAATCCTTGTATTCTTCAAAAGGTAAAATGCGAAGCTATTAACTGACCTAGCAATTCTAGTCCTAGGTGCATACAAGAGAGAAATAAAAATATACACCTGCACAAAAACATGTACCCAAATATTCATAGCTACCTTAACACAAATGGTAGAAATAAGCCTGATGTCCATCAACTGATACATAGATAAATAAAATATGGTATATCCATACAATGGAATATTACTTGGCAATAAAAAGACAGAGTATTGATACACAGCATGGATGAAACTTGAAAATTTTACACCAACTGAAAGAAGCCAGTCACAAAAGACCACATATTACATGATTTCATTTAATTTAAATGTCCAGAATAGACAAATCTAGATATAGAGAAAGTAGATTTGCAGTTGCCTATGCCTGGTTGGGGGAGAAATGAAGAGTGACTATTAATGAATATGGGATTTCTTTCTGGGTAATGAAAATGTCCTAAATTTGATTGTAGTAATGTTTGCATAACCCTGTGAATATACTAAAAATAACTGAATTATACACTTTAACTGGGTAAATTATAGATTGTATATATTATATTTTAATAAAACTCTCACTAAAAAAATTTAGTCATATAAAATATTTGCACCTATATCATCAGGAAGAAACAGGCAGCACCTTCCCTATGGAGAAGAGAAACAGCTAAGCAAATCTAGCAACTGCAATAGGCAAGAAGAGTTGGTTATCTTCTATCATGTCCTCCTCAGTGTCGGCAAAGCATTAGTCCACTAGGTGGACTTCTGAATCACTGAGAGAGTTAAAAAGATATCTCTTCCTGGCCAAGTATGCTTTGAGACCAAAGCTTATTGAAAAAGTTAGAACCACAAACTTGTAGTTTACTTAATGCTAAACCACTTGTTTAACATTTTTCCTCTAAACTGACCAATGATTTGAGCATTGTGTAGACAACCACAAGGAGCAAGTGAACCAGTGAGAAAGTAGTATTTTACAAGTACTTACTGTTTTATCAACACAGAGAATTGAATTCCTTACTGTCACCCAGATTCAATTTTTCATGTTCCAATTTGAAATAGGTTGACCAGTTGGCAAATTTGTCAATACACTTTTTAGTCCTGCAGCCCATCATTAGATGACAGAAAACACCATGTTGTGGCAAAGAATCAGTAGGTAGTAATCAAATGTCCCATGATGTTGATGTTTCTCAACCCTCCATAGATTTTTTTGGGGCAGGGCGGGGCGGCGGGGGGTGGTCAGGGGAGAATCTTAGAAGTACCAATACACAGAATAGCTAGTTTGTGAAGGATCAGCTCTCTGGAGATAATGATACATTTTATCTCAATAATTTTTAGACGTTTATACCTTAAAAGTTACTTAGTTGAAGTTGCTTTCAAATTAAACACCATTGCTACAGTGTTTCTGTTGTGATTGTCTGAGAAAAGTGGAGCCAGTGCAATTTGTCCATGTTTTACAAATCACCATCTGGCAGGAATATGGCAACATGTGAAATCTTCACAGGACTCTTGTTTTTCTACTATCTGCTGGATAACTAAGGAGATCACCAGACTGCTGGGATGCCTGCCAGATGGTAAGCAGGTATGTTTATGAGTTTAAGATTCTTATTTTCTTTCAATGCTTTCACATGCTGTGGGCGCAAGGCAGAAAAGTGAAAGGGAAAAAAGAAAAAGGGAGTGGATAAGTGAGTGACTATGTATGATCATTACAAATGTCTTTGAAGTTTCTTGAAATGTGAATTTTCTAAAGTCTGAATTATTTTCTACCAAGTAGAAAAATCATCAGTCATATGGTCACAGGATTTAAAAAAAAATGCTACGTTTTTCATTTTTGTACAAATAAACAGGTGTAAGATTTCTTCAGTCCTGTCGAGTAGGCTTGTATTACTCAGAGGATCATAAGCATCATCAACAAACATTTGGTGAGTGTACAACCTGTGCGTGGTACTTGGCTAGCCATTTCAGCAACATGAACGTGAGGGTCTGTTTAATTTTATTGAAATTATTTAAATACATTACCATAGGCAAAGAGTACCTGCCTAGTAGAGTCATAACAACAACAACAACAACAACAACAAAAAACCCTCTAACAATGGAAGATCTGTAGGGCTGAATCTAGGAAGTAAGCAGTAATCATTAGAGTAGCTTCGGTGACAAAAGGAACATCCTAAATAATTTTGACGATAGTAAGTGAATATCACAAACGAGGTAATTTTTGATATATAGAGAGGTATAGTTCTTTAAATTTAGGTTTGAATGCCTGCTCAGCAATATACTAGCAACATGACCCAAGGCAAGTTTCTGAAATTCTCCAAGACTTAATAAGTACCTCTATAAAAATGGTAATAACAATTGTACCTCATTATTGTTGTGAGATTAGAAATATAAAAAATGCAAATTGTAAGCAAGAACAAACAGTAATCACCTTTTATCCGTGGTTTCACTTTCTGTAGTTTCAGTTACCTGCAGTCAACTAGAGTCCAAAAATATTAAATGGAAAATTTCAGAAATTAACAATTCATAAGTTTTAAATTGCACATTATTCTAAGTAGTGAGATGATGTTTCGTGCCATCCCACTCCATCCCACTCAGGACTTAGATCATTTCTTTGTCCAGTTTATCCACACTGTATATGCTATCTACCCTTTAGCCACTTAGTAGCTATTGGTTATCACATTGACTGTCATTGTATGGCAGGGCTTGTGTTGAAGTAATTCTCTAGATCTAGAGGTTGCTCGCATGAATTAAATAAATATATATCTAATCTTATATACTGTATTTATATATTTAGATACACATAAGGTCTATATATATACTGGTGTGTACTTATATAAAAATATCCACAGATACAAGTATATATGCATAATAGAAGATATAGTCTGCCCAATCACAAGAAACAAAAATAAATATTTTGGCTTGAAGCTCTGTAGTCATATTAAGTAAAAACTAATGAGTGTCATAGTTTCCAGAAGTTATAATATGGGCAAATTAGTGAAACTCCTGTGTCCTTAGCTTTAGAATGAAGAGAACAAAATCTCCTTCATAGGGCTGTCTGAAGATCAGGTGTGATTACTTCTACATAATACACTGCACAATGCATGGCAGAGAATAAATGAATAAATGTATGCTTCCTTCCCCCTCCCGTTTATTCAATAATTTACCTCCAACTCTGAGTTTAGTCTACTTTTGCTGATCTTTACCTCCTTCTCTCAATTTGAAGGATAGATTTCTGCTTCTTCCTGGCCCTTCCGATTATAGTCTAGAGTCTAAATCTAGATCACCTTTCTCCATTCTCTTAATTCCACCACTCCTTCTACCAGAATAAATTTTCTCCTTAATTATATAATTACTCTATTATTATCATAAATTCTTTCCTGCCATTAGTTCATGCTTCTTAGCCTAAAATATACCAGTTTTCCCCGTCCTAACAACTGTCTTAAAGATACATTACCAAATGGCAGAAGAAATAGAAAGACTATATAGGCCAATGATCATAGAATAAATTGAAAAGACTGTTAAACAACCATCTCTAAAAAATGCCAGACACAAGTAGATTTTTTTTTTTCTGACCCAGGTAGGAAGTAGTTTTATATTAGTTCTAATATGCCTAAGTTGTAAAGAATACTTTTTTTCTTGTTGAAACTGTCCCAAAACATTAAAATGATTAAAAGATGCAATTCTTTTATAATGTTAGCACAACTCTGATATCAAACCATGACCAATACAGTGTAGTGTACACATATGTATACACACACACACACACACACACAATCAAATTCATTTCAACATAAAAAATAAAAATTTTAGCAAGTAGACCTCAAGAGTAAATTAAAGAATAATACACCATACCCACATGGCATTCCTTGCAAGGCAGAAAGGCTGGTTCAATACACAGATACATATTTAGGTAATTTTTTACATTTAAAATAGTAGACGAAAAGTAAAAACCCATGAGCAAATTGTTTAAATGTGTTTGAAAAAAGTGCCGGCCATTTCAGACTTAACGTAAGTTAGGAAGAGAAGAACATCCTTCAAAGGGAGTTTACTTGTCATAAACAGCACTGAAACTCATATTTAATGGTGAAATAGTCAAATTTATCTTTTGTTGGCCCAGCTTCCCTTATTTCTAGCTTCCTTTTCCTTTTTACCAACAACCATATTGACTGCAAGCTAGGTCCTGTTAATTGCTTTTTCATACTCACATACTGAACACTTTTTGACCCATTGAAAATGCTTCTGCTCCTACCTTTTTAAAGTTCTTTACTCCAAGTTACCAATATCCACTTAGTTTCTAAGTCCAGTGACCTGTTCTCTAGCCTCTTCCTCTTTAACCTCTCTTTAGCGTTTAAAACGGGTCATACACAAACCCCCAGCTCTTTGCCTCTTTGGGCTTTAGGAATGTCTCTTGCTTGACTCTCCTGCCTCTTTGTTTGGCCTTTCTCAGCCTCTAGCTGCCTGCTCTTCAATATGGGGGATCCCTAGCGGTCTACCGTTTGCTCCTTTAATTCATTTCCTACCCAGAGGATGTAGCTCAATGTTAAAAAGGAACGAGAGAACCAAGAACTATTACTAAAACAAAGTAAATAAAATCCTGCATTAAACAATAAACCTACACACGATTTTCAACTTCTCAGGTTCTAGTCTAAGTTAAATAGATTTTTAAAAATACATATTGCAACATGGACAATCTTTGCTTTTATTTCCTTTAGAATATTTAATACTACCTTGCTAATATTAAAAAATATTTTAATATTTGACTTAATGAATGCTTTTTCTGCTATTACTCACTTGCTTTAAGTACATTATTAACACCTATATTAATTTACTAATTTAAACTCAAAATATCGTTTTCTAATTTTGCATTGTCTTGGTTTTTAACCCTTTCATTCCCTACTGAATTTGAAGACAGCTAGTACTGCTAGAATTATTAGGATGTATCTGAAGGCAATTTAGTAAAATTCAGCAATCATTTATTGAATGCCAGTGACATGTGAAAGACTGCTTTTATAGTCAACCTTTAATATAGAAATTTCAACCAGCTGTTACATAATTGAACTGACTACAAAATATAAAGTAACAATTTTAAGAAAGTGCTTATGTTTTAATCATGTTAGCTCTGAAATAATTTTCTTCCCAAATGTGTAACCAAATAGTAAAGTTAAACAATCTCTCAATAATAACTCTTCAGTAAACTAGATCATCTTTCTCCATTCTCTCATCTCCATCTCCAAATTATTGTTCAGTCATTTTGTACTGCTATGGTCTCCTCCCCTACTTTCGAAAAACTTGGAAACCATTTTTACGCATTATTTATAAATAAAACTTCTCTTGATTCTTTGCTTCTTCTTTCCTTTCCTCTGATACCTGTGTTTCTTAATGCTACACTTTTCATAATTTAGGAAGTCAGTGCTACTGTGCGCTCTCTTATTTGATTCATGTTTTATTCTTAAAGAAAATATAAATAAAAAAACTCAAACCTAGACAACATGAATTAGGGCATTATTTACTTTACAAAGATATCCTTAACTTTACAGAACAATTGCCTATAGAATCTCTCCAAATAGTGATTTTCTCTAATGCATGAAAAGTGTGAGTCAATTAAATAACATACACTTACACTCAACTTTTCCAAAATTGTATTAATTTTGCAAAGTGAGCTGCAACTTGTTCTCCTCTGATTGTTGGACCCCATGTTACACTGAATTAAAATGAGGCACAGCCAGACTACAGAACATGGTTTCTTGACTCCAGCTGAGGCAGTTAGTCTTTGAGAGCTGTGGATTTCAAACTTTTTTTTCTTTTTAAGCCATTGAAATGTTTCTTCAATAGAAATCTTACAGGGACACAATTTACAAAAGAGATAAAAGTAGTAGAGTTATATTCTTTTCCCTTCCCTTCACTAACTGGCCCCAGGGTCAACTATAAAAACAAACAAACAAACAAACAAACAAAAAACTACAACCTTTCTTAGAGTCCAGCTTGAAAACGATTGTCCGAGACTGTTTTCTACTTATGTTGAAGATCTGGCTACCAGAATTGTAATCTTACAACAGAGTCTCGGTATGCCCAGCTGGGAGTCTCCTGGGCATTACTCAGGAACATGCTCACACTCTGATGAAAATGGTACCCAGGACACAGGTCGCACACAGAAATGGCCAATGGTGGTAACAATAATAATTTTTAAAATAATGAATAGATAAATCTCCTTGACACAGGAATGGTTTCCTTTTCCTGTGCCAGTTGTTCTGTCTGTGCCAACTCTAACACACACCCCTTCCAGGAATGGCATTCAGCCATCCTGGCAACCAGAATTAGAGCAAAGAAAATATGAAATTTCTCTTCAAAACATAAGTGGAAAGATGAATGCAAAGCCAAGTGAAAAGTACCCAGATTCCACATGCACATTGTTAAATGTCACGTCATAGTAAGACACTTTATGAACGTCAAGTGAACATGGACATGTATAAATTGGCAGACTGAGAATAGGTGCGATCTATTAAAAAGGATCAGCAAGTAAAGAAAGTCTAGAACATACAAGTTACCAGTTACAATTGTTACTTTTGGGGAGTTAGGGCAGTAGAAACTGGACAAATGGAGAACAGGAATGGGAGAGATATATTTCATTGTGCATATTTTCATACTTTTTGAATTCTGAACATGTGACTATATTCGAAAAAGCAATTCAATAAATTGAAATTTTCAAACAATGAGGATAAAAATATAATTTCAATAGACCATTCTGAATACCTTTTAGCATAACAATGAACTATTTTGGTTTGGGGGTAAAATCGGCAACAGGAGAATGTTTCATTCTAAGAATCTGGACCAAACAGGCCCATCAGTCAGAAATACTGCTTCTTCTACTTCAGATAACTTCTTCAAGAAAGAGGCACCTCTTAATTAAAGCCAAGAATTCATGCCCTTATTATCAGAGAGAGAGAGAAAATATGGCAAGTTTTCTCGATAGCCCAGCTAAATGATAGTGGGGTCTAAGTTACAGGTCAACAGTCCATGGGATTTGGAAAAATCAATGTCTTGTCTCAAATTAAAAATCAGAGAGGAAATTTCGCAGTTCTCTCTTTGTAACAAAAAAATTGCAAAGATCAAAGATAAGTTCTTATTTTCCTACCCTGAATGGCATATACCCTTTTTCCCTTCCACAGAGCAGGAACATGATGTTTGTTGACCTAACAGGTCTTGTTCTGACATTTGATCACTGAAAGGGTTCTTTAGAAGAGAATCATTAAAAACTGATAAAGTCTACAACCATGCCATTCTGAACGTGCCCGATCTCCTCTGATTTTGGAAGCTAAGTAGGGTCAGGTCTGGTTAGTACTCAGATGAGAGACCACCTTGGAATACCAGGTGCTGTAGGCGTTTAAAACAAACAAAAAGAAAACCTGATAATAATGAAAAAAGTAAGTTTCTTTAGAAATAGACATTTTAGCCAAAATTGAATGTTCTTAAAACATCTTGTCCAACCATTAGATGTAAAGAATACTGCAAATGAGGAAACAAGTATAAAATACAATGACACCAAGGAGGCACCATGGTTTATTTAACTGAGTGAAAAGATAAAATCTTAGTAAATACCACAATCTTGTAAACTGATTCATGGTAGCTGGTACTCCACGAAGTATGCATTACTTCCCAGTTAGCTAAGCAGATCTGACTTACCTCTGGGGCCAAGAGCCTACCTACAACACTATGATTTGAGAGGAAGGGACAGCACTGAGTGTTCTCAATCTTTACTCAGGTCTAGGGTCATATGTACTGGAACTTTTTTGAACGTTCTTATGCCATGCTTTTGTGAACATAGGAGAGTTACGTACTGAATGCAAGTATTAGTACATGAAATCATTTGTCATGTCAAAACTACTCTAATTAGGTGCCTAATTGTGTATATTGTTGAAATAAATGCTTCATAATGGTCAGTGCAGAGAGATTTGTCCCCTCCGCTTTGAAGAACTCACAGCCAAAGAGGGACAGACACAATGATATGAATCCATGCTCATACACACAGAAAGCAGCAGATATAATATTATTTTGAAATAAAATGCTAATTTCTGATTAATGTGTAAGTAATAGGTAAATCCTGTAACAGCGTAAAATAATTTCAAATCTGTTTAATTCTGTGGTTGGAGCTTGAGGTTTCTTTTTTTACGTCCAGCAATAGTTTTCAAACATATTAATGCTTAATATTACAACCCGAATACTGGATTTTTTAAAAGTAGATCAATATACATGGTTGCATTAATTCTCTTTCATGCCACACCCCCTCATCTGTCCAAAGCTATATTCAGAATAATCCAGCTTTGAGGAAGTTAGGTGCATATTAAAATTGTTTATTATATTTGCACAAACCTTTTAGGCCCCTCCCACTCAAAAAAAGGGGATCAGACATTGTGTAAAAAGTCCTAAAAAAGAGAAAGTAAATGGGCCCTTTATTCATTTTACAATGCTTTTTTAGTTGGATAAGCTTAAAGCTTTATTTAGAAGAGAAAGTAGTCAAGAGAGGTACATTTTACTCTGTGCATCCTACTTTCAAAAAGATAAAAGAAAGAAAAGGCCTAGTTATATTGATATTAGGATGATATGAAAGATAAAGTTAAAGGAGAAAAGACACAAATTATCATATAAAGAAGGAATTAATAAACATTATAATGAAGGTAAATATGAAAATAAAAATATTAAAATAAAGAAGGGGCGAAAAATTTTAAGGGCAAGCACCAGAAACATTGTTTTGAATTTATTTTTTCTGTAGAGAAATTCAGAGATTCCCTCAATTTTACTTATGAACAAATTAATATAGTAACACTTTGTGTTTATTATATAAACTAAAAAAAGTTATTGAATGCCTTATAATCTTTTAAAGTTGTGTTTTAAATTTCATTGCAAATACAATCAACTAATATATATTTGTTATTAGTAACTTATAATGTAAAGTAACAAAAATAAATGGCATCCGAATGACTATTAAATTTCCATAACTGAATTATCTTCAATAAATGCTCAATTTAAAAAAACGAAATTTTTCTTATGACTACTGCATAACATGGGCAAAAATGTATTATTATGTGCAACTATGGATACCACATTTTTTCTGAACTTTATGTTTTCCATATTTTCAGAAAATAACACATAAATATTGCATTTGTGGTTTCAGGTATTAATAAGAAGACAATACTCATTGGAATGGCTAACAGTTAATGTAGCTAAAAGTAGGGAATAAGTCTACTGGTATAGAATCTAAACAATAACAGTAGTCTTAAAATTTTTTATAAAGAGAAAATTACACAAAATAAGCTTTGTTTTTTTTTTCTTCCACATTCTAAAATGTGCCATTCTTTAAAGCAAATCCTCTGAGCAGAATTTGTACATTATGAGTGCCATCCCTTTGCAGCTCTGCAAAGCAAGGTAAGAAAGCTTAGAATAGCTTTTATCTGCAAGGATTCCCTGAGGCACTTTCTGTAAAAGGGTTAATGACAGATGTTTCCATTAAATCTGACCTACCTCTTAATTTTGCCATTGCCTGATAATATCCTGGCTTTGTGCTTATTTGCATGGGCAAATGGAGTCACTCCATAACAAGTAACACACCGCCCTCATTGAAACAAAGGTCAATTCATTTTAAACTGATGTGCACAATATTTTTTGTAGTTGCGGTTTAAAAAAATCCTTTCATACAATGCTACTATTTACAAAGAATTAAAAGCACTGTTTTCTAAACCCCTGGACACAGTGTACAACTGTAGGCGAAATGAGTACTACCAATAGAAATCAATTCATCTCCATGTAGGTAACTAACTAGAAAAATCACTTCTGTCTCTAGGATGTTCCTCTTATTTTTGTACTAAATACAACCAGGACATAGTAAATTTCCTTTGCTGAGGAATTAGTTTAAAACTCCAATATACTAGCAGCACTTTCTGGTTTACTGAGTGTTATTACTTTTGCAAAGAAAAAAGAAACTGTAAATATAGAGAAGAATAGTTACCGTGTTAGGTTGGTTAAAAGATATAGGCTTTTTTAGTCTTTAGGCTGCCATTCCAAATGCTATAGTTTAGAAACTGGCCAAACTGTTTGATCACATGAAAGGAGTAAGTGATCTTGATGGTTGACCAGGGCGCTATAATAAGCCCCATAAAAAAATAAATAAATAAAAGCAGTTTAAACAGTTATATATAAGGCATTATCCAAGCCACTTCTGATGAGCGGATCGAATTAGGTGAAGACAAATGTCCAGGGACCTTCTATGATTCTTGTGAGGCAATATCTGAAATACATACTTCCTTTTTGAATAGTCTATAGCCAAGAATCAAGAAACATTGCTTTAATCTAACTATGCCGTTTTACTTTACTGTAACATTTAAGGAGTTTAAAATTATCACTTGCTAGAGAAGTTCTCTCTCTCTAATTATATACAATGTTTTATACATATATATACACACATACACTATATGCATATCATATTTCATCTTTATCATTATAGTCTAATCTCTAAGACATTTAAATATTGAAATTCTGGCATTAAATTTCACCTTACTCTGAAAACAGCTTTCCCGTGTTTTACTGATAGTAACTCTGTATCCAAAAGACTCCCATTATAACAAAACGTAATCTGAAAAAGAAATAGGCTAAATTGGTGGCTAGTAAAGTGACACTTGCTAAATAGCTGATTTTCTTCATTTCCAATAAATAAAGCCGATATTTGGCACTTGTGCATTGCAAACCATTGAAACAATTTAGAGAACCCTAATTGCCTAGTCCAAAGTTTGATTTTTTATGGATGGTTTTTCAAGATACAACCTACAATCAAAAATATAAAAAACAAATGAAGCCAACAAATATTTACCAAGTACTAAGGTTCTAAGTACTGTGAAGTATTTACTCTGAAAAATATGAGGTTCACTTTCTTACCACTTCATTAAGTAATAATAAAATAGTCAAACAATAATATCAGACAATGAAAATATTAAAAATGTAAAAAAATAATAAATTAAATGAATGGAATAGGCCATATTGAGTGACAGAACTTAAGAATTTTATTCATGTGATGGTTTGGGTTTATAAATCCAGTTTGCACCTGGGGTAAATCAACAAATAAAAGTAAAGTTATAACAACCAGTGATTTGAATCATAGTTCTGTAGTCAATTAAAAACAAAACAAAACACTATAATAATAACAGAAATCTCCCGAGCACTTATTATGTGCTAAGGCTGTACAAAACAGTCTTCACAATTACCCTAGGAAGTAGATACTATTTCCTCCATTTTATGAGTAACGAAACTGATGAAATTGAGGTTTAAAAAGATTACATACTTCCTGAAGACCACAGAGCTAGTAAGTAGTGGAGCCAGGACTCATACCTAGACATTCTGACTCTAGCCAAACAAATGGGCTTCTATTCCACATTCTCAAATATATTTACTCTGCATGTTTGGGCAAAATTCTTATATTTGTAAGAATTTTGTAAACTAAGAAAAACAATACTGCACCATTGTTATGGAGATCGATTGATTATTTTGGCCTGCGCAGTATCTTCTCTTAAAAAAAAAAAAGAAAAAATTTCTGTGAAAAACAACTGGTCCCCCATTCTCAAACAAGAGTTAAGCATATGATCACGCCCTAGCCCAAAAAGCACTTTATCCTCAGCCATGAGGATGGGTTCAGTTTTGGACCCAAAATACAAGCTAAACTAATAGGTGACATATATGGGACTTGTGATAGAGCTATGAAGAGAGAAGTTCTAACATTTTTATTTTAGTATAAAGGATTGGACCGGCTTGAGCAGAGACTATATGTACAAAACCTGCCTACAAATGACGTCAGCACGGAGAAAAGCAAGGAAAAATGAGAGCTGGTAATGCCGAAAGCTAGGCAGCTCTTGAAATTTTCAGTTATTCGAACCAACGACACTTCTTTCCCTTTTATGTTCAAGGATATTTGAATTGGGTTTCTGTCCCTTATGGGCAAAAGAAACCAAGCTAATAAATCATCTCAAGGAGACAACGCATGTAAAGAACTCAAGATACCTGGAATTAGTAAGCACTCAGTGAATGTTGGCTCTTTTCCTTGTTGTTTTAGTTATTGCTGTTTCCAGGTTTTCATATCAAAATTGGAGTTCTTAGGTGAAACCCAGGATTTGGAGGAAGAAGAAATTACCATGGTTCAGTTTCCCTATACCAAGTATAATCAAAGAACAGAGGGATATGTTTTTAGAAGTCTAAGTATTAGGTATTAAAGAACATCAAAAGTTAGCTTCTCTTGCTTCCCAGCCAATGGTAGCATTCCCAGCTGGCCTCACTGTGTCTCAAGAGGAGCTCGGACCAACTGCAAACATGCACCCACTTTGTAGTCATAATGTTCAGTTATATATCCAAATGATTATCCAGATAGAATTAACATTTTATAATAACCAAGTCCCTACTTTAGTTTGCTACTCCTTCAGTGTCAATGATAACTTTTGTACAAAGCTCTAAACATAGGGCCTTGCAAAAAGCTAAGCAATCTGGTTCTGAGAACTTTCTTCTACGTCACCCAAAAGTCTAAAGTCAGTAATTAGGTCCATAGTAATAACTGAATCACTTGAGGTTTATATGGTTGCCATATACTCATTGCATCAATATGACAGAAAAGAAACTTTCCTCTTCGGCTCCTTTCTTTGAACAGGCCTTATAATGTAAGAAGTAAGAATGGTTCCAGAGGAACTGTTGTGAACCACTGCGTCAATCACATGAACATTAAAACACGGCTTGCTAGTCATTACTATATAAAGTATTCTCTTGCTCTGTGGAAAATGGTTTCAAATAATTGTTGTGTTCGAACGGGAGTTTTGTTCTTTTTTTAATATAGCAATTTCAGAGAGAAAAAAATAGAAAAAAAGATATATTCAAAAAAGAAACCAATATTAAAATAGTTGAATCGACTAATTGTAATCCAATGGTATCATCATATTTGCACAGGAGTCACATACATTGTATGCTCCTAGACCCAAGAGACAGACTCACATTCCAGCAGTATAGCTGGAAAACTGATGTACAACAACAGAAAGGAACAAGAATCTGACCTGACCTATCTAAGTAAAGAAAATTCTCCTCTAACTTTACAACACCATCTTTTCTTCCAGGCTTCTCTATTGCAGAGCTAATAAGCATTGAATAGAATCAAGTCTGAAAAGATTTTTATCTTTAGTTCTGACTTCTCCATCTTGTTTCAGCAAAGCTGATTTTTAGCATTATTAGTTTTTGGTTCATGTCAGAAAATAATATGAGATATAAGAATAATGCAGATTTTTGCCAAAAAGAAACTAACTGGGCTACTGGTCAAGTATCGGTAGCTCTAAATGTTCCTGTGTGACAGAGACTGATGAAGGAACATATTACAGCGTCTTAAATTAAAGCCAACAAAGACTCATACCATTATTATGGACCAGAGCTCTTCAACTATGGTTTCCCTGTAGGAAAAAGTAGTAGGCAGTAGAAGGGTGGGGCCTCCTAACAGCTTTCTAAAGACATGGCCCTGAAGAGTTAGAGCTTGCCAGTGGGCCACCCATGGAAAATTCTACTGCTTATATGAAGCATTACACTAACTTATAAGAAAATAAATGAATAAAATATCCAGTCTAGCAATTCCTTCGAAGAAGTTCGGAGGCTTAGAAACTGAACAGAGAATAATGAAAAGGGGACGATGCCAATCTCTTGTGGAGCGGCCTTGGGCAAGTTATTTTGTGCCTCACTTTCTTCAGCCATAGATTGTTGTTACCACTGCTATATATCAGTTACCATTACTGTTAGTAGAAACCTCCTAACAACAACTCTTAAGGACAATATTGTGAGAATTAATGTGTGTACAGTGATTTAAGAATGAGGGAAGAAAGGCACAATGTTATACTATTATAAAGTGCTTTATCAACCAGCATATTACATAATGTGTTATAATGTACCATGTGCCATGGAAACATGAAATCATTCATAGTTCTTAAGTACTGCCAGATGCGTGGCTATAACAAATTTCAACCCTTTTTGCAGAATTCACCCACACACTCACTTCTCCAACCAATATTTCCACTGGTAACTGTCAGAGTTGAGAAATCATAGAACAGACCCTTATTCACATCTCTGTGGTAATTACATATAGTTTGCTTCATATTTGAGTAGGGAACATGTCTTATTCATAATTTTATAACTAGTGACTTGCCCTGTTCTGGTATATAATTAGTGTTCAGTAAATGTTTATTGAACGAATGAATGAATGAACAAACAGATAACAGTCAGACATAGTAAATCAAAGAATACACTTCAGTAATTAATGGCACTGCCTAGATTAAGGAGAGTCTCTAATGTAAGAAATACTTAAAAATGGAGGTGGTCAAGGACTGGCTCTTCCCCAGCAAATCTATACATTATTTCCTAGTATTAGTTCATTTGGCATTTGTCGTAACTTTCTGGAATGTACAAGTAATCCTATTACAAAAGATCCTTGCCATTCTCAATGGAGGCATCTGGCTTTACTTAGGGATACTGAATGATTTCACTTTTCAATGGCTGGGAACATGATACATTATAACATTTACAAAGTTTAAGAATCTCTGAACATTATAACGTACCTGTGGCAGGTGAAGAAATACTATAAATTTTGAACTAATGTTCATAAGGCATACAAATGTAATGACACTGAAAAAACTCTGGTCTTCGAATCAGGGATCTTGCTCTGCTACAGTCTTGCTCTATAATTTTGGCCTACTTAACCAGTTTTCTCTTAGCTTCTGTTTTACTCCATAATGACAACTATATGCAATTAAAAAAAACTTCATACATCCAGGGTCAATGAGATAATTTAATAAGTCAAATAAAGTATATAAAAGTATTATATAAATGGGAAATGCCACAATATACCATGACAACTAGTTATAACACGGCAGAGAAGTCCATGGTGTAAATAAACTCTGAGATCCTTCAGCTCAGGGTTCATAAGTTATTCATCTCTACAGTTCTTGTACATACCGCATGGCCTAAAAAATCAAATGAACCCCGATGTCAGGTGTTGAATTGGAGGCACCAACAAGATATTTGCATTCAGTTCTCAGAGTGGCCCCTCCAAACGCCCTTCAATAAACTCTCTAATAAGGTGGTCCTCAAGGTGTGATTCTCCCACAGTCAGGATTAGATTTGGCTAGTTTGCCTGTAAAAATGCAGGCTCCAAAAACTCATCCAAGGAGATTATAATGCAACATGTCAAGAACCCAAGATAACTCTTATGTACACTGATACAATAGATTTTAAATTTAGTAGCTATGGTAAAAGGTGAGTTCCATCAGAGAGGCTGTGTGCTCTTAACGTATATAGTTTATATATCTAGCTTATTACAGTTTAAAAAATGTTTTCAAATACATGAAATATATTTAATATAAATAAATATATTAAAAATGAGAAATGGTTTTAAAACATTATAGTACTACAGAAATGTAAGATAATTTAAAAATAAAGTTGCAGACATAATAAGTTTAAATGTTTGCTCATTGTCTGTGTCTCCCCATGAGACTGTGCTTTATATGATTCTGGAATCTCACTTTGTTCTCTCCTATATCCTGGCCCTAAAAAGGGGTTGGCACATTGTAGATGCTCAATAAATATTTGTTGAAAAGAACAACAAATATATATAAATTAACATGCATGTCTCAGAAGAGTTTTTGGCTTAAAATATGCTGGTTAATATATAAGGATGGGTTCACATGACAGCGTTTATAGCCCAGGGTCTCTTTATGAGAAGAACGTAGGGACACAGGGTACAAATATAGACTGTCAGCTAAAGAAATGTCATATACATTCCTCTGAGATACTAATTTTCAAACTGAGGTTGAAAATGCAAACTGGAAAGTAATTAACCTCAATTTCCAAATGTCTTTATTCCAAAATTAAACCCAGTTGCACAGAAAAACCTTCCCGATGAAAAATGATATGTATGGTTTTGTGACTGGAGTGTAAGTAGTGGTCTGCAGTTATGAGAAGAAAGACTACAGGCTGGGAGAGATATTAAGTTCAAGAGCCTAATCTTGACTAGCTGCTGTCCCCTGGACTCCAGGTCTTGCCTGATAACTCTGTGCCCTCAAACTCCTCAAAGATGAGGGAAGGGTAACTAGCTGCAGGCATCAGGAACAGTGATAAGAAGAAGGCAAGAGAACCATATGGATGTCACTTGGCAGTGATGTTCTTGATAATCAAAGAGCATATGTCCAGTTTCTACAGAGATGACATTTGCTCTAATCACGTCTAAGAGTACATGGAAACAAATTTGAAAATATGTAAGCTAATAAGATACAGGTTGGTTCACCGTACCTCTAAAAGGAATAATCACTAAGTGGATTCAACACTAAGTCCATTATTTTTAATTGCCAATTCCCCACAATGACCATGGTCAACCTTCCCACCTCCTCACTTCATACCCAGGCCCTTGGTCTCCGTGAAGTACTAATCCTTACCTTATATGGCTCTGCTTTGTAAATAATAGAAAGAAAGGCTTAGCATCCATAATTACAAAACCACCTGGATCCTGAATTAATTCAGAGCAGGGAGAGGGCATAGTCAACTTCACTATAAAGGAGCTGTGTTCTTGAGCAGAGACCATGCTTATTGATCCATGTAGTCTTTACTCTTTATTTCAAAAAACAATATTATAATGCCTCAAGGAACTTATAGTCTAATGATACAAGATCTCAATAATTGTGCATTAAATGAATAAATACAGAATGAGCAAATGTGCTTGAGATTAAAATAGTTATAATTCTACAATGAATCAATCATATAAATTTGCCCAAAGATATAAACCCTTTTCCTGATTATCAGTTGAAATAGAGGGCTGATAAGTACACAAAGGTCTTAAAATTTGCTGTTGATGCTAAACTAAACATTGTTAATAATGACAACAAAAAAACCCCACGATCTTACTCGTGTAGGTTATTAGTAAGATTTAATAAAATCTAGAACTACCTCTGATAGTATAAAGTAGAAATCAATCAATTATGGAAATGACAATATTTTAAAACAGCTTCCAATGAAGATATAGTGAAAAAGATGAAATAGGTACACATATTAGGGACTCAGTAAGTGCTGAAAGAATGAATCCTTGGAAAAATTCTTCTTAGAAGTTTACAGATAGAAATACTAAGAAAAAGTATAAAAAGTAGAATTAATGTTGTTTGTACATTAATAAAATAAGCAGCAAATTCCAGAGGGTAAATTAACTAGTTAGACATTTTCCAGTGTTTATCAGAAGAACAAAGTAAAAAAAAAAAGGTACATTTCTGCGATAATTAGTTAATACATTACTGAAACAGAATCACCTCTGGTATACAAGGTACCAGTGGTTAAAAGTTCATAGTCACCCTTAAAAATGTTTTAAGAGACACAAGAAGG
>NW_024349519.1:15054662-15201845 GCF_902729225.1 Pteropus medius | reverse complement strand
ATAGTCTAATGATACAAGATCTCAATAATTGTGCATTAAATGAATAAATACAGAATGAGCAAATGTGCTTGAGATTAAAATAGTTATAATTCTACAATGAATCAATCATATAAATTTGCCCAAAGATATAAACCCTTTTCCTGATTATCAGTTGAAATAGAGGGCTGATAAGTACACAAAGGTCTTAAAATTTGCTGTTGATGCTAAACTAAACATTGTTAATAATGACAACAAAAAAACCCCACGATCTTACTCGTGTAGGTTATTAGTAAGATTTAATAAAATCTAGAACTACCTCTGATAGTATAAAGTAGAAATCAATCAATTATGGAAATGACAATATTTTAAAACAGCTTCCAATGAAGATATAGTGAAAAAGATGAAATAGGTACACATATTAGGGACTCAGTAAGTGCTGAAAGAATGAATCCTTGGAAAAATTCTTCTTAGAAGTTTACAGATAGAAATACTAAGAAAAAGTATAAAAAGTAGAATTAATGTTGTTTGTACATTAATAAAATAAGCAGCAAATTCCAGAGGGTAAATTAACTAGTTAGACATTTTCCAGTGTTTATCAGAAGAACAAAGTAAAAAAAAAAAAAAAAAAGGTACATTTCTGCGATAATTAGTTAATACATTACTGAAACAGAATCACCTCTGGTATACAAGGTACCAGTGGTTAAAAGTTCATAGTCACCCTTAAAAATGTTTTAAGAGACACAAGAAGGAAAATATTACCCCTATTTGTAACTAAGCAATGGGGGAAAAGGTGAAAAGTAAGTAATTATCCCAAATGGCAGAGTTGAACCACAACAAGATGAACACAGGTGGTCAGATATTCCATTTAACCTTTCACCTAAAAGTTGCCATCTTCCTGAAAGAACTAATTCTACCAGTGGCTCAATTCTGATTCAGAAGGAAAATAGTCACTTTCTGAGTCATAACATCACCCTGGTTTTCCTTCTGGTCCTTCGTTCCAAGCCTACCAAAACCCAACCCAATTTAATTTGTCTAAAGGTGGCCTGGCCAATGCCAGAATTTAACGCTTCCATAAATGAACTCTGATTGACATGAAAGATGACTCACTCACACACACACACACAAAACTTGTATTGCTGCCATTTGGTCAGTTTGGGGTTTGTTTTTAAAATGAACGCCAGTCGAAGCTGAGCAGAAGCCAGGGTGTGTTTTTATTTTATGTCTCAAATAAAAATAAAGAGCTGGGTATGAATAATCAAAGTGGCAGGCACCTCCCTGGATACTTCTAAACCTTCCAAAAGCAGTCCTAAGGTTCAGCAAAATGTAAGTCAAAACAACCATGAACGGCATTAGTACTAAGGGTTTGTCCTAGAAAAATAAAATAATTGCCATACAGATTCCCTTGTAGTCTCAAACCACAGTGCCTTTAAATATTATATTAAGTTAAAATGTACTTTTTGGAGGGTGGTAGATTTAGAAAGCGTATTTCTAGAAGTTAGAAGGATATCGGATAAAAGATAGGTATTATTATTTGGTATAACTTTTAAAACAAACAGAGATTCTTCTAATTAACTATATATACTGTATCACTCTCTATATTCCCTATATTAAACAATAGGAGACATATGGTCAACTCCTTGTTATTTTGGGATTGGTCATCAGTTTTCTGGATTATATATATTCTTCACTTCTCTCTCTACAGCTTGCATTTTCTTTGGATAGTTCACGATGCTTACATAATTAGAGGAGAGGGAGAGAGAAAGAGATAGGCATAGAGGGAGAGGAGTAGGGAGGGAGGGAGAGAAAAAAGGAGAGGTGTAGAGGGAGGGAGGGAATGGGGGGGAGAAGAGAGGTGGTAGTTGAAAGCAAGAAGGTGACACTAAGAGTGAAAATAAATAAGCAATGGATCAATTCTTGATCAAACTGTAATGGTGATAAGAAAAGGAAAAGTAATAGATTAAATGGAGCTGCTGTAAAATTAATGAATTTTAGTTGACATTATGTCCTAGGAAAAGAATTAGAAATGAGAGGCAAGTATGCAACAGGGTAGTGCAAAATACTGATGATATTGTTCTAAGAATGTGGAACATTGAGTCAAAAGAAATCTGAAATTTTTTATTCGAATATGGAATAAAGAACATCATAAAGAGTTTTAGGAAAACATCTACTCCTAGATCATGATGTATTTGGAAGTAGTTAGTGTTACAGTCTATATCATGATGATAAATAAAAAGATATTTCAGGAAACCTGTGATGGAATAGAACCATCACTTGTATATGGTCTGAGTCGAATTAAAAGGCATCGCCCAGCTGCAGAAAGGAGGTTATTTATCTTTACAATCTGCTGTTGCTGATTTTCTCATTCCTTCAGCAAAACAACTCTTATAGTATCTTTATTTCAAGAAAAGCCAAAGCCTTTTATATACATTAGCACATTAGCCCCCTGTTTATTTCGAGATGACAGGTAGTGTTATCACCAGTATAAATACAGGGCGAAAAGATACAGAAGGGCTGGCTTAGTGGGCGCTGGGAGTTCCCTCAACTAGTCTAATGAGGCACACCTCCTCCTCTCACTCAGAGTTGAAGCCTCAAGAATAGCAACTCATTTTAATATAGCCCCGAGTAGTTAGCATAGACCTAGAACCTTAGTAGAAACTAGAAACAAACAAACAAACAAACAAACAAACAAACAAATATAAAATAAAATAAAATAAAATAAAAGTTGAAAGTTGAACTTGGCAATTTAGAAAGATCCCTGGGACCAGGTCGCTTCCATAATCAGAAAATAAAGTTTAGTGTCTTCGAAAAAAATTGTCAAGTCTTCCCGGAGAAAGAAACCAACTGTAGAAATTTTTGTTAGCACTTTAAGTGACAATAATTTGTAGAGCTTTTTTTTTTTTTTTTAATATTGTTTTAAATCAGAGCATGGAAATTAAAATCATGCTTTCTATTCAGAAGCCCTGCCTTAAGAAATAGATGTACTTGATTCTTCCACACCTCAAGTTCATGCCCTCACCTACGAAACTGAAGCTTCGCCATCATCCTGGCTCTTCAGTGGAGTAAAATAAATAGCTTTCATGTATGTAAAGTTAAAAGTTTAATAATTTCATAGCAACCATGTGATTATAATAGAGTTATATATAATTTAAAAGCTATAGCATTATTGTGAGCAGAATGGACTTTAGCATTACAAGTGGAGGTCCACATCAGAAAGACTCTCCTGAGCAGAGATAACACTGATTACTCGGCTACAGATTAGTGTATCTGTACAAGGAACATCCCCTAGTTAGGGACCACAGCAGGATCCCATCTATCATATTACATGTTAGTTCATAGAACTAAAACTCTGAAGCATTTTTGGCAGCAAGGAGAACTTTCAGCATCCTAATGCTTTTACAAGGCTGGATTTTTCTTTTTTCCCCAATGTGCTTCAAGATTTCATAACATGAGAAACATAGGAGCAAAAGTTAAAATGCTTTAATGGTCCCCATAGGCTATTTAAATAAACACTGTGATTGCAATTTAGACAATCTGGAGTCCATTCAATATTAAATCCCCACCCTAAGCTACAGCTACTATACAAATAGGGAATTCATGGTATATTCCACATGGTCATTTACTACTGCAACGATTGCCTCTTGACAATCATGGGGAGGAGTTAGCCAGGCCTAACATTACACCAGTTAAATCTGTCAACAACTGGAGAGAAAGCTCCGCTGAGCAAACACACTGATCCCTCTCACACAGCCCGTCTTTGTCCTGACTTTGCTACAACTACACTAATCTCATACTGTCTTCAGCAGTGCAAGCAGAAACTTCTGCAACCAGCTGTAACAAAAGATGCCTTTATTTTCACACACTGTATGTATATATTTATGCTGTCCCTTCCGCTCCCTCCCCCGCCATTTCCACCCCTTCCTACAGACCCAATCCTAAATAAAGCTTGATTAGAATAAATCATAAGCTACTCTGCATCTCAGAAAAATACGTGAAGAAAGAGGCAATAGGACTGATCATGTCCTTTTGACCAGGCCCTTGTAAAAATAATACTCCATAATGTACTGTTTTGTCGGCGCCTGGGAAAAAAGTAGATCCAATAACTGGCCATTCAATAAACATTCTAAAATATGGTGTGCCAAATTAAAACAATTGGGTGGTGAAATACACAGAACCACTGAGTGTTCCTTCAACTACTTTCAGACATCAATAGACTCATGGAATCTTGGGGCCCTTTTCATTTTTATGTACTGTTGAAAAAAATACTGTATGGGAGTAATATTTTAGTTATGGCATTTGAAAATGTTATTATTATTGATTAAGTTTGCTTCTTAGTTATAAAATGCAATATAGTATTTATGTTTAAGGAAGGAGGCAAACATTTTTTAGGCATAATTTATATTCAGTATAATGAGAAATCTTAACTGTACAGCTCAAAGAATGTTTACCTATCTATTCATCTATGTAATAACACTCTTATTAAGATATAGCATATTTCTGTCACCCTGGATGGTTTATTTGTGCCCTTTCCCAGTTAATTCGCCACTGGATATGATCTCCATAGATTAATTTTGTCTAGAACAAAACTAGGCTAGTTTTGCCTAATCACTATTGGTTAGTTTTACTTGAAACAAATATGTTTGACCTTTATATGCCAAACATTATGCTGCTAATTTTTCATACATTATCTCATTTTAAACTCATTTAATTCCAAATACAAGAGGAGGCAGGTAGTTCTGTCCCGTTTCCAAAAAAGAGCATAAGTAACTTTCTCAACATAAAACCGCATTTGAAATTCTTTATCTATACACTCAAACAATCAGTTTTGCTAGATTTATACTGTATAAACCATATATATGACCCCCAATTAATGATTTAAAAATTAAATTCATGTATTAAGAGTGCGTTAATAACAACATTAATCTTCTTCTATCTGAGAGGTAGTGGACTCAATGTTTGACTACATTGCCTCATTTAATCCTCACATCAACCCTATAAGGCAGCTATTGCTAGTTCCATTTTCCAGAAGGCTCAAGGTTAAACTATTTGCTCACATTTATATAATAAGAGGATTTAATCTTGTACTTTTTAACTCATAATGCTCAAAAAATATGTGTTGAATGATTCAATTAAAGGATGAATAAAAATGCTTGAAGAAGAATGGACTACATTTTGAAAATGCTAAGCAAAGTCGTTCATTACTTCCATGATAGAATTTATAGGAAAAAATTATAGAAATTGAAAGTTAGATGGAATATTAGATATTACTTGGACCCTTTTCCTCATTTTAGAGATGAGTAAACTGAAATAAAGACTGACCTGTTCAAGGGCAAATAGTCAGATAATTTGAGAATCAGGCTGAAATTCAGGTTTCCTGATCCCTCTTTGAGAGTTAGCTATGCTCTATTTTTATAATTCTGAATCAAGCAAACTGCATGGGTTCTAAATAAGTTTGTAATTGAATTTGGTAAATTTATCAATACTTCAAATAGCAGTGACAACAATTTTGTAATATGTTAAGAGGAGAAAGGAAAAGGAGAAGAAATAAATTGTAAGGTTATTTTCCTTGAGATGCTTAGATATTTCATTGTCAAGATAAGAATTAACTTTATGAGACAGTCAATGTTATTAAAATGTGTGTTCCTGAAAGAAGAAAACAGATTGCCATATAAAAGATTGCATGATAAAGTATATCATTAAATATGACAATCCATGGAACAGATAATACCTATGATGAAAGTAAGAAGGAATGAGATCAGTGTTGGCAGCAAATATCAAGAAACTTGAGACTTGTTTACAAGTTATCATAGGCTCACAGATTTGAGAAGAGAAATCATCAATGCTAGCCTCTTGTTTTATACAGGTGGAAGTATGCAAAGGGAAATGACGGTCCTCACCCATGGCCACAAACTCCTTGATAGCAACAGTGTGGCCATAGACACTCACTTTCTGTCTAAGAGTCTGTCTATTAGCACCATTTTGCCAACTTCTGCATAAGATGCTGACAGAGAAAACCTACTCTTCACTGAAAACAGTAAAAAAACTTAAAACATTAATAAAGTGGTTCACATGCCTTAAACAATACCCATAAAATATTACTTGACAGTAGAATGATGAAAATATCCTATTTTGAATGTATTGTCAAACTAGACTTTGGCACTCACTACACATTAATTTCTTAAAGATCATTTTAAAAACAATCATAGATAAGTCACGGAGAATATTGGGGTACAACATACATCTACTTTGTTCACTATACTAAAACGTATAGCTCGAAGAAAAGTAAAAATGGAAAGTATATTTTTAAAAAATGACTTTTTGCTGACATCTTATGATGGGATGTATTTTTCTTCTCCATCTAAAATTGTTAATGGTGCACAAGTGATTTCATCCTATGAGGAATGCAAGCACATGATGCCTTCCAGCTGTTGTTCATCAAGAATTGTAATATTTATTCTGGAAGAAGCAAACAACAGATGCATTTGGAGAATGTGAGTTCACCTGGTTTCTATAGCATATGAGCTCAAATCCAACTGGCTAGTCAATAAACATCTTGTAAAAGAACCACCACCATCACCACTGGGAAAAAAAAAGGTTCTGTAAAATTGAATTTTAGACTCCATGGACAATCTTTATTTTAATCTTTATCTTCCATACTGCTCCCATGTATACTGCAATTAAGGAGGAACTGTTGAAGATAATTCTCAGGGATCATGTTTTTTTTTTTTTTTTATTCATTTCATTCATTTCAATTTGTTATCACAATGCCTTTCATAAAAAAGCCCTCTTCATTTTCTGGAATGATAACTTACAGTTGCTTCAAAGATGACATGAAATGTATTTTCAGCTCTCTTTCCTGATTTACGGCCATTTTCAGTAAAACTGCCAACCAGGCATGAGAATCCATGAAAACACTTCAGGGTCCCTGAAGGACAATCTATCATTTTCAAATGAACATCTGTATTAGAAACCAGAATTTTTCAATATTGATTCAAATTTAGACCTTTTACCTAGCAAGTGCTCCAATTACACACTTCTGATATCTTTGAAAGGAAAAAAAAAGAATAATATACAATGAATTTAGGCAATTGCATGAAACCATGTGGAAACAATAGAAATAATTGTTATTTATTTATTGCTTCTCTACTCTTGTTCTCAGCTTTTGGTTATTTGATAGGTGACTGACAGACAGAAGAATAAACTTGAGCTTAGAGAAAAGTGAAACATATCAGATGACTTTTGAATAAATTTCTAATAAAATCTTAATGGTCTCTGTTTTTCCAATAATCTATAAATTGTGTTGCTTTTACTAACTGGTCCCCTTTAGCATGACTTTTAAAGAATGAGCCAATTAAAATAAAGTTAGCATTAAAAAATTAAGAGATATCCTCTCTTTAAAGGCTACATTAAGTCTTAAATCTGATTTAAAGTAAAATTGTTTCACTGAAAATTAAATACTACTATTTATTGTAAAGATCCTGAATATCTCCTAATTCATGCTCAAAAAGTTTATCTTTATCTCTATCAAAGCTCAATGTAGACAAAGTATAAATAATTTCAATGAAATCACACTGCTTCCATTATTTTTTCAAATTCACTTTTTACTTCTAAATCCTTAGATATTTCCAAATTGGAAGATAAATGTGCTTGACTTATAATCAGGCCACACAAAAGAATCAATTGAATTTATTTCCTTTTCTCCCAACACCTCTGTAATCTCCATGATTTTTAAATCCAGAATTGTCACTAGACCACAGATGATATAAATTCAACAGATCAAATCAAACCTATATGCTGAGACTCTATACAAAGACAGTAAACAATCTCACAATCTTAAAACAGGAAGAAAAAAAAAAGGTACCACCTGCACCTGGATAGCTACCAGCAATGATTATAAAAACTAACTACATTATAGTTAAACATTGCTGTACATTTTAGTATCTATTTGATTAATGACAAGAGTAGTGACAGACAGTTGCAATATGGAATCTCATGTTTATACCCAAACAGTACATCCATCATTGAGCCCAAATTTACCTTACTCCCACACAAACCTGGTGTCAGGCTCAATGTTTGTTTCTGTAAATTACAAAAAAAAAAAGCTCATAATTCAATTTAAGAAGTCTTACTTTTTTCACATGAACAAAACTTGTACATATGAAAGAAAATCCCAAAGCCTTTCAAACCATACTTTTGAATCTGCTTTCAGCATTCACCTGAAGCATTTATCATACCTCTCTCAAAAGTTCTGTGCCCTCCTCAGAAATCTTAACCATGACTATTTTGTGACTTAAGAAAATCTGGATTCTAATCTTTGGACTGCTTTGCTTTTTTACCCTTCAAACATAAATTTGCTGCCTTTCTGCTGATAGACCATTTAATTCATTAACAGTCATTGGTAGTTAAAAACAGGGCCTATAGGTTTTACTAATTTTTTACCATGAGAGACTTGAACAAAAAGTCAAGAATATATTTGTCAAACTCTTCTTTCAAGAGACAAGAGTGTCAGTTAAAAATCTCATCCTTTCACATCAGTGGGCTACATTCTGAGTCTACTGTAGAAGGAAAAAAAAAATTTAGTTTTGAGAGATGACTGTAAAACTGCAGACAGATATATAAGGAACACAGCCATAATCCAAAGCTTCCAACCTGAATTTGAGAAATATTTATTTTAATTAAGAAAATCATACTTTAAAAAACATGGCTGAACCACAGTTAAAAAAAAAAAACATGTTTGAAATAAGTATACTCAAAGTTTGAATGTTCCTCAGTGAGAATCGAACTTAATAACAGAATCTGATGGCTTGAGTTTTGTTTTTTTGTGTGTTTGACTTTTGCTAAACTGTTTAATTCATGAATATTTGTCCAAGAAGCCAAGGGGCCAAAGTAAAGTTACACTAATATGTAATGTGATATAAAGGAACAGAATGCACAAATGCCTGCACACAAAAAGCGAGATGCTGCTTTCCTTGCATGTATGTGTACACACATACAAATCAAAATTAAGTTAGCAACTGGAGATGAAGAATGGAGATAGCTGATAACTAGATGTGGAGTAAGGGGGAGAGGAAACTGGGGAGGATGATTGCTGGAGATGGAAAATAAAAATAGTCTTAACATTTCTCCATTGGTTTAATTTACATCCAGCTTGTAGGATGAGGGAGTTGTTTGTTTGTTTTTTTCCCCCTCCTCAGAGCCCTTCGCCAACATGTGTGGCATCTAGCATCTGGGTTTGGGTGCCTTATTATTATCTTTCTAAACATATAGTTTGATATTCCTTT
Source organism: Pteropus medius (assembly GCF_902729225.1). Lineage (NCBI taxonomy): Eukaryota > Metazoa > Chordata > Mammalia > Chiroptera > Pteropodidae > Pteropus > Pteropus medius. The sequence continues at coordinate 15,192,588 of NW_024349519.1, read as the reverse complement.
AATTAAAATGGTGACCATCACCCCAAACAACTTTTCTGGTGAGGGACCTTGTAAACCCACAAAACCCAGGCATGGGTTTGTTGAACCTGTAGGCAGTTTTGTTTAAGTGAGCATTAAAGACTTGGCAAGTCCTCTGTGCTCTCATTTTCTTATTCTCCAGTATCTATCCACTTAATAATTTTAAGAACCTTAATCAGACTCTGACCAAAAAAATCCACACAGTGCTTGGGATAGAATGATAATACCATCTGTTTTCATTCTTATGTGGGTTCTTTCCAAACGTACAATCCAGCATTCTGGTTGCTTACTTTATAATAATCCTGACATTATAGGTGTTTTAAAGGAAACTCTTCTGTGTCATTTGCCTCTTGCAAATATGCAGATTCTTTAATATATATATATATATATATATATATATATATATATATATATATATATATATACCTGGAGTATTATCGTATTCATGTTTATTTTCATTTCAATTCTGTAGATAAATAAGACCAACCTCAATACTAAAAAATATCCAAACTATTTCTTGATTTTTTTTAATGGTTGGTAAGAATGAAACCTCTTATAAAAGAGTTTATTCCAATTCTCTTAAAGTCTAGATGGCAACTTTAAAAATAAAATATCTAAACCATCTCTAAACAGAAACAACCGACTAATGAGAACCTTTATACAATGACTTTTCAAATGTGCAATTATCCTTTACTATATACTCCATAAGAATTAGATTGCAATAGCATTATTCAAGTACAATGAATAAAGAAACGGTGATATTGTTTCTTTCAAGCCACGGTCACAACTGAGAATTCAGAGCAAAGGTCAAATGCTTTTAAACTCTTTGACACAGGAAAAATTAGCCAATGACACGAAAAAATACACTCCAAATAATTCACTTTTGCAGATTTTAACAATCAATATGGAGCACCATATGATAGATATGGCTCCAACAATCTGTATCAATCATGAAGATTGGCAGTGGCAAACTACACAGACCAAATTTTGTCATGCTACCACAGTCGATTTTACAGACTATGTGTAACCAAGACTTACTCTGGTGCTTTCCCCGACACACCACACAGCCACTTCCAAGATCTGCTTCCAACACATTCAAGGGCTTTTCTGAACCAAACCTGACTGAAAACCTTTGGCGACTGGCACACAGTACTTATGATACTCCATGTTTTCCTTCCAAAGGCTGCATCTTTAATACATTATATTGGGTTTTTCCCATCACACATTTAATGTGTGAAATTTCTAAACTCTTCCCCTTCACTTATCTAAATTGAACTTTGGCAGCCAACAGTTAACTGTTGGAGAGTTGCTTAAAAACGATCAAACCCTTTCTAGAATTGATTGCAAGAAGTATCAGTGCCAAGATAGAAATTTTAGTCTTCATCGTACACAAAATCAATATGTATGCTTCACTCTGGAAAGAAAGCCACCTTGAAAATAATTAATAAAACATCAAAGCTGCATACAACTTCAAAAATCCACATGAGACTGAAACATTTGAGGCAATTAAAAGAAATTACTAATTTATATAAGGTGGTACTTCTCTTTGAAAGGTGTTTTCATATATATCTAAATGTGTATATATATAAACTGAAATCTCAGTTTTGGTTTCAAAATGGCAATTTAAAATCTTAACAACATATCCATAGCAATTATGAATGTTACATTAAATACACAAACTTTGAAAAACCTTAAGAATAATTTGGAAATATTTCAATAATATCAAAAACCATAGAGAATTGCAACTTATATTTTCACTGATGCATAATATGTAGACATATTATTAGAATTTGGAGAAGACATAGATTTTATATTTACAATATGTATATAGGTGAAATGACCTTCATAAAACACATAGCGACAAAATAAATCCCATCTATCAGGTGCATTTTACTGTGCTACATTGTTAACTTTTCTTAAATATATACTCTGTGCGTGGTGGTGAACGGGTTTCAAAAAAGGTGACCAAACAGCACCATAGGTATAGAAGAGAAGGAGGGACAGAGAGAGAGAGACAGACACAGAGAGACAGAGACAGAGAGAGAGAGAGACACAGAGAGACAGAGACAGACAGACAGAGACAAACAGAGACAGACAGAGAGACAGAGAGTGACAGAGAGAGAATAAATCACAAATCGGGGATGTGCCTGAGAAAAGGAAAGCCTGACAGAAGAGGTGATGTTGGTTTTTGGCTTTTGAAGTTGAGCCATAGTTTTAGAAGGCCGTGAATGGAAGAGTGTACATCTTGGACCAGGGTAAGCATCTGCATTAAGAGGAGGCTGGAATCTGTGTTGGGGTAAGAGAAATAAGGGTCTTGTTTACCTGACTTAAACACTTAGACTTCATCTGGTAGACAATTGGAAGTCATTAGGGGTTTTCAATCAGGAAGATGATATAACCAGATTTGCATTTTAAAAGATAACTGGCATCATCAATAAGATAAATGGATATGTAACAAGAGGCAGGAGATGAGGAGTCTACTCAGGAGAATTTGTGATACACCATGACAGATGGTGAGAACTTCGAGTAAGGTAGAAGCATTGATGCTTGAGAGCAATTTTCTCTGTGCTCTCCATCAGGTCCTATACCCTACATTTCTAATGTGTTGATTTCAAGAACAATGGTTCTTTTTAAAATTTTATGTAGCATTTCTAGACTATATATCTTTGTAGAGCATCCTTTTTTCAATTTTGAGAATATCAAAAAAAAATTTATCAAGATATTATTTACATACAATGCCAAAATATTGTAGGTGTACAACATAATAATTGCAGAGCATCTTTTGGGGCATTTCCTAACCAAACATCTCAACCTCTTCTTATTCTCAGTGCAGATATTTTTAAATAAAAAATGTTATTACTATGACTTAGTGCCTCTGTACCGATATCTTGAGATAATGAAGTGACCTACTTCTCTATTTGTCATTAATCTTTTACACCTAATGATACCACAAAAACTACAACTGTGTTCAGTTGTGAAGAGTGTCTCTTTTCCCAATAGTTTTGCTCTGCTCAATGTCATCTCATGAAGGTGGCCAAAACAATGAAAAGGCATGATATTTGTTTGAAATTAGAGAAAAATAGAATGGGTAGCAATGCTCTAATCATTGTATTAAAGACCAAACAGTTGCATTAGAATTTATTTAGTCATTATCGTTATTTTAAGGATAAAGAAAACCTGACCGAGTTAGATTATGCGATTTTTCGAAGATAACATCAACTGCTAAAAGGGCTTTTCTAACAAGACCACACACAAGGAACCACGTAACCGTTAACCCATATTTCTGAAGCTGTTTATTTTATATATGATAAAGTTGTGAATGGCATTTTCAAAAAGTTATTTTCCAAGGACCTACAAAAAGCATGACCTGAAAATAATAAAAATTATATTTTTATATTTCCTAAATTAAGAAGGATGTTTGCATTATTTATATAGAGAGAGTTTATTAAATAAGAGGAATAGTCATTTAGTATTTAACCACAAATTTGCAATCCTACAATGGCACCGAAACATATATACCTAACTTGAAACCATTGATCAAAACGATTGTTTCCTGAGTCCAATACATAAATTGTTACGGAGATCAGCCAGTCCTTTGGGACATGTCATTGATGATTTAGGTGTTATAGCATGACTGAACTGGTCAACTACCCTTTTTGAGGTACCTGATTTTTTAATATCAATATTTTTTCTAGTTATGGCCTATAGTTGGTTTATGTTTTGATAAGTGATGAAATAACTATAATGCATTAATGCCCAAGTCCACCAATGAGTTTTAAAACGGCACAATTATCCCATGACAGAACTAAAAGTGGCTGATAATTTTTGTGTTGTACACATTTACTACTACTTTATTTAGAATACAAGCAATGTAAAGTTCAAGGAGCAAACTTCAACAATGATTTACTGTTTAAATTCAGGAATATGGTGTACTACTTTTATTTTTTATTGTTCTATAAAATTTAGCAAAAGTTTGATAGTTACTTGGAGGGACAAATTAATATATATAAAATAAAAATACTTTCTGAAAGGAGAAAATATCTAAATGAAACTTAAAAACTTGAAAAAATTCCTTTGCACATTTCTGTCAGAAATTTTATGACACCAAAACATGTAGATACTTCTGAAAAATGTTTACTATAGATTAACTGTCTCTTTGAATTCTATGCTACGAATATAGAGGAGCTGAATAAATAAACATTTAATATCTAATCAAACTTGATATTAACTGAGTACAATGATATTTCCCACGATATTTTTTAATTTCTTCCATATTGCAATAAAGTAACATCACACTGCTTTAAAAAAATCAAAATAAAATTTAGCTTAATAGACTTTATTTTTTGTATGCACTTATTATGTAAGCACATATAATTTTATATGTATTTGAAGCTAATGTTGCTAATACTAGCTTCAATTGTTTGTCTGTATATTTTACCTAGGACTATGGACTGTGTGTTGAAACTTCCAATGTTTGAAGAACTGCTTCTTTGCCCTTTGAACTGTAAGTCACTTTTGTTCCAAAATATTGATTGCTACATTTTGATTGATCTGTGTGCTTTTGCATCTTCCCCAGGATTCCAGAGCTATGCCACATTGCTTAAACCACGTAGAGTGAGCACAAATATTTAATGAGTAATGTTGATATTTTTAAGTCTTTGCAGGGGAAGAAATAGCATTGTATCTAGTATATGATTTTAATACATCTCATTGTGATGGTTAAGTTTAAAGTGGGGGATAAAAAAGATTGCCAAGAAGCCAAAATGAATTTTTTAAGGACAATTGTACATATATAAATTAGAATTACCTTAGTGTGGTCTCTGTAATCATTAGCAGTAATATGCTTATTAACTTGTTAGTTTAATACAGATGGCATCAAAGTAAAACCCAATGATGCAATCAAATCACAAAATGATCGTTTTCTGTCTTTAAGCTGAGCAAAGAACCCTTCCAAACAGTGTGAACTCATTGGCTTCCCCATAACTCTACAGAGCTCACACTGCCATATAACCGGGAATCGAAGAGGTGAGGTCATTTCATCACTCCTTGCAAAAAAATGCAAAACGTCTGCTAAAATCTGACTTCATTTGATTTACTCTCCAAGACTGTTTTTTATTAAATATGTTTGACTGCTATCTCTAATTAAATGTAGAATTAATTTTGGCAAACTAACCACAGATGCAGTTTATGTTCAATTTTATCAGACAGATTTATTTATAAGCTGTCAACTTCTTGAAAGACTTCATTTTGGAGCAGTTTTAAATTGCTAACAGTAGCTGTAAATGGAGCTACTGTTCTCTGGAACACTAAAGGAAAAGTATGCTATAAATGTCCATTCCATCTGTGAGGAATCATAAAACAATCACATTCCTTTATTTTTTTTTCCTCCTTAGGACCTTTATTAAATTAGTTCAACTCAATTAAAAATAACTTCAAAAACATTTCAGAGCCTTTTGTTTCATGGAATACTTGGAACTCTCTGCACGGAACGTCACCCTTTTAACTAATCCCTTTTAGTAAATGGAGGAGAATAGTGGTATTGTGACTTCAGACAGTGCTTTCAAGGGTCTCTACTGTACCGAATTGAGGTCACTGCAAGACAATGCTCAACACCCAATAGCCATTCAAACATTCTTCACAACTCTATCAAATGTGTCTTTCTTTCTCTCACCCGCTTTCTCTCATGGCAAACTCAGAGGACAATGGAAAAGCCTCCAGCACCATTTATGGTCACCATATTTGCACATGATAAAGTCTATTCTTCCTGGTTTGCCAACTCCCTATAAAAAGAATGAACCCTGGGATAGATTTTCCCACCATTACTGTTATTCAAACTTATTTTGTATTTAATTTTTGCTGTTGTTGTTAGAGGGCTGGTACATGGCATTTGAGAAACTGACTTGCTATTTTCATGAATGTGTAACAAAGCAGAGACTAAATGCAGAATTAAATATGTCACATTGTAGCCAGCACATGCATGATGGAGTGTACAATTTAGTAAATCAAACAGAGGCAAATGATGAAATTGGAATTATTATACCTTGTCTTATTGTCTAGCATTAACAATACTATAAAACTTACTGTTTGCCCATGAACCACCAAGCCTGTGCCCCACAAGCACTATTTAGTTTTGCTTGGGAGTTTTTATGGCTGCAGCCACAAACAAACAAAATCAATTGCTGTAAATTTTTCTCACCAGGGCTGCTTCTTTTTGAAAGAAAAAAAAAAAAAGATGTATCCAGAGCATCGTCCTCCAAACAAACACGAAAAACACACATTTGCAAGCTATATAGTAAAGTTGTTACGATGAAGATTTTGATTTTAATTAAGAATGGGATTTGTAGGACAATTAGTGAGATGTAATATTCTTTGCAAGAAACAGTGCCCTTATTGGAAATACCATCTAAAATGAAATGGGGGCATTTGGAGCTGCGCAGAGACTTATTTCTATGGGTTTCTACAGTTAATGAGAAGGAAAAATACAAGGGAAATGTAGATACCTCACCTGAAATGCAAGAGTACAAATACTGTTTGCCTCCTCCAGCCCTTAATTTATTTTCTTTTTAATTTAACTCATGGATACCAATGTTGTTGAGATTTCAATCAGGTAATCCTCTTATCATTAATATAACTTATAAATTATTTTGTCACAGTTATTCTAAACCACTGATTAGTCATCTCATCTTATTTGATGATTTTACAAAGATATAACAATACATTTAATAATAATGGCAACGAATTTCCCAGATATTTTCAAAATGCTCAGCTGCCTTAACACTAAAAAGAAGGCTTTTCTCAGTCATAGAATGAAATTTGTATAATTGTTTAAGTGTTGGAATGACCATTTCCCTTCCAGTATATAAATTTTGATGTGTTATAAAAACTAAAAATGCATTTCCAAGTCAAATGCCTGATAATTTCTCATCTATTCAATTAATTTATAACAATATTTTTATTTTTCCTTTCTATATACTAAATATACATATTACAATTTGGGAACTTCTTGTCTATAACAGAAAGATATCACTAGTGACTGTTCATCAAATATTATGCTGTGAATTAATTATAAAGACCAAATACATATAATCACATTTATGTGGTTTAAAACATGTATTAAGCACCAATATTCTGCAATATTTATTCTACAGTGTTTATTAAAAATATGCTATCTGCCAGGCAACTATATAGTACAATACACATTGAAGGTGTCTTAATACAGTTAGTAATCTGCTGGAAAGATATAAAACTAAACAAGAGTAATCACTAACATTATGTGAAGGCTATAGATATACAAATAGGTATAGGATTTCTTTCATTTTACAATTTGAAAATGCAAATTTCCTAGAACCATGGTAGGCAGACTGAGGGTAATTTATGGAGGTGACTGAGCACCAATTTGAAAAGCATCATAATAAGTGTGTTAGGGTTGAGAGTGACAAACATAGTTTATCCTGGGGAAGGAGTAGAGAAGGAACAAGAAGGAGCAAAACATGAAAAGGAAACAAAAACATGGAATATTTAGTGGTCCATTACACTTCTAACGAGGGTATTTGTATGAGATTAGGGCAAGATAGGTCTGGAAATCTAGATTGGGATCGTAGTGTAGTCAGTGGTCCTTAAGTGGCTACTCTTCAGTACAGCCGATTGCTGTAGGAAGCAAGAGAGAGCCGCAAAATTCCTAGGCTATTTCAGAATTTCAACTGAGAAGGGATGAGAGTATGGTGTTCCTGCTGTGCCAAAAGAAAGGAGATGCACTGAAGAGAGAAAAAACTCTGTGTGCTCTGGAGTCAGATATGGTGGCTGAGAAGGGGAAGGGAGTCAGAGTGATTGCAAAGGTTTTACACCAGGGTGGCTGCATCCACAAGACTGAAGTATGTGAAACTGCCAACTTAGTATATCCAAGCAGTAGTTGAATATTTGGTAAAGAGAGAAGAGAGGTCCAAGGAAGAAAATATGGTTTGTGTCTAAACTCAGGAAGCAGAAGGGTGACGCAGAGTCAGTAAATGGTTATGTTGAAACAGTCCCCCACAGAGACCAAATACACATTTAATTTCCTTAATAGCCCTGGCACATGAGAAAACTCCTGGTTTTTTTCTCCAGAGTTCACTTCAAATGCAATGGATTTCATGTTTTATGCATCTCTCCAAGCCTTAAGATTCCTGATTCATTATCTTGCTTCTTCATTGTCCTTTAATGAAAGCTCCCAGGTGACAGTTTTTAAAATGAAATTTCAGTTAAAAAAATCATTCCTCTATGTGTTTTACTTCGGAATCCATTATATCAGAAAAAAATATTGAAAATAAAATATGAATACGGTACATGTCATCATTTCATGCCTTCGTCCATTCTAGCAGTTATAATAACTTTTTAGTAATTATCAATTATCATTAATTTCAAAAATGGTTCTCCGCATGCAGTTTCCAATCATGTTCTACCTCATATTTTATTCTATATGTCTAGTAGCAATTCAAAAGGTATGTATTGTCCTTTAATAGCTGTTCCACTATGGACAGCCCTATCCCATCACTATGCATGTTACCTTAATTATTATAAGTGTTAAATTTTAATTGTGGCTACCTTCTAATTGATAAGCTTTTTATAGTATCAATGATGCTAACTAGAGCTTAAATATAATCACTTGGATATCTGTCTTATTCACTTTCCAAATACCTTGCAGAGGAAGTGTTGTTAACATCACACTTTCATGATTATGTGAAACAGAAGCTCACTTCAAAATTTCCAAAAACACCTGAAAAAGGAAGGGAGGAGTTCTTATTCAGCAAAATAATGAAGACCACTGACCTACAGAGCTACCACTATCCTACCTGGTATCTTTACTCAAAATAAAAGGATACCTCCTTCTGACTGGTCTTGCCCAGCAAGCAAGAACATGGCCAGTAAAAGGTGCAAGGGGTGAATCTGAGCTCCATTCACCCTTTATTCATCTCCTTGATTGGGCACCTTTGAGCCATATAAAAATTACACAACAGAGTGTAGGGCTCTGGCTTACCACATGCCAGGAACTCTGTTCTACACTTTCCATATACATTAACTCCGTTAATTCTCATAACAGCTTTATGAATTAGGTGCAACTATTGTGCCCATTTTACAGCAGTAAACTTACTTGCCTAAGGTCATAACTAGTCAGTGGAACATCAAAGCTGTCAGATAAGTATTCTAAGCTCAGAGCCCTCATTCTTAGTCACAATAAATTATCACAAGTATAATTATGTAAAACCAAGATGTTTTCCCACACTTTCACATAACTATATTTTGTTAATTATTTGGCTATAATGTACATGTATGTTTGTGATCCCTGGCTGAGTAAGCCCAAAATGCACACAGTAATCTACTGTTTCCTTATGCAACTACTTTCTAATAAATGGGAGGGAGGTATACGTAGAAAGATATTTCATCAATCATTCCAAATCTGTCCTATTTGAAAGAACAGATTCCTCATTTTGAAAAACAATACCTTGTCATTAACAGAAAAGAAAAACTACTAATTTTAAAATGGGTAATGAAATTAACTCTAAAAATATCCCTTCTTCTGACACCCTCTTCAATATAAAAGCTTAGTCAGCACACTTATATTAGTAAAGAATATTCCCAAAGGTAAGGAAAACAGTGTAAGTTGTCCACACAGAGAAGCAACCATATGCTCAAAAAAAAAAAAAAAAGTATTTAAATTACACTAAAAATATTTTACTTGGTAGTAAAATACTTCTTAAAGTATTTCTCAACTTAAACTAGTTTTGCCAAATCAAAAGTTTACTTTTGGGCGGTTAAGAAAGCTAAGCGTATTCAAAATGATTTCAAAACCATTTTACCTATTACTGTTTTGTTTCCAGTAGAAGCATTGGCAAACACAATTTGGCTGTTAAGAGATAGAAAACTGTACATTTTTTTCATTGTTAAAATAAACATTTAGTTAAGAAACTCCTGGTTGGAAATTAAAACCTCTGAATATTGGGTAAAATCAGTATATACTGCAGGCTATATCAACTCTAAGAACGTTTTTCCTTTAAGAAATTATTCAAGAAACAACCGAGGGTGCAGCGCTAAATTCCTGTAGAACTTGTAGAAATGCCACAAGAATAGAAAATCCATTTGCTTATTTTTAAAGTAATCTTAAACTTACAGATTTTGGATTATAGTATTTAGCAAATGAGATGTAGAAGAGGAAGAAGAGGAAGAGCCAACTTAGGAAAACTAGTTTCAAAATGTACTAATGGAGCTAGTCGAAAGGAGAAAATTTCACAAGTGATTTTCCAGGTACTGATGTTTCAACTTCACAACAAAATTTTAAAAATAATGTTATTTCATTTCTAGTGACTCTAGTTCTCTCTGTGGAATCTAAGAGGGCAGATGGGCCCAGGGGAGTCATAACATTAAGGAAGACATTTATGCTTTTTTTCTCTCTCTTTAAATTAGTCACTAGATACAAATCCACTACTGTCAAATACAAAATCTCAATCAAATATTCAAGGTATAGAATGTTATATTAATTTATTCAATGAATCTTCATTTTTGTCAAGAGTATTTCTAAAGTACAAAACATAGGGTTCTAAGATCATTAAACAAAAATGACATACAACCATCCTATTTTCACAAAATTTGGAGTGACTCATTTTCTTAATTATTTAAATACACATTTAATTAACTTAGTACCAAGGGCTACTGCATATGTTTCTACATGTTGAACACTGCCCAGGCAGTTATACCACAACTCTACTATAACATGTTTAAAAATCAAGTCTGTGTTCTCATTCTTTCCTTCCCTTCCCCTCCACCCCATCTTTCTCTCTCTCTCCATACACACATACATACACACACATACACACACATATAGATGGATATAATCATATATAATTTCAGAATCATTTTTATTATATAACCAATACTAATAATCATAATTATTTCCATAAATTACTGAAATGTGAATTATAATTTATGAATGAAATGAAAGACTATACTGACAAATTTTCAGAGAGATGTTATGCTTTAATTGCAATGTCCACCCAGTACACATACTTAAAAAAGTAATATGAATAATATTCTTTATATTTATTACTCATCTCTTGTTTCTATTTTTACCATGTGTGTTTATTAAAGTGTACAAAATAAAAACAATCAGGTACTTTGCCTGCAAATGTCAAGCAGGTTTACTTGGTTAGCAGTTTTAAGGTCTATGTGAAGTAGATGAATTTATTTTACCTTTGATGAAATAATTTAAATGGCAGATATGCTTTCTTTTTATTCAGCTGAGAGCAAATACTCTGAAAAGGAATTATGAATGTGATATATTGGGGATCAATGAACTTCAGGTTAAGGTGTAACCCCTCAATGATAAATTCTGAGATCATTTAATTTACAACTGGAAATAATATGTTTAGAATATGTGGGAAAATCACATTCCTCTTTTCTTGGAGCTGATTCTTAAATATTTTTTCCATGGTAAAATCCTTCTTTTAAAATATTGAAGGTTAGTATTTAAAAATAGACTGTCTTAAATATTCACCGCCTCCATTTATTCAAACAACAAGCAAAACTAAAATCATCTATTTCCCGCCTCTACTAGAGCCAACAGGGTTTCAGTGTAATGAGGAGAAAGACAGGGCACTTTAGTCCTTACCATCCTTCAAATAGTGAGTCTCTATGAATATCTCACAAATGGGCTAAAAAAAACAAGAGGAAGCACTTACATTCCCCCAGGAAAGCTGTGAGCAATGGGTAGAAATCTCTTCCCTTATATTTTAGAAATACTAAAAGTATCTTTAAAAAAAAAGTCAAGGATACATCAGCACAGAACTTCTGAATCAAAAACATACTGAGATTACATATTTTCAACATCATTCTAATGGTGAATATAGATTTTAGGGGGTAATATAGATTTAGGGGCTCATTTTAAGCATGGACCTCCTCCTATTCCCCATAGTTATGACCTCTGAATAAACCATCTTAGCAACTGTCTGTTGTTGTCATTTATGAAATGTACATTTTTTTTTTCACTTAAGAACAGTACAGTATCACAATTTCTGCTACTTAAAGCTGCCTTAGAGAGGTTTGTGTAGACAGTGAACTACCAAACCTTTCTGTGCATACCTGCTGAGTCAGGAAAAGATAATAAAATATCAGTTAGTGAAGAGGGGAAGCATGAAGAGGAAACACACTTATGGATTTGATCACTTGAATGTAAGTGAATGATCTCACAATCTAATATTAATAAAGATATTCTGAGTGACTTATTAAACACTAAGGGCTAATTTTACTCTTCCTTCTATCTATCTATCCTCTAACCACTACTATTTCAGATGATTTGCTGTTTCCACTTGAATGTGGCTATAGATTCTTACATCGATAAAACATTATCTTATCTTCTAAATCAATCATTTGCAAACTTTTCCATCTCAACATTCTTGAGGAACATTATACAATCCTATTGGCAACGGTGGCTGATTACAGCAGTAAATCTTAATTAGGGACATATATTTGAAAGAGGAAAAGTATTATTTTTAAAATTATCTTCCTCATCCAGCCTTCTGAATCACGCTCCACAGATAGGTTGTATTCTATGGTAGAGAATCCTTGCCTATTTACTTAAGAATGGAATAAAATGTTTAATTATCAGTTTTTATGCCTGAAATGCCTATGAAAAATTGCTGATGATTCATTATAGAGTATTTAGATAACACCAGTAATATACTCCTGGTTGTAACTGAAAAGTATTGGTATTCATCCAAAAGTTAGTAATATATCTACATAAAAGGATAAAACTATTAGTGAAGTGGAAAGATTAAGGAAATATAATTTCTAGCTGATCGGTAATTCCTTATTTTAGTCCTTGCTTCTAACAAATTCCTCCATATACAGGAGAGAGCAGATTTTTCTGCTTCATCCTAAAAAAACAAAGAAGGATTGCTACTCCCTTCCCCCAGTTTCTATGTACAGTCGCTAAAATCCATCTGCATTCCAGTTGTCATTACAAATAATAGCTTTGCCAGATCTAGTCCCATAAATTGATATATTGAAAAAGCTGGCATGAATATCTTACTGTCCTGCCACTCTAAAGAATAAGCTTTAGATTTTGTATTTATATATAAATAGTAAAAATTTATGTATGACTATATATGCAACTATCTTTACATAGCCATGCACAGAAAAAAAATTAACCAAAGAGAACATCTATTTTTTGTTATTTTTTTAATGTATATATTACAGAACTATATTGTCATCTTTGATAAGTGTGGGAAATTGAGGCACAGAAGTACCCTTTAGGTGATAAACAAACAGCATATGACAAAGAGCAGAAAGACTGGTAAAATGCCCATGCCTTATGTGCTTTCCTCTCTGGTCTAAACACCAGATTGCCATAGAGATTCCTATAAGGAATTCTTTAAGATGAGACCTGAACAGTTAAAGTAAATGAAAGATGGATTCTGAATATGGGAATTTTCAGCTACTATATTTCCTTCTTTATTTATGGAAAGTTAGTTGGCCCTTCACAAGTGTTTTGTATAATAAGAGTTATAAGGTAGTTCTAATGGCTTTTTGCAATTATTATGCTATCTCTATTATATAGGAAATTGGAAACATACAGGTATATTTTCAGTCAATGAAAGGAAATGATATATAAGACCAGGTAGAATAATTTAAAGACAATGAATCAGTATGCCCAAAATAGACATTTTGACTAAACATTTTAGATGATTAACAGATCACACTATTTGATTTAAAAATAACTTGAAATCCCCAGAAACCAATCATGTTATTTTTTATAAAATGTATTTTTACTAAAAGTCTTATTAAAATATTAATAACATATTAAATATGTTATAAAATACTTAAATAAAACCAATTTTTTATTTACTTAGACCTTGATTTTAAAGGAAAAAGCAAATGTCTAGTTTATAAGTGCCCTTTCAAAATGCTTAACTTCAAACTCAGTGAAAGTAATCATTTACCTCACTTTGGAATGATAGTTGGCTAATGAAAGAGAAGTGTAAACTCACATTCACTTATATTTCTACTTGACCACGAGGAATGCCTGGAATTATAAAATGTTCTTTCTTACCATTTGGACAAAGAGTATTTACTTAACTTATCCAAAGACTCCCAAAGACACATATATAATGCCAGTAAGTGACACAATAAAATTGAATATTAGTATAATTCTCTGTAAAGAAAATACAAAAAACAACATAACTGTATGGTCAAGTAGTCCCCTCAGTGAAAAAAATACATCAAAAAATTCAAAGAGTATTTAGATAAACAGAAATATTTGGATTAAAATGTATCCAAAATACCTAGTTTACTATAAAAGTTTCATTATCTTTGTTAACAATTTTACCACTATGATATCAATGTAAGCTAGAGTAAGTTCTGGGTCATAAGCACTTTCAGGGTAATTGGCTGTGGGCTTCCAATCTGAAAGCAAATTGTGAGTGAGGAAAGGGCATTTAGAGAGAGAATAAATTACATAATCCTGAAACATCTGAATTAGAGTGCGGAGCACTCTGGAGGATTTGGAGAGGCACCCCACAGAACACCTGACAAACAAGACTGCTTTTGTTTTTCAAGCCTACAAGCTGACAGTGAACCATCAACACCTTATGGAAAAACCTAAAAAACATTCCAGTGAGCAAGAGTTCTGCTGCTGTTTTTTCTTTACTTTCTCGCTTTTAATTGTCATTCAGAACAACTTTTGAAGAACAAAGCCCAAGTGCATTCTTATGTTTGGTTCTTTGTTCACCAATTCAAAAATAAACCTGCTTTGTGACATTGCCTGACAAGAAATCACAAAATTTCAGAAATGCTTGACTTCTCAGAGGAAGACAGTAGATACTGATGTTTTTAAATATCACAGGTCTTGAATTTAAGCTGGCTTAATAAGAATTTTTCCCAATAAAAGAATATAGAATATGAATAAAATGTAATTCTACACCACAACAAAATTATATTATCATATATCATACATTGTATTAATGGTGTTTTACTGGTTAAAGCTGATGGAAAAATTTGAAATTTGAGAAGTTTCTAAAAGTAGAAAACAAATGAGATATTCACAAAAAAAGAAGCATAAAGTGATTTGGGGATACTATTTTATAATAAATTTTAATAAAACAGTCCCATATGGGATGAGATAAAGGCAAATGACAGAAATGACATACCAGGAAGTACAAAATCTATGCTAAGATTAAAAATATAATCATTTTCTTAAAAGAATCCAATCATTCAAGCTGTGATATATGAAACTCAGTTCGGCGGGGGCTTTTGGAGCTATCTAGTCATTTCTTTTTTCTATTCTTCCATTTCTACCTACCCTCGCCCTTTTCATCTACTGAAATTCTGCTCATCTGTTTAATGCAAGCTCCCTCACGATGACTTACCTGAAATTTGCAATCAGACTATTAACTCTTTCCAAGATACTGCTTGTTTAATCCAGTCTCTGTCTGGATGCTCCAGGGATGGCGTTTACTGCTTGACAGAGCACTGCATTTTTTAACTACTTTACATCCTAGAAAATTATTTCTCACAGTGAGTCAATTTAAACTCCCTATAATTTTTACATGCATTCAATCAACATTTAGGGATGGACACCTATATAGGATTAAAATAGGTATGCACTATAAATGTGAATAATGTAGTCTCTGGCCTGGATTTAAATTCTGGGTCTGGGAAAGTTTCTTTTCTCCATGATTTTTAACATAATATGTGCTCATTAGAGCTATTCAAAACTTCAGAAAACTTAAAGAGGAAAACATTAATAACCCAAACCTCAGCTACCCAATGTCTGGTAACTATTAAGGTTCTCGCATATCTCTTTCTGGTATTCCTCCTCCACCCTCTGCCCCATATATTTTATAAGAGTTAGAAACTAAATTGGTAACTGCTTAGCCAGTTACTGTTATATAGCATCTAGTGTGCCAGTGTCTAGGAAGGGAAGCCCATTTGACCTAAAGGTCATGGGTTTTCATCCCATCCCTATACCTGAGGGAAGTTCTCATGCTACAGAAAAGCAGATGGGCTGAATTTCTCTGACATATTGTCTTTTCTTTCTGCTATTCTGGGGAAGAATAAATCGCTAAAGAAAGACTTACTTAGGTTCCAGGCCTGGACCAAATGATGCTGTTTTGTTTGTTTGTTTGTTTGTTTGTTTTTCAATTATCTTATTGTATTTACTTTAAAAGCCCCACCAAAGGGAACTCTCTCCCCACAAACAGGGCCTCTACGTTATTGAGGGAGCAGAATATCATACTTCTTATTCAGTCTTGGGAAGTGATGTCTATCCTAACCTTTAGAGGCTGAATCACATGGCATCCCCTGAAGTAGGCTGCTTCACCAGTAAATCCCACTCCACTAGAGATGATCAGGCCCAGGATGCCTGCAGACTCCTCTCCTGGCAGAAACTAGTTAGATCTAACAGTCCCGGGTACTAAAATGGGGGTAAAGCCATTCTACTGAAAGCTGCATTTTATGTTAAGGATCATCATCCAAGTAACTGAGATAAGTTTCACAGACCACGTACAGATCCCTGTGAAAAGATACCTGTAATAAAATGTCTACATATTCTTCCCATACCTGTATGAATATCCTTTTGCAATGTAACTTTACAGCTCCTCTCATGAAGAGGTGGAGTCTATTTCTCTACCCCTAAATCTAGGCTTGGCCACATGACTTGCTTTGGACCACTGAACATTAGCAAATGTTCTAAGAAAGTACTTGTGCTTTGGGAATGTGTACTCTTCTACGGTTTTTAAGAACTCACAGATTGCCACGTGAAGCTTGGGCTAATCTACTAGAAGATCTGAGACCACATGGTGAGAGATCCCAACCATGAAACTGTCTTAGCCACCCCAGGCAATCCACAAAATCATGAGCTAAGTAAAATGGTGGCTGTTTTAAGTGACTGCTCTATGCTGCTTTGTTAAAAAAAAAATACTAATGGCTACACCACCTTACCTAATCCATTAATCAATAACTTATGGTTAGAACTATCTAACCAGTAGAAATATCACTAAATTGTGTGTTCTGTGATCAACACCTTCAGAGCAAACTTTCTCCATTTTATCTAAAAACAATTCATTATACCAAAAAATATGTTTTTGTATATATCTATATTGATACTTGTCATCTTAGTTCATTCACTTTAACTAGTGAATGAATAAACACTATAATTTATTTATTTTTGTCTTTGAAAATATTTTAGTTTTTTTTCCAGTTGAATATTGCCAAATTACTCTCTGATGTGACTACCAATTTCACTGCCACTGAAATTGTAGAAGTGCTCTCATTGCTCTCTAGCCTCGCCAACATTGGTACTGTCATTCATTTTTGGTGATTTGATGGGTATGAAATAGTATATTATTTTAATTTAAATTTTTATCCTAACTAGTGAAGTTGTAGATCCTTTCACTGAATGCTTATTTTTCTTTTTTCTGTAAAATGACTATTTATTCCCTTTTCCCATTTTTCTATTAGATTGGTTGTCTTCTTTCCTACTGCTGAGGTTCTAAATGCTTATCCTTTGGTGGCTCTAGGTGTCCTAATATCTCTCTTTGTCAGTGGCATGATTTTCTGTTTTGTTCTTCTTTTTCTATGGTTCCTTTTACTGTATAGACAATGCAATTTTAATGAGGCCAAATTTACTTATCTTTTCCATTATGAAATCTTTCCTTAACCTAAGGTCATAAAAATACTCCCATTTTTGACTGTAGAATTTTTAGTTTTCCTTTCACTTTCATATTTTTAAGGCACCTGGATTTTATTCTGTCATGAGGATCTAATTTTACCTTTTCTCCATATGGAAAACCAATTGTCCTAGCACCATGTACTGAAGAGCCCATACTTTCCTTACTGATTTTTAATGCTTCCACTGTCAAGTATCATGTTTTCATACATGAATTTAACTGCTTCTGGACTGTCAATTCTCCTCTACTCTGGTCTATATGTTGGACTTAATGCGAATTCCATACTTTCTAAATTTGGGGGCTTTATAATAAGTAATGAGGTTTTAGATAGTTCATCCTCAAATCTAGACTACTTCAAATTTGTCTTGGTTACTTCTTTCTTTCTTTTGTTTCCCCATATAAATCATCTATAACAAGAGCCTTCCCTCTGAGAATGACTAGTCTTGAGTGTAAAGGCTTTGCATTACAAATCCCTTTTGTTGTAAGGACAACAGCGACACACACACACACACACACACACACGCACACATGCTAGAGAAATTTTCTTAGTTATTCCAGAAAAAATAGGCTTCCAAAAAGCAGAAGGGGAGAAAATCTATAAATTACTGAATTTTACAGTGAAATGAAATAGAATTTGAGTAGTTTGTTTTCTTTTTTTTAACTCATCTAATATAACATTATCTTTTCAGGTAATTGATCTCTTCCTTTCTCATCCCATACAATGTTAGAATGCAATATCAAGTTCAGAGAAGGAGGATGAGTCTAAAGGAATGAGTTGCTATTTTAAAATTATTTTTTTTTACAGTGCAATCAATGAGATCCCAATGCAGAAGAGAAGAAAGAAGCATCAGGAATCCTGTCAGGAAAGCTAAACTCTAGACTTTGTTCAAGTTAAAAACAAAAACAAAAACACAGAAGCAAAAATTTAAAAACTAAGGGAGAAGGTAAATCACTCACACACATACACTCACATGCACAGGCACAGGCACACGCACTTGAATTTTCAATTGCTTGGGATACCGATATCAATTTGACCCTTTTACTGAGTTCATTTCCCCCTACACCCACTACATGGGCTCTACCTATAAATTATAGGACTTATCAACAGAGAAAAGTTTAGAGAAATGACCACACCACAGTGCTTATAATATGGATTAGAATGCTACCACTGCCTTGATAAACTCAATGTTCTTCGTGGATTTCAGAAAGAATCTAGAAATGTGAGAACAAAAACAAAATTTCCTTTAGTAAGGCAACTTTTCTTCCTAGAAATGTATATAGTTTCTTTTTCTTAACTTTCTCAGCTCTTCCTCTCTGCAGGCTCTCTCTGTATATCCCTTTCCCTGAAGAGGTAGGCTTGTCCAGCTCCTGAGCGCACGTTGACCCAGGGCAGTAGTAACCAGGAGACATATCCCCACCAGAAGGGAAGGTCTGGAATCACCTATGTGCTCTTGTGCTCAGACTCATGGTAGTTCTGGGGATCTGTGTCCCTCCCCAAGTACTGTTTTCTCATTCACTGGATTTCAACATGGCTTATACTTAACCAAAAGGCTATTTGTTAGTCTTGGAATCACTTTTGAGCCTGGACATCTTACCTGAGAATCTGATGATTCTAAAATTCTTGTCTGCTACTTCTCCACCAGGCCAAAACTTGATACCCAGAAATTCCCAACTTCTAGCTAAGGTGTTAATCCAAATGGAGTCAATTCTCCACCATCATAACCCTGACATACAGATCATTCCCTTTGCTAAAAAAAACCACCTACCAGTTGTGTGTGTGTGTGTGTGTGTGTGTGTGTGTGTGTGTGTGTAAAACCAAGCTGCATCTGATTAACCCCAAGACTGATGTATTGAAGTTTTAAATATTGGTCTTGTCCTTTGTAGGTTAGAATTCTTGAGAAAGCAGATCCCGAGATAAAAATTTGCAAGTCGGAAGATCATTTGGTATACTCTGGGGACCAATTACCTGGGAGGAAACAGGAATAGGTAGAGACAAGAGCTAAACCGTAATGCAATTCACACAAAAACCTCAGCAGATCTTTCAGGAGTCTTTAGTGGTTGATTATTCAGAGTTGTCCTAAATTGGGATGAAAGAGCTGAACCTTTATATTTCATCAACCAATCATTGGGTGCAGGGTGCCCACTGGAAGAGAGAGGGACATGAGGCAAAGTAACTTTCTTCAGATGAGGCAAGTCTCAGAAAGCAACTCGGCTTCAGGTGCCAACAATTCCAGCAGTGGGGGAATGAGTGCTTCAATCCTGAAGAGGGGATGGAGTGACCCACATGGGATGTAAAAAAGTAACTACACCTCAGTCTGAGCCACTATTCTAACTATTGCCTTGCTAAAGAGGTACTAGTTTTGCTCATGGATGCAAATGCACTGGTTGTGACAATAAGTAGGAAAAGGCTTTCTCCTCCCTACATTCCTCCTTAGTCAACAAAGAGTGCTAACTGGACACTTCCCAATTTATTAATTAGCAGTAAGACAATGTATAAGTCTCACTTCTTACATGTAGCTTCATTTGGTCAATTGTAACATGAGAAATTTGGATGTGATGAGCTCTAAAGGCACATTCCAACCCTACTATTCTATGATGATAATCATATTATGTCAGATTAAGTGTAATGTGAATGTGTAAATGCTGTTCGTGGATTTAGAATCTTATACTAAATAGTAGTCTTCTTAAAATACTTCTCTAGTTGTTTCTCTCATTTTATGCATCTACAATTTCTCCCTTTTCAGTAGATCATGGGTATTAGAATATCAGCACATGTTCTGGTATTTTTTTATCTTAAAACAAGTAAACAAATAAAACTCCCCTTGAACTCCATATCTCTCACTACTATACATTCTTTAGCTTCCAAATTCACAGCTAAAATTTTTGAATAGCATTTCTAAACTCACATTCTCCGATTCCACACCACCCAACTCACTGTTAAGTCCACTCATTCCAGTCTGCTTCCATTCTACCCAATGCATTGAAAAGGTTCTTTTCAAAGTCAAATATTACCACATTTTTCCAGTCAGTGGCACTGGCACAATTGACACCCTCCTGCTTTCTCACTTCCTCCTGTCACTGGCTGCTTCTTTCTAAGTCTCATTCCACTGCCCAGTCACTAAAAGTTGAGTGCCTCAACATAGGTTTTGGGAACACTTCTTTTTCTATACTCTCTTTAGCTGATCTCATCAAAGCCAATGGCATTAGATGCCATTTTTATATGCTGATGCAAACAAGTATATATTTCTAATCCAAAACATTCTTCTGATCTTTGGACTCTTGAATTACTAACTTATTTGACATCTGTATTTCATACACTTAAAAAATCCAAATAAAGCTCCCAGAACTCTTGATTTTCCCAAATCTGGACATCCCCAGTTTTTCCCATTTCACTAAATTTACCCAGTCCAAAAACATAGCCATTATTGATCTTTGTTTTTCTTACTATTTATCTTGTTCATTAGCAAGCCAGATCAGTTTAACCTTTACAATATGCATTAATCCCCGCATTTCTCTTCACCTCTGCAATCACCATTCTAGTCCACGATTTATCAATTATATTGCAATAACCTCCTAATGAATCCCTCCATTTCTACTCTTGTGCTTCTCCCACCCCTCTCCACAGAATTCAGTCATCTTTTTTGTTAAAAAAAAAAAAATCAATAAGCTGAAGTCATTCACACTCTTAAAATCCTTCAATAGTGTCCCCATTGCTTTCAGAATGAAAACTAACTTCAAACCACTGCCTAAAAGGGCTTCCCTTGATCTGGCTCTTGCCCCCTCTACAACTATATCTTTTAAAATTATGTTCCACATCAGTTATAATACTTCATCCCCGTCAGCTTCCTTCTTGTTCCTTGAACTTGGCAACACTTTGCTCACCTTCAAGATATCTCACTCGCCTTGGAAATCATCCTCTGCAATTTCTATAACTGAACCATTCTCATCCTTCAGCTCAAAGCTCAAAGGAAATCTTTCCATAGATGCTCTCTCTAAGTGTGTGCACCCTCTTTACTTCCTTCATAACTAACACTCATTTCAATTTACAATGACCACATTTAACTTAGTAATCGTCTACTTCCAGTAGACCACAACAGCAAGGCCTCATTTGACTTGTGTTTTGCTCTGTCCACAGTTCCTGACATATGATAGGTGCTATACGTAATAATTAGTAATTACTAATTATTGAATAAATGACTGATCAGAACTATATACATCAACTCATTGGTAGGAGAGATAAAACAAAAACTATTATCATTCAGAATCTTTATTTCCTATGCCAAGTAGGAGTGTCAAAATGTTATTTCCAGCTTTCCTCCCTTTTGCTATACTGTGCTTCTCCCCTTCCTTTAGCATAAATCAGAATGCTACGCTGGGGCAAATATAAGTTACTTTTAGCATTAATCTAAAAGAAATATGATGTGGACTGTGGATTCATACGAAAATAATCACATAATTCTTTTAAATATATATAGAGAAAAAAATTGTATTATCTAATATTTTAAATCATCTGCATACTATTATCTTCCATTTAATTGGATTCTCATGAGTATAAAGCTCTGCAGCAGAGGATCTCTTCCAGCCACGTCACTCACTTGGTTCTGTTTTTCAAGTATAACTCTGATATTACAAACAACGAGGCTCCAAGTCCCCATTAAATTATCTGTTCTTCTCCTTTACTGAATACAGAATTGTTGTTTTGGCTAGAATTAGTCAGGCACAGTTAGTACAATAACACTCAGTGCCTTCCTGTGTAGCACCTGCTGCATGTTATTTATTTCTTGTTAGCTACATAGTACAACAAATTGTGTCTTTTAACAGCTCATTGAGTAGAGGAGGAGAAAGTGATGGCAGTGAGATTGTTGATAATGTTCAATGATGTCAATATATTTCTTCTTAACTAATCCAGCTAGTAAATTTGCACTAATACCTATGTATTTCTTTGGAAAATTTTTCTGCCACATAATTTCCAAATAACCTTGAGCAGACAGCAGCATAAGCACAGACAATGACCCATGACTTTAACCTGTTAGCAAAGGTGTTTTTAATTGAATAAATGCAATATATGGAAATGAACTAATACCCCTTTTAAAAAACTTAAAAAATGTTAAGATAATGTTCAGCTGTTAAATTTCCATACAGTATTTAGAGTTTTTTGGATTTAACAATATGGTTAAATACCACATCACCAAGAGAACAAAATCTACACAGAGAGCTTTCCAGGGGACTACAATGTCATTAGAACATCTTCTAGAATATCCAGTTGCATGGGGCCTCTCAAATCTATGTGTATGCATACATTTGACAATTTCCTATCATATCCACTAATTCAGTTTTAACAATGGGCAAAATTCAACAAACAGTGCTTGAATAAAGTACTGGGACAGCTACTAATTTTTTCATCTGTGCATTTTGTTTTACTATGTTAGAGGCTCTAATTGAACTTTGTTCCAAGCTATTAACCTATGACAGAAGAGTGTGGAGATAAGATTTCACTGACATATAGAACAAAGAAAAAGAAAAGGCGTGAAAATTACAATGACAAGGTTGCCTTAGCAGTTTTGAGGTGGTAAAATAAAATCCCCGACTAATCGGCCTGGCTGACATAGGAAGGGTAAGGATGTGAAGAAGGGAGAACAATTTCGGGTTGAACCCAAGAGGCTTGGATGAGGATCCACAATAGATACAAACTGTTATTGCAAAGTTCAAATTGCAAAGCAAATTAAAGTATGTTTCTAATTGTTATAATCTGTACAAGAGGTCCATATACAGGGAATAAGCAGCATTGAGTAAATTCTTGATGTTATCTCAGCAGCCATTTTTTTTTATGGTTGTTGAGAATATACTAAAATCTTTGCTTTATATTTTGTAAATGATTTAGTCTTCCTGGTTTTCAGGAACTCAAATATCTTCAAAGTAATTTCTCTCTCAATATCATTATCTTAATTCTCACTTGAACCAAAAAGAATAAAGTATAAAAGCGTTATAAAATTGTTTAACTTATGAAAGTATTATATGTGGAACTTTGTATAACATCAAGTGAACAAGCCAATCTTTGTATCAAAGTTATGCTGTAACTGATGATTTGAATATTATTTCTCAAATATGGAATTAAATACTATGTGCAAGATGTAGTTGAGATATAAAATTATTGTAGCTCATCAACACGACCTTATTCCTGAAAAACAATGCCAATGTTTTCCTTCCTAGCCAGCATATGTATCTTCTGATGGGAGAAAATTGTTACGGAAAGTCTTGAAGATTTAAAGCTGGAAGGAACAAAAGTATTCAAGTAGTGTTTTTCCAGAATGAGTCGAGGGTACAAGAAAGTTTTAAGGCTCTATCTTGCAACCAAATTTTAAATATATTTGGTTTTTTAAATGTTATAATTTCATGTGCATCCTGATATAAATAGTAGTTGAAATTTTACCTGTGTTATTGGTTGGCTAGTTGTGAACACACATGCAGAAGGTTTATTGAATGTATGTTAATACTGGAATTGAAAAACTAATGTATTGAGAAATATAGAAATTAGGAATGATTATCACAACAAGATGAGTTCACAAATTCTATACTGAAATGCCTCCTGTTAGTTTCAAATGCTTATTTATTTTAAGCAGTAAGAAACATTATCTACTGATT
This sequence comes from Pteropus medius, assembly GCF_902729225.1. Lineage (NCBI taxonomy): Eukaryota > Metazoa > Chordata > Mammalia > Chiroptera > Pteropodidae > Pteropus > Pteropus medius. The sequence goes on along the minus strand of NW_024349519.1, from coordinate 15,168,238 downwards.
TTATTGATCCAAAGGCAAAAAACAAAATTATTTGCTCATTGGAAAAGATACTAGAGATCACTTTTGAGAAAACAAATGCACAATCCAAAGACTTCACAAATTTAAGCAACTTCTCAAACTTTTCCATTAAAATAATAATTTTTAAAGAAAAATTAAAATAACATTATCTAAAACATCTAGAGAATGTTTACTGACATCAAAATGATTACTTTTGATACAGTGTCACTGCAAACAATTGTTAACTCACAGCTCATGATGATATGCTATCTAACATTCTGATATCCTGTCAGCATAAGCCAGTAAGCAGCACCAGGAAAAGCACACTTTCAGAAATGTCTCTGCCAAAGGAGCTCTTTGAACATAAGCTAAGATAAAGTCAGAGCACTGGACTATCTTGAATGCAATATTATGTTACAACACTAAAAGATGGGTTTTATGTTCAGTTGCTTTTACTTGAGGACAGCCGTACAACTAGGGTCCTTCATGATCAATAAATTATGTCTCAGACTGCTATTGTTTTACTCAAGCCACATATAGTCCTGTCAGATTTGACTTATTATTCTGAGTTGTTCAGATCACCAGTTTAGAATGGTCTATGTCTCTGTATGCATAGACTACTAGTAAGAAAGAGAGACACAGTAGAATGAAGGCAGCCATTAGTTTGGTCCTTCTGATAACATCAGTTACATTGTTGGTAGCTGATAAATTAATTTTAATGCTTCTATCTTAACTTTTTTGCCATGTCAAAGATGAACTTGTCCCTAAATCACACTTACTTATTTAGAGTTTATATCATCAATTTTTCATCCTAGTCCTCATGTTGGAAAATCACAAGTGATTTAAACCCATGTTGCTTTTTAAAACATTCAGATCAAATAAAGATTTTTAGTTCATCTAAACTAAAGACTTGGTGAAATAAAATACAACTTCTTAAAAAATATGTATTTGATATACTTCGATTTGCACATAAAAATATAAAATATTTCCTCAATTCTAAGACAATATATTTTTCTTGATAACGACCTGGTAATTGAATGTTACTATGTTCAGAATATGTGAATTACAGAGAATTTTCTGATAGAGAAAGCATTCAGAATAAGTTTTTTTCCAAAACAAAAGGGACAGGAAGAAGCTTTAGTATATTCATAAATAATTTAAGAATTACTCCCTTTTTTTCACATTTTGGGAAATATTTCATTGTTTCCCTAATACTCAAAAATATCTTGCCTCAGTAAGAAAATAATTAGTCCATCATACTACTACTTACTTCTTAATCTTAAAAATATGAAAGGAAACATATGAGCAAACCTTTGTCCTTGAGACAGACAAAGATTTCTCAAATAAGATATAAAAAGCACAAAATATAAAAGAAAAAAAATTAAGTCAGAGTTTATAAATATCACAAATGTTTGAACTTTAAAAGACAATGCTGGAAAACAAAAGGTAAGCCAAAGCATGGACGAGCATATTTGAAATACATGTATCTAACAAACAATTTGTAGTTAGAAAAAAAAAAAAAACCTCAATAATTAAACAATCCTATAAAAAATGGGCAAAATATCTGAACAGACTTTTTCATCAAAAAAGATATATGAACAGCCAACTAGCACACAAAAAGACAATCAACTTCATTAGGTATTAGAGAAATACAAATTAAAAGCACAATGAGATACTACTTTATACCTATTTAAATGACTAAACTTTAAAAGATGATGCTGAATGTTGGTGAGGATATGGAGCAACTGAAACACTCATACACTGCTGGTAGAAATATAAAAAGGTCACATCTATTTTGGAACATTGTTTACCAGGTTTTTATTAAGCTATACATTCACTAACCAAATGACTCAGTAGTCCATTCTTAGATATTTGCTCAAGAGAAGTGAAACATGTGTTCAAAGACTTGCATCCAAACATTCACAGGGTCTGTACTCAGAAGAATCAAAAAATGAAAATAAGCCAATGTTCATCATCAGGCTAATGAATAAAAGATGTGATATATCCATACAACAAAATCCACAATAAAATGAATGAACTATTGTTACACACAATTATGTGATGAATCTCAAAAACATGCTGGGTGAAAGAAGCCAACTTCAAGAGTATATGCTGTAAGGTTCCATTAACTTGAAATTCTAGAAAAGGCAAACTAATCTAGAGAGAGCAAATCAATGGTTGTCTGGGGCCAGAGGTAAGGGAAGTGAATGACTACAAAGGGGCAGAAGCAAACTTTGAGGAGATAGAAATGCTCTTTACACTGATAGTGATTTCATGAGTATATATATATACATTTATCAAAACTCACTAAATTATAAACTTTAAATGGGTGCAGTTAATTGTAAGTAAATTAAACTTTGATATATTGATTTAAAGAAAAAAGTAACTTCACAATCATTGTTTGAAAATTGTGTAAGTAAATGTGATTTGTGCATGCTTACAGACCAAACTATTCTATTGGGAAAATATTCAAAAGTACACATGGCCTCTAGATGAATGAGGCAAATGTAAATGTGAAATAATTTATGCAAAATGCATCTGTTAAAAATCATAAAGACAAGTAAAGTCAAAAGGGTTGAAAATCATAAGAAAAAATGCATGGGAATCCATGTTATTTAACATGCATAAAAGAAATTAGAAATACCCTAAAAGAGATGATAAATTTGATTAACTAGTCTCCAACATCAATGACATCTGATACAAAAATTAAATGAGACAAAATTGCCATAAAATTGAGATAAGACAAAGAAGAATCCAAAAAGTATTGAGTTAATATTCACAACCCTAAGTAAAATGAATGAAAATTAGTTAGGATAAGTATTTTATTGCATATGCTACTCCTGTGGCACTCTGCCTGTAACTGTGACTACTGGGTAACTATTAATCCCCATCTCTAATCTGGCCAGGAACATTTTGCTTCTTCCACCCAGAGATGTTACACCTTGGTTAAAATACTCATTACAGTCTGCCTCATATACAAACAATAAGCATCTCTGGGGCAAGAACTCTCCTTATTTGAAAAACAAACAAATAAAAAAACAAACACAAAAAGACACCTAAAACAGTACCATGCATGTAAGTTACTGAATACATACTTCTTGTGATATTAGTGTAGTTTAAGAGATTATCACCCAAGGAAGAATGATGGCATTGATTACATCATTTAAACTTTCCAGTAAATAATTTAAACTTGTTAGTAAATAATTGAGTATGAAAGGGCATTTGGTTTTCTTTAAATAAGTATGGATGTAGAAATATTTATGGTCTTTATAGGATAAACAGAATTTTAACAAACTACCACTCAAACATCACTGAATTTTAAATAAAGAAAACCAGGGCATCTTGCTGGGGAAAAACAAAAAACAAAAAGCAAAACAAAACCACACATACAACAGTAGTGTTTCATTGGTGTTTAGTGGAAGTCTATTTTATTCTCTCTAAGATAAAGTTCCCAAAGGAAAGGTTTAAAAGGAGTTCTTGCATCTTTAACCTAAGAGGATGGAGACCTTGATATGAAGAAAGGACAAAGCTAAGATTGCAGGAGAGAGAAAAGAATTGAAAACAATCAATGTGTTGATGCCAGCTTAAAGAGGGTCACTGAGAGATCAGCTTTACCTGCATCTGTTCCTTAATTAAAAAGAGAAAGATGTCAGTGTCCACTACTAATCACTATGGTAACATTTAAAAATCAGGCAATTTGAACTAACAGTCCACTCAAAGGCAAAGCCAAGTGAATGTTTAAGTAAATCCATATAATATATAGACTTATTCAAAATAAGATGTGGCAGAGCTGCAAATAAAGTTTGAAAATTAAGTCAAGTGTTTATTTTCTTCAGGCATCTTGTTAGTCAGAAATAGTAAAGAAAACATGCTAAGGAAAAGGCAGAATAGGATACGACATGTGTGAGGGGGAGGCCTTTTAAAAGAGCTTTTGAACAGATTTCCATTGTTTCTATGCACAAGTTGCATTACATTATCTTTTGCCTTTCACCATTTCTGTGATCCAAGCTACATCCACCCTAATTGTCTCTGATTTTCATTGTTCACTTTGTTCCATTTTTATTCTGCAGAAATATATTTCACTTACACTAATTATTGTTTGTGTATGTTTTTTGTTAATTATAGATTTACCATCCTTTTATCTTCTTGTTTCCTATCTCCTCATCCAATTCATGCATCATCATTATTGTCATCAAAGAATGTTAATCACTGAAAAATGCGGTTTCCTTTTCAATAAATCAAGCCAAACTTGTAAAACTTCTCATTACCTGAATGATGTCACATGTCATTTATCATACTATATATATCCCACACATTGTATCACTGACTTCTGTCAGCATGCTAGCTACTTAGTTATTTATTCTGTAGGTATTTTCCAGGGTAAAAAAAAATAGTAAAAAGTTTAAAACACATTAATTATGGTCATTATGATAAAATACAAAAAGAAAGCAATATTTATACACATAGCATATGCACTTGTTTTCTATTTTAGACAGATTTTATAATATTGGAAAATTATTATTATCAAACATGACTTTTTGATATAATGTATTTGCAAAATGTATCTTATTTAACAAGGTACTATCCTCTACCAGTGTTTAAGTCTTTACAAAGAAACAGGCTATTTTCCTACTTCAGTGTCACCTTTCTCAGAACAGTAGCAGTTCCATGGAGCAAACAAGGTATTTTTCAAAGAAAAAAAGTAATAACACTGTTTGCTTAGGCAATATAATGTTCTATTGATGTTATGTTCATTATGTGGTCATCATTAACATTATTTTTATCTGTACATGGTAAAGAGCATGGTTAAGCTCTTTGAGCTAGCAATATTTCAAGTTTTCTCCACCTCACAGGGCCTCTATTCTCCTAGTCCTGTGTCCAGTGTTCTGAACAGTAGCATATTTGAAGCATGTAGGCTTCATACTATAACAACATTTTATTCAATTAAAATGAATCTATATTTTGGAAATTTTATTACACAGCTACTACAAATAAGTGCCTTAAACGTCTTATCTTGATAGTATGGCTTTAAATAACACTTTCATCATAAGTAATCAATTTTCATATCATCAATTTTCCCTCACATTTATTCATGCTTTTAAAAATCTTCTAATGCCTGGTCAGATAGATAGCAGCACCTGACTACTTCAAAATAGTTAGCCAATTTAAATGAAAGAGCAGAAAATAATTGGTAAAATGCTTCTCTTTAAAAAGTGTTTTGAAAAACTACAAAAGCATCACTCTAACATTTGTTTAAGATATTTATCTTTTTCTAACTTTAAAGAATTATGCACTTCTACCACTTTCTGCCTCATTAAGTGTTTCTAAGAAGGCAATTTAATCCTTGGGAGTTCCTCTATTAAAAGTAGTAAAGACAGTCCTGATCTTGTAAAACACTTCTGAAAGTGAGAAACAAGTAGCTAAGTCTCACCCACAATCACCTGCTTCTTTATGCAAATCCTGAAGCTTGCTGCTTCTCATATCCACTAGGGGGATCATTACACAGTAAAAATAGATTGGTCTCTTTATAGGTGTTTTCTTATTTTCTCATTTAATAGCACAAAGAAAATTTGTTTTAAAGAACAACAACAAAATCACTTCAACAGAATGAATGGTAGATATTTTAAGAATATTGAATGTTAAAAATCATTTATGTTTATTTTTAAAAGATAATATTTTAAAGTCTATGTTTGGAAACTAAGTCTACAGTCCATGTCCTAGTTTCCAAAAATTAAAGGCAGAAGCAGAGTCCTTGGAAAATCTTTATCTACAAGCTCAGATATGCTATAGCACAAATTTACTTTAATGCTAATATCAGTAATTTAGTATTATAGTGTCATTATAGTATCATTAATTTAGTATTAGTAATATAGTATCAGACAATAAATTTTTGTCTGATACTATATTAGAGAAATAGTGATGTTCACATTTTTTAAAGAAACTTGCAAAACTCGTTGACTGCATCCCTCTGCCCATATGAGGTATCACTCACTAGTGGATCTTCAACAGTTTTGACCTACATGTTATTTAAGCAAAAACATACAACTAAAGATTCTGTAAATCAACTATCTTGTCCCATTCCCTTGCCAGTGCAAATAAAGCCTCTAAAAATTCACGACAAGCTTATCTTTGCTTTGAATGAAGCCCAAGGAGTTGCTACCACGGAACAAAACATTGCAAAATTCATAGGAAACAACAACAATAATGCAGGCACCTTTATGGTCTAGCATTAATCTAGATTAAGACCTTATCTTATTCAGTTTTGTATAGTCAGCCTAGGTCCCACATCAAGTGTTCATTAAATATTTGATTAACAAATGGATGACTGACCTGGGAAGAAACATTAAGAACTACTGATTTCCCTATGATTCAGATACACAGAGAAATATTCCATTTTCACATTATCTCCATAAAGAAGACAAAAAGTAACTCACTGATGAGCATTAAGATGATATAGATTCAAAGAATTTTAAAGGCCTATTTCCCAAATTTTATATTAAGTCAGAATTTCCAAACCTCAGCATGACTGATATTTTGGAATAGATACCCTTTATTGTGGGAGACTGTGCTGTACATTGCAGGACATTTAGCAGCATCCTAGGCCTTTACTCTCTAGATGTCAATAGCATCTCCCAGTTGTGGCAAGCAAAAATGTCTTCAGACATGGCTAACTAACCTCTAATCAAATGTGGGGTTCAAATCACCATGTGAGAACACTGCGCTAAACAAATCACATTTCTAAATTTGAAATCATCAAGAGAAATCTGGAAAAGGCTTCATGGAATATTTTAAACATTAGATAACATCTATTGAAGGGCGAAGTTGGTAGTCACCATTTACGTTTGTGCTGCAGGGAGTGAAGAGTGTGTACAATGAGACCCATGAGTGACATATTAGAAGAGTCAAATCTGTCAGATCTTGGGTCTTACCAAGTCTAACTAAAACAATGACCATAATTAAAGTCATGATACTTTAGTATCATAACAGCAATAAAAGTCATGAATATATCAGTTGTTTTAATATCTAGCAAATCTGTGCATATCATTGAGAAACAAATTTTTTTTCTGTCTTGGTTAGCTCAAAATCAATGTTTATCGAGTCCACATATTTTAAAGTTGATAATTCCAATAATTCAGATAGTAGGTTGACTTGTGACAGCTACTAATTATTACAACCATGATGTTCCTTATATGTAAACCTCTAATCAAATGTGTGGTTTTTAAAAAAGCTTTTCTTGTTAAAATGTCAAAGCTGCAAAAAAAAAAAAAAAAAACACACCATTAAACCTTAGAATTCTTCTTCATGTGATTCTTCAAATATGTGATGACTCATAGGAGGCCCTCAAAAGCGTTCTTTTTTCTTTACTAATCATAGATTCAATCATTACTCATAAATTATTTTTCCTTGACCTTTAATTATTTTAGGTTAATCCAGTGTAGATATTTTCCACTCTCTCTGCATTTTTTCTTAATGTAATGGTCTCTAATTGGTTCAGCTTTTGCAAAGGGTCTTGCCATCACCAAGAATGGCAAGAGATTAACAGTAGTGTTTTTCTTTCCATGTATAAAGTAGCTAAACTTATCAAAAAAAGAATCAAAAAGGGAACAAGAAACCTTTAGCAGAATAAAAAACATCTAAAGTCATGTTTACCATGGCTCAACAACCAAAATATGGGCAAATATGTCAAAATGTTTAAATGGTTTTGCTATTGAAATGGATAAAAATGTCATCACTAATGACAATCCATTGACTGAATGATTTGATAATCACAAAGATCAAGAGTTTGGAAAACTGTGGCTTGGGTGGCAAATCCAATCCGTTGTTTATTTTTATAAATAAAGTTTTATTGGAACACAACCACACTCACTTGTTTGTATCTTATCTAAGGCTGCTTTTATGCTATAAGGGCAGCATAAAAAAATCACAGCAGTAATGGTCTAACCCGTCAACCTACAATGTCTACTTTCTGGTCCTTTACAGAAGAGGCTTATTAGTCTGTGCTGGAGAACATCCAAGTGAGACTCCATCAAGTAGGGAACAGGCAGATGGAATGTTGTTGATTTACAATCACATGCAGGGATACAGAACACTTCCTGGTACTTGTTTCTGAATCATTGCTTTTAAAAAGCATCAATGGGAAGGGTTCCTTTTTTCTTTCTTTCAGTATTTGGAAGTTTATTACCATGTTCCTTATAAATACTGAAAGGTAAAAAATTCAGTTCTGTGATTTAGATCACTGTTTCTCAACCTTATCAGACCCAAGACACATTTTTTAAATAAAGATTTTTATTGTCCCTTACTATTCTGAAATGAAAGTCATAAATAATGTAAATTACTCAGATACTAATTTCAACAAAATCGATATAATGTCAAAACTGTATTATAAAGGAGAAAATAAAAAGGGAATAATTCATAATAAAATAATATGTGTTCACATATGTAAATAATCAATGTCTGCACTGGAAGAAAAATGATCAAGTCAGATATTTGTAACTATATGTAGAATCACTAAAATCCAGTGGTAAAAGTACATATTGATACAATTGGATTGTTATTTGGTAATTCAAGTATCATAAGGGGAAGTGAGCTTTGAAATGGTGAACATCCTTAGTAAAGTTCAGAACAAATGAAATATAATCTTTCTTTGTTTTACCATTTTGAGGTACATTTCTGAGGAGAGTAATATACATTAAACTGTACAAAAGTACTTTGTTTTGATATGCAATACAAAGTTATACCTTTGGGTCAAACAATTATGAACTACATAAAACTTTTATTATTATACTGTGACGCTCAGGGCCTCTGCTTTAAGATTATGGGAAAGATTTCTCCAATCTCTAAGAGACTTCACTGAGATGAATTATAGAGAGATTTTTAAAAGCAAAACAATAAAAAATATGGGATGGAATGATTAGTGGGTAAGATTTTTCAACAGATTTCTGGACAATGAAAAGGTGTGGGAGAAAGAATGACATAAAAGCAGAGAAAACTACAACCTGGAAGAGCCATGGAAGGGCTACAAGCGAATATGTAACTAGGTACCCTTTTCTACTTCAGAAAGGTTCAGGACTTAGAAATTCTAGCCAACATGGAGAGTAGGAAGGAAATATGAAATGGAAAACTTGACAATTAAGGGCTTCAAATCCCCACTCACCTGCTTCATCCCTGCATGCACATTCATTGCCTGTAATTCAGCAATATACCAAACTCCCATGCAAAAAACGAAAGGATGTTTACTAATGAGATTGACAATCTTCCAAAAAAAGACCTCTCTTGTTTGAGGGATTGAGGAGACTTTAGTTTGCGGCTGGCCATCTGATCCTTCCCCTAGGTAAAGCTTGCCTATTGACAAGCTCTGTCCAGATGTACAGACCTGAGCCAACTTCTCTTTACAACTTTGTATAGGCAATCAAGAATCAGTAAACATATGAGGAAAGTTTTGGTCATGAAAAAAGTGAGCAAATTAAAAGAAAAAGATTCTAGTAGAAACAGATAATTAAGGAAAAGAAAATTTAAAAAAAATAATAATTTCAAACTAAAATCTTTAGAAAAATTTGACAAGATACTGAATTTATAAAATGATAGATTCTAAGAATAATAAAGTATCAGAAAAAAAGAAAGTATAATTAAAAATTAAAAATAGATGGGCTGAAGTTTTTTTTCTCTTCCAGGATAGGCTTAGAGATTGAACTGAACAAAAATACAAATGGAATGCAGATGTACCCTGATAAGCTCTGCAACAAGGCTAAAAAACAATGTGAATAGGACAGTCAGAAGGAGAGTTCAGAAATGGGAGTTGCCAGGAATAAAAACAAACAAACAAAAACCCTAAGCAGGAGGAAGGTACTTCCTAGAATAAGTGATATGCCAAAGAGTTTGAATAAATTAAGGATATGATAAAGCAAAACTTAGAAACAAACAAACAAATAAGGATAAAGGAAAACAATTAGAGACTTCAACATGAAAAACAAAGATTTCAACATGAAAATTTCCCTTGTTAGATGTATAGTGAAAATTTGCATAGTCATAACAAGGTAAATGCTGTTTACTGATCTTAAACTTTTAGAATCGACGCACAGATAAATAATTAGGATTTAATTATGTTTTCAGAATACCATTATGTTTTTAGGACAGAATGCAAACGTCGTCATATTTGACATTGTTAATTAAGAAGTATAAATGACAGAAATTGAAAACCAAAGAAAAGGATAGGGATGCTAATACCTTCCTTTAGTAAGATGGAACATCAAGAGATATTAATAGGAATATTAATTAAAGTATAAGTAGATCCTTAAGTTTGAAAGATTAATAAAGAAGCAATGTAATATAACCATGTCAAAGAATAGAAGAAAGAAGAGTGAGAGAATGTTATAGATGATTTGAATCCTCTTCTATAACAGAGGATGCCTCAAATGCCTAAATTTGATAAATCAAGAAACAGTGGTGTATACACATAATATTTACAGCAAAGAGTTTTAAATAAATGATATTGAAATACACAAATGCTAAACAAATGTGTGATATAAAAACAGGAAAGCTTTTTTATAATGCATTAAATAAGATCTAATTTGGAAGTAGAGATGAATATAAACGATATTTCAAGATAGATTTCTGCAACAAATTTCTGTCACATAAAAATATCTTTGAGTTCTATCACTGATAAAGTCACAGTACAGCTAATACTACTATAGATTGTTGCCTGTGCTTAATTTTAATTTAGATGTAATTTTTCCCCCTCTCCAAGCACACAGAGTCCCTGAATCCTGTTCATCGACTCCAGGTTAAAAATTCCTGATTTTGAACTATGAAGAAGAAATCAAAATAAAATAAAAATGTTTGTCTCTGGAAAAATCCATAGTATCTATGGATGTGGTAAGATACAGAACTGCTACTATGTACTATGTGATTTTTTAAAATCAGATGTTATGCATCACTTTGATAACATTTAAAACATTTTAAAATTTAAATTGTACATATATAAAGCAATATATATGTATATGTATTTGTGTATGTACATGTATATATTATATGATGATATGAGATATGTATGATATGATGTTCTAGGCATTATTGTGCTCAAATCTGATTCAATTATCTAAAAATAAAAAATTCCTAGGCCCTTACCTTGAAATCATTGGCACAGACAGCTATCGGTGCCCCCAATGACAGACAAGAAATTATCAGAGGTTATTAAACATCTTGATAATATCAAAACAATTAGATGAGATTACTTGACATGATCGCAGATCCTTTTTTAAAACCCTAGGAAATCCTATTCATCAGTAATTGTGTTTATTTAATTGTGGGCAGAAAAATTCATCTGCAGATAAAAGCAGACATTAGACTTGGTCAAACCTGAAAAAGCTCGAAGTAAAATAGGATCTAATTGACCTACATTATTCCTTAATCAAGGCATCTACAGTGTTAAAGATAATAACATAACAGAAAAATCAACCAATTCCAATGTAAGGTTATTGTAAACAGGAATTTGACAGATAATACGAGAATGACTTTAAATTACACAAATGTGTTCCTACTAATACTAGCAATAACTGAGATTATGCACATGAATGTTCTCTGGAGACTGAAAAGAAGGACATTTAAAAATAGTGGAGAGTTTTTGTCTCAGTAATGAGAAGTACTAATGATATATCTTTAGACATATCTCAACATTTCTAGTCTGTTTCCTCATTGGGAAAAACAAATAAATAAAAAAGAAGGATTATTCTGTAATCATATTTGGTCATATACAATTCTAAAAAATCTGAGTTTAATCTATGATTTAAATATAAGTTGATATTTTCTTTTTAGCACTAGACACTAAATGAGTATTTGGTTATTCGAAAGGACTATTCCTTCAGGAACTATTAGCAGAGTAGGTACAATCTAGGGAAACTTCCTCTGGGTGTAGTGCTCTGTGTAACAAATCTAAAATTCCTTAACTTTCGAAGTGGACAAAAAATTAAATAGACATTTCTCATTTTATAAAAAATACTCTGCATCATTATAACTATTCACCATCGAGCATCATGAGAAATTATTAAAAAATTAAAGGCATTATATCAGGCATGCAATATCTATACTAGCAGATTTACACTGGAGGTTACATTTTACTTTTCAAATTTCATAAAGTGAATGCAGATTCTTATAAACATCTCTGAACTTGGTAAGAATCATACCTTAAATGTAATTATGTGAAACAATAATTTATAGAGTACCTCCATTTAACAATCTACTATACTCAATTTATCCTATTTTATAGGATAAAATAGGATAAATTGAGTATAGTAGATTGTTAAATAGGTAATAAAATACTGGAGAATATTAAAAATAAATATGTTTTCTTCAATCACAAATAATTATTTCATTGAATTCAAAAGAGCTATTACTTTTAAATTTTAATATGTTATTAAAAGATAATATACATAGAAAAAAGTACACAAGCCATGGTGTCCAGCTCGATATTTGTAACAATTGAACATATCTGTAAAATCCTACATCCAGATCAGGAATTAAAACATACCAGGAACATCCCCCTGTATTCCTTTCTAGTTACCAATATCCCCAGGGTAATAACTATTCTTGCTTCATAAACAGCATAGATAAGTTTTGCCAATTTTTGTACTTTAAGTGGAATCATACAGCATATACTGTTTTATGTTTGGCTCATGCATTCAGCATTATACTTGTGAAATTCGCATTTAGTTGTGTGCTGTTATAGATAATATGTTTTTATTACTCTATAGTTTTCCATCTTAAAAATAAACAATTTATACATTCTATAATTTTTAGGCATTAGGGTAGTTTCTTGGTTTGGCTATTATAAGCTGTGATAGTCTGAACATTTTAGTACATATCCTATATATATACGATACACACAGAAGTGGAATTGGAGTTATAGGTATTGATTCATATGTTCAACTTTATTGATACTGCTAAACAGTTTCTTAACTGGTTATGCCAATTTATATTTTCATCAGCAGAATATCTGAACTATAGTTTCTCCATATCCTCACCAACATTAAATATTTTTTGTTTAAAAGCCCTCTTTTAATTTAGTAAATATTCATTAAGTACATACTAAATGTTAACCACTTTAAATTGATTACTTTTCTAAATATGTCAAATGATAAAAGATCCAGAGAGCAAAATGTTTTTATTATCCAAAATGCATTTCAAACCGTTTTTTCAGAACTATCCAACTCTTCATCACCTAACCAACAAAAAGCAAAATGATTTTATTTGGAACAAAAAAAAGGAAGATATTATTAAAAACTATGACATGACCTTCAAAAATAGAGGGTTCGACATCTCCTATGTATTATAAAGTCAACATCTCCTAGTTATTAGAAAGTATACTGACTTTTTAGTCACCTTAAGATTAAATAAAGTGATGATATATCTAATTGAGAGCAATGGAAATACAAAATACCCGTAACTTTTCCTTATGGTAGAGGAATCAAATGGATGATCCAAGGACCTGATGTGATTTAAGAGTTATGTTTTGTTTAGTCACCGGTGTAGTTTTGTCCTCCATTTTTGATAAACATTTAAAAATCAGGCCATTTTTCATAAATATCTAGACTTCTGACTTTTCTTTAAAAAAAAAAAAAAGACTGGGTAACAATAAATCCAACACATGAGAAAAATTAACAGCACCCTTTGGTTGATGCTGATGCTCTCCAGTTTCCCAGCATCCCCATTATTCCCAATTACTCCTAACATGAAGTCTGGGCCCAGAGCAGAACTGAGCACCAACTTGGCAAAAATTTTGAGGAAGCTGAGTTCTTACACTAGGCCCTGTTCACAAGTGACATTACCTTCCTCACTCCGGGGCTTAAATGCTTACAAAACAGACACTTAATTTTGTGGCATTGACATTTTATAATAAGCTATCAAGGACTTAGAGAATTTTAGAAAATGACTCCACATCATATAAATTTTAATAACTACTGACAATGACTACTGCTCTGTGAATATATCATAACATAGGGAAGGACCTGACCCTTAGGCCAGGTGGAACATTGGAGCTGGGGTTCTTGGGATTTCCCCTCACATGGAAGTTCCTCCTTCAGTGTTAAAAGTTATAAAATTCTAAATTGCTCCAAAGTGGCATCAGAAGTATCCATACAAGATCAAAGTCTGGTTCATTAAGAAGGGGAAGGTTATGATTCAAGACAAACTGCCATCACAGATTAAAGCACATCATTACCCCAAGCGCAGAAGTCCCTTCATGGAACGTTACATGTCCTTTTGATATTTTGTCAACAAGACAAAAGTGAACAAGATCGGAATATTTAAAAGTAATCTATATCCTAAAAATACACCAAGGTAGAACAAATAAGATATTAAGCTATTTAGCAAAATTAATGTAGTACTACTGGATATTTAATTTACATTATAAGGCATAAAAACCTTTGGAATAGCTCAGTGAGGTAAACTATTACTCTTTGTGTTACTGCTGTTTTGTTTACATTTCTTTCCTGAAAAACACGAAAAAATAAAGTTTCTTTAAAGCAATTTCTTTAAGTGAATTAGAGGTCAGCAGAACATAACTCTCCAGAAAAATTGGTTCAAGGACACAATGTGATGTTAACTTGAAGTAATGTGATGTTTACTTAAGGAGCTGAGAAACTGCTATTGGGGTGCTGTGAAGCCATTAGAGGAAAGTTCAATGTCAATCAAGGTGAGAGATTAAGCATAATGCTCACTAACAGAAGCCAAGATTTGACCAGTAAGTTTTAGTTAAAATCATGACTGAAAGAGAGCAAGGTAGTCATGGCCAGATCCGTCAGTGACTATGTACCTTTTCTGGTCTCACCCAGGTATATGGAAAACTATCCTGTTAAAAGGCATCACCTTCAAATCGACTTCCTTAGTGCCCCTTTCTTCTAATCCACCAGCATCCTGATGGATGTTTCTCTTGTTTCTCTGTTGAAAACAAGTACTTTCATAAAAAAGTAGACTCTATCTACCAATGCTAACGAACAAAATAGAGAGGTAACTAATTCAAAATAGCAAACAATACCACAACATTTGTCATTATATCTCAGAAATAGATATAGTTAGGAAAAACACATTTTTTCTTTCTTTTTAATATTCCCCGAATTACACTGAATATACATACTAACGCAGCATTAAAAAAGTCCTTCTCTGAGTTACTTCTAGGCAAGTCTTCGTAGAAAAGCAACTTCAACTTGTGCCTTTCCCAAACACTTCCCTTCATTAAAGCTTACTTGCAGTCCATTTTTAATCACCCAACCATCGTGTGGTTGAATTTCACATAATTGGTTAATTTATCCAAGAAAATTATAAGGAAGTTCTGTATGCTGCAGTAAGTCACATAACATATCTCAAAAGCAATATACATTACAATCAAATATACCCTTTTCTTCTTATTCCTTGTACCACCTTCACATTTAATTATAAGTTCATGACAAATCATTTTGGCATAAATATCAGGCATACTCCAAACAGAGAAAAAGTTACAATCGTGTATACAAAAACAGACTGCACATCATTACTGACATGCAGAATATAAAGATGTTCTTTCTAAAACATCCCTCACTGCATTGAGGACCAGAGTTAAGTAGCTGGTACTCCAAACTGGGAGAGTAACCCCATCCCTCCTCTTTCATACTATGTCCTTCCAGAAGTTGAATGCTAAGTTCAGGAGTTTCTCTGAACGAATCTTTCTTGTGATAAAAAGTTTATAAAGTTATGTTGATTTTAAAAATGCAATCAAATGGCTGGTAAAATACTCGTGCAGAGCTTCATTTTATAAAGAAATCTATAATAGTAATAGACTCTTGTTAAATTCTGTATGCTATTTTTTTAATTAAAAAAGTATCTTCATCTTCCCTTTTCCCCCATCGCTGTCCTGATTCACTTTGTATTTGTACTTTTTCTCTCACATAATAATCTTACATAATGTATCTGCTCAGCACCAAGCCATTCCTATTGGCTAATTCAGATTTCAACGTTAAGGTAGAAAAATTTTGCTTTGCAACCTCTTGCACGTAAATTGCTTGGAAACCAGAATCATACAATGCATATGACATGTCTGTTCTAACGAGAGCTTAGGACATTTAGAGCATGGCTTTTCCTGACAAAACCATTTACTGATTAGTTCACAGAAGAGAGTGAAAGTCAAACTCCTGGGACACCTCAGTAATTTATTCAGCAAAAAGAACCACCTAAAAGTTCGGGTCTCATTGAAAATAGCATCCATTAAATCACCCGCCATCATGCAAAAGTTCTTCCATAAATCACTTGTGGAATATTGTGAAATAGGACAAAAAATGGATTTTATTTTGGGTGGATCCCCAGGATAAATTTGGTCAAAAGTCTTTTACTTAGAAAAGAAGAATTAGAGTCCTACATTCACCACTAGTCATGATTAGAGATTAATGGACTAATTGGAATAAAGTATTTTCAAAGATAGCCACTATCATTGCTAAATCTAAAAGGAGTTATTCAGCCTTTATTATAATTTAGTCATTCGGCATATAAGAAATGGAGAATAACCATAAATACACGATGGTAGTATTTGGGACACATATTCGGATACGCTCCTATGTGTAAAGCAGGGTTTTGTTTTCCCCCAAATTCTATTCTGAATAATGTAGTGATATCATAGACTTCCTCGAACTCTAAAAACAAAGGAAATCTCTGTGAAAGAAAGATGAGAGACATTTTCTGATGATTATAAATATAGCAAATTTTTCTAATAGAGAGGATAATGAATTACATTAAAATTAGACTGACTTTTAATCTTGGGTCAAAAATATATAAGAACCCTTATTTTTAATGCAAACACAATTCCCCATGGTGAAATTTCTTTTCATGGATTTATTACATAGGTCAAAATTTCCCAGACAAGGAATTTCAGAGCAATTTACAAGGGCTATAAAGATCTCGGAGGCATAAGCACAAACCCCATTAGGAAACATCAGTTGCAGGCTTATTCCTCACTGCCATCCTTCTTCTCCTCACCTCCCTTTCACACCCTGAATCCCAATCACTCACATTTTCAAAAACCTTTTTCTCTTCCCTTTTTCTTCCTTTTCCTCAGCTTGAGGTACAAAACACTTATTCAGTCATTTAGCAAACACTTACAAGCACCTACAAAATCTGTAGTAACATACTACATCAAGCAAGATCTACTGTCTTGCTTTGCCCCTCTATTTCCCTAACTCTTTGATCATGACCTCTGAGTAGCAATAAAAAGAATATATATTTTCAATATGCATACTTTAACCTCTCCCTTTCCTTCCATCAGCACTTAAACAAACTGAAGTCTCTTTCATCTTAAAAACATAAAATCAAAAATTAAAAAGTAAACTTTTCTTAGACATCATTTTACCTCCAAAGAGAGAAAGGTTTCGCTGGAACTTTCTTCTTTCTTTTCACATTTCCTTACTTGTTACTCTTTTCTCCACTCACACCATTTTGGTTTCTGCATATCATTTTCCCAAGGCTGCCAGTGCTAGGCTTCTAATGACCAACACACCACTGAAACCAAGGGTAGTTTTAGATCCTCACTTTGTTTGATGTCTCAGTTGCATTTTGTCCATGATGGCCACTTCCTTCCTTATATACTCTCTTCTCTGGGCTAAAGGAAACTTCACTTTACAGGTTGTCTTCCTGTCTTGCAGCCTTTTCTGTAAACCCTATTCCCCCCTCAGGCCAAACCTTGAATATGAGAGTTCCTCAGAGCTGTATTCCAGGTCCTCTTTTCATTCATTAGATAACCATATCCATTTCCATTTGTTAAATTTCCACCAATGGTATTATATGCCAATGCCTTCAAAATCTCTATATTCTTCCTCGACCCATATGAAATGCTCAAAACCCACTTACTCAAATATCTACTCAACATTGCCATTGGATGCTTTTCGGAAAATACAAAATCAACATGCTCAAAAATGGATTCCTTCATTTGGACATTCTTGCTAACATTCCTCATTTCCATAAGGGCACCACAAAGCATAATGCTGGTCAAGAAATTATCTTTACTCTTCTCATCACCCCACACTATTCTTCATCTAATTAATAACTATGTCCCTCAGAGTCTATATGACTTAAGAGGCTTTTAATCTGACACCTCTGTATCTCCACCCACCATCCCATTCAGCCCAATTGCCTCTCTCCCACACCCACCCACCCATGTTTGAAATGATGAAATAGGCTATAAGAAACATTGTTTTATAATGCAAATCCGATCCAGTCATTCCCTAGCTAAAATAAGTTCCATGACTCTCCTCTACCCAAATTGTACACCTGTGGACAGAATCCTTCATAGCCCTCCACCTTGTAATTCTGTACCTCTCTGCCCCACTGCTCTTTGGACTGCAGCCTACTACTCCCCCTGGAGTCATTGCCCATGATGAGTTGACTCATCTCAGTTTCCACCTTCACACAATGTACTCCTCGTATGAAATTCTTTTTTTTTTTTTTCCCCCATCGTTCACCTAACTACATCTTGCTTCAGGTCTAATCTTAAAAGGCACCTCAGGGATGCTTCAACAAATTAGTTTTATGGTTTATGCTTATATTAAATAGTATATGACAGGTGTATATTACAAATGGATTTAACACGAGATCATACATTATAATTAAATATAATATTTTCAAATGAAGACCAAATATAAGTTAGTTACCTAGCTTAATTCATTGCCTTATTAATGCAATCAAGTCACAGCCATAAATCATCTAAATATCAGTATTTTTAGATTCATTTTTAAGCGACTTTGAGACAGAGGGTAAGAAAGTTCCTAAGCTTCTCCTCCATACTTCTGTTATTACTCCTGCTGTCACAGTGTAGAAATGAAAGGAGGCCTCATCTTTATGCCACAGCATTGGCAAAGCACTTAAACTCATCAGTCTCCTCAGCGCCCCTCCCCAGTGAGACAAAAACATCACCACTCCCTTTTGCGTGAATATGATACATGCTTGACACCCTGGCTCCAGTCCACCAGACTCTAACACAGAAAGTTTGAGTACCAAACCAAGCACATAGAAAAGTGAGTGCATTATAGGTAACACTGTCTTGTTTGCTCTAATTTTTACATTAGTGGCTCCCCGTTGCCCTCAGATTAGCCCACAGTCCCCATGGCAGCATATCATTTTCCTCAAGAGAAATAAGACCTACTTTGGTAGACATCCAGCACAATCTCCTGAGATTTAGTGAAAAATGCTTTATTATAGATAATTTTTACCCTTCGAACCAATTTTATGTTTCTTTCTACAATCATTCAGCCAGTCTTGAATAACTTCCCTGGATGTTTTTTTTCTTTGTGTTGGGGGTGGCTTTTTGTCCCTCCTCTTGATGAACTTCCTCTCTCTTTTTAGCAGTGTTTGCTGCTGCTGTAGTTCAGGGTTCTACCCCACCTATTATTATTATCATATAGAATACTTTTAATTAATTCTCAAATGGATGGCTTTTTTTAATAGATTACTAAATTCATTCCATTAGTCATTTAGTAATTAGTTCCCAAGCAAAAATTATGTGCCAATGACTGTGCTAAATATTAACAGTACACTGTGAAGAAACAGGCTCTGCCTTTACTCTTCTCTCAAGAAACTGAGAATCTGGTGGGGGAGATAGGCAATAAACAAGTAAACATGATGACACAAAATCCTGTAATTGTAAGCACATGAAGGAAACAAACATGGTAAAAAGCCAGAGGGGGGAAAATGGCCGGAAACTATTTAGATAGGGTAAAGAATTCTCTAAACTTGACATTTTAGCAGAGGCCTGAAAGATGAAAGGAAGCCAGACATGGTGGGTGGGTGTGGGAGAGAGGCAGTTCGGCACAGCAGGAGCAGTGTTCACAAATGCCCTGTTTTGGGGACAGCTTTCGACCTGTTCCTCAAACTGAATGGTAGTGTGGTTTCAACTTCATCAATGAGAGGTTAGTGGCTCAAGGCGAAGCTACAGTGGTAAGCAGAAGCCACAGCCTGCAGGACCTTACTGGCCAAGGCAAAGAACTTAGATTTAGTTCCAGTGACAGTGAGAAGCCAATGGAGGGCTTTAAACAGAAAATTACATGAAAATTACAGAAAAACACTCGGGCTTTGTGGGGAACAGATTTGTGGGAGTGGGGCGAGAGTGTAAGCAGAGTGACCAGTTAGGAAACTATTGCGAGAGTCCAGAAGAAAAATGGCAGAATAAGGAGATGGCAGTTATGAAAGAATAGGAAAGCCTCAAGATATAATTTTCAAACAGAAATACTGGAATTTGTTGATGAATTTAAACACAATTATACATATTTACAAGAACATCTGACAACTTATAATCTATACAAACATTCAGTTATGACTTAACTTCACATTGTAATTATAATGGGTATAATCAGTAGAATGGATGATACTAATTTAAAGCAAAGAATAATTTAGAGAAAATATTGAAAATACATCCATAACGAAGGTTCCTTTGAAAGAATGTTACCCACCTTTTCAGTTGAATAAACCTTTTATAGTCATTAACAACATATTAACAGCTTTAGTCTATCTGTTAAAACGAGTTCAGTACAATAGGAATATCATTTTTGTCATGACTAATGTACCTTCTCCTAATCTTTTTAAAGGGATGCTGCGGACTGCATTAGCTACACATTTCACTGGCCCAGCATGCTATCCATTCTTCATGTCACAGAAGCCCCCTTTTCTCAATCAGGATGTTCCTCTCCTATATTTATGGTTTGGGTATACACATGGCCCATGCCTGGCTCTGTACCTAGTAATCTTACTGGCCACAGAAAAATTGTATGTGGATAGGTATATATCCAAATCAGGCTTGTCCACATTTTTTTGAATCGCACACAGAGGGTGCCTCTCCCTTCCTGATGGACTGGAACTTTCAGTGCGGAGGAAGCCTGAGCTCAAGCCTGAGCCCTAGTCATAAATCAGAGCAGAATCAACTAGAATAGAAGCAAAGTCGAAGAAGGGTTTTAAAATCAAACTAATTTAAGTTAGTCTGAGCTGAATTTATTTCCCTATGACTGAAAGAGTTCTAACCTATATAGGAGATAAATCGAATAAAGAGAGCCCAAATGATATTGTGTAAAAAGTTTTAAAGGTTAAAGTCAAAGGTTAAAAGGTTGAAAAGCCAACACATCAGTTTGGAGTTTTTGTTCATTTGTTTTAGAGCAGAACTGTGTGTGTGTGTGTGTGTGTGTGTGTGTGCAGTGACATATACATGTATATATAATGCATATATATGTATACTTTTACGTAATTCTAAAATGCCCAGAGTAAAAATTCTAATAAGATAGATTTGTGTGTTTATGTGCATGCACACACTTGTGTGTATGCATGTGTGCACTTAAGATTGCATATGTATAGCATATATCTGGAAGGATACTCAAGAAACTGTTACCAGATTTTAAGGTAGCTCTATAACTTATGGAGTACAGAAAAGAGGTGGGGGCTGCAGTTATCTTAGGAATTCACAACAACTCTGTCTCCTCCTCACCTTTTGCTGGCCCCTTCCATGTAGATATCATCTTTCTTCCCCTGCACATTCTTCAACTAGCACTGATACCTCAAAGACAACAAAATCTGTGTGTATGTGTGTCTGTGCCTCTGGGAGAGGCAAGAAAACAAAAGGATAGGATGGGGAGAGATAACTATGGAATATGTTCAAAATATAACCAAGGAGCAGGAAAGGCAGATCTGAAATAGCATATTTGAAAGCAGTGGTGTGAAAAATATATAGCTGATACATTCAGATGCGTCAATAAAATGATTACATTAGGCTATTACTGAAGAAAATCCAAGTCCAGGGTGAATAATGTGTGCGGCTCACTATGTCTTCTGCAAGTCTATTTAACTCCAATGAGTAATATTGAGAGAGAACACGCAAGGCTAAGAACAATCTGCTTATCTGAATAAGAGAGGGGGCAGATGGCAAAAAAATAATCATGTTCTATAAAGATCTCATATAAGCCTGAATCCACGCCAATCTGCTGGACTTTGGAGTTCAAAAATTTTAAACTTAATCATGTGTAGATATTTTGTTTCAATTAATAAAAGTTAGTTAAGGATGATCTGTTGGGAAGGACAGCAAAAGAAAGAGAAATGTATATTTTCCCAAACTAATGACTGCGGAAATAGAGGTGACAGAGAAAAGAAAAAGAGAAAGTGAGCCAGGCACATTTCCCAGATCCTTAAGGAGAAGAGAAAGGAGGTGGGGGCTGCAGTTATCTCAGGAATTCACAACTCTGGCCAATACTGTCTCCTCCTCGCCTTCTGCTGGCCCCTTCCAGGTGGACATCATCCTTCTTCCCCTGCACATTCCGCATGGGCCAACTTGTTTAACTCTTGGCTTTCTTCAACTAGCAACTATACCTCGAAGACAACAAAGTGTGTGTGTATGTGTGTCTGTGTGTGTTTGTGTGTGTATTATATGTAATTTCTCTTCCTAATGCCAGCTCCATATTTTTACCTAGCGCTCTCTCTCTGGGTGACCCAAGCCACTAACATCGAGCATATCTACCAGTGAACTCATTATTTTCCATTCTTCAAACATATACCTCTTTCTGATTCCCAGTTAAGCATTATCATTAAACTAGAAATCCCTGAATTGCATTTAAAAAGTCATCATTCAAGATTTGACTCCAGTGATATTGCCTCTGAAAACTTTAATCTCTTCAAAGTTAACCATTCTGGGTACATCTGTCATATTTTTTAAACGTCTTTATTATAGTATTGATGACGATGTATTACATGATTTTATTTGCAGTGTATTCTTCGACATCAGTCTAGGAGATTCTAGAGGGTAAGAAATATATCTAATGCATTTTTCAAAACCCAGAATCTAGTATTGTATATATCATATCAGTAAAAGTTCAATTATTCATTAAATTTATTTATCTATACATTTGATTCCATTTCACAAAGTAAAAGTTATCCATTTTATATTGAAATGCATCATTAAACTAACATTTTAAATATTCGGCATTAACTTTATAGATACTTATAATCTTGCTGCAAGAATATGTAGAAGATGAAAATGTACAACAGAAGTGAATATCAGGTGGATGATTTTAGATCTGCAGCTGCTATTATTTATACTTAAAAATTACATACTATGTGAGTAATGGCATATAGTATAAATTCATGTGATTACCATGTGTCGGATATGTGAGAAAAAGAGAGGGAGAGAAAGTGGTACACATCTGTGTTATTAAAACTGTGTCTGTATTTAAAACAAGTATTTTCAGACTTCACAGGATCATTGGGTATAAATCTACTACTACCACATTTTGTCTACAATGAACTAGATTCTCAGCATTTTTTCTTAATATTTTTCCCTCTCATACCAGAGGCTAATTCAGACTCACTCAAGTCTTAAAGGACTCAGGGAACATTACCACATCTTAGTTAATAATTTAAGGAAGACTGTTTGCTCTACCACCCTGTCAAGTTTGCATTCCTGGCTCTTTTCAACACACAAGGCTAAGTAAAAAGCTAAAAAAAGTTCAATTCAGTTACATTAAACAAACAAGTATTGATCACACGTGTACCAAAGCATTCTACTATGGGCCAGGATACAGAGATGATAGAAACAGACAACACCTATTCTCAAATAACTTTCAATTAAGCAAAGTTAAAATTCAGAGTAAAATTTTTAAACTTTCTAATCTTATCACATGTACCTAGTGTGCAATCTAATAAGTAAATTCTTCAGGTATAGAGCAAAGTTTTCCAACGGGATGGCTAATTTTTTTTTTAAGGTTTAATGCATTTTTTTTTTTTAAAAAGCTTTTTTTAGTAACACTTCAGGGAAATAATTATATGATTAAAAAATTTTTTTTGTCATTCATATTCTGTTCTGGAAGTTGGTACCAGAATAATAAATGTCCATCAATGTTCATGTGACATGGAAAACAAGTAAAAGACAAGGGGGAGTTGTCTTAAAGTTAAATTATTGAGGAGATAACTGCATCAGAAATATCTACTTCTTGAGCTGGAATTTTAAGAACCAGTCCCAGAAAGCTAAATTTATAGAGAAATAATTGTCTCTCTCTCTCTCTCTCTCTCTTTTTTTTTTGGTATATATTATAAAATGGTTACCACATAAGTTTAGTTAACATCCATCACTATATAGTTATATTTTTTTCTCATGATGAGAACTTTAAGATTTACTTCCTTAGCAACTTTCAAATATACATTAACTATTCTCATAGTTATAAAAATTATATGAGGTTATAGAATTTATATAAGTAATTATTCTTATAGAGAGCATATTAAAATGCCCTCACACATAAAAACTGACTATAAATATTTTAAGTCTAGCTTTAGAATCAAAAAAACCAACCAACAATATTAGCAGAATCAAATGATGATGGAAAAAGTTACAGAATTTATAAACTAAATTGTAAACCCAAACTTTCTTAAAAATATAATAAGGCACTTTAATGGAGAGGACAGGAAAAAAAGAAAGAACAGGCCGTTGCATGACACATGCACCTAGCCCTGTATTTTCCTGGAACACATGTCAGTGCCCAGAGAAGATTGCTCACAGGAGACCAGGATCCCTGGTAGGTGAAAACTAAAATGAACCTAGCATTGTGATCCTGGAAGACAGGGTTATATACCATCTGATTCTATAGATTTTAATATTTCTCTAATATTTTCAATTTTGCAATAAAAACATAAAACATTGGATGGCATAGTGGCTTCCTGCTCTGCTTTAATAAAATATAAAATCAAATGCAGAAAGTCACTCATGAGATTCTGGGTCTTGCTACTGTGAGCAAGTAGATCACTCAGGACGTGTTACTCACTCCCTGGAGAAGGTCACATGCTCAGCTTTAAAAAGTCATGAAGGAAAGTCCGGTGTCATCTCCTTTCATCCAAGGTAATCATTTTATGAACTACGTTACTAGCTCTGGCATCTCACCTAGAAGTCACAATCATCTGGAACGTCCTCTACATTTAAGAAAGAAAAAGAAGAGATGACTGTAGTGTGAAATCAGGGCGGGGAGGGGCGGGGTGAGGAACTGCCTTCCCCTTTTAAAAGCAGCATCAATTAAACCCAGGGGAGAGGGGTACAGTTTACTAGTTAATTAGTCCAGGGATGAAGTTCTTTCATGTGTAATTCAGAACAGGAACACCTGGTGTGCGGCTCTTCAAAGCACAGGGGGAGTAGGGAAGCCAAACAATGCAAGAGAGGTCACAACAGAAAGCAACAGCACAAGAACAAAAACTGTTTCTCTCTGACCTTCACCCTGCTGTAAATAAAATGAGATTCCTGAGGGTCCCCTCCCGCATTGGTCCAGGGAGAACAAACAGTTCCTGGCCCACTCGGGGAGTTCTAAAAAGACATGGTGTTAACTAATTGTTTTATAACCCAATTAAAAAGAAAACAGAAAACCAGAGAAATGCAAATAGGGATATAATGATTATAATCACATTCTGATATATAGTACACACCAAAAATATTGACATGCTCTCTCTCTGATGTGCGACCAGGGCTGCCCAGGTAACAGTCAACAAAATTAGGAAGGGAGGCTTCTACTTTAGGAGAAATTACCTTGTTCTATTGAATCGCAAATTGAGCACTTTGCTAATGGAACACCTCTCCTTGTGAATTCTAAAATGGTGAGGTCATTTAAAAAAAATGTTGTTTCTAAACATTCTGGTTGTAGACAGGTTGATAAATGCAGGTGAAGAAACATTAATGTTTAAATTGAGCCAAATAATATATGATTTCAGCTGTGGTATCCATTTAAAGAAAAAATAATAAATTTTTAGGGGTTTTATTAGTGGGTTCATTCAGAAGGAATGAGGGAAAGTAACCTGGAATGGATGGAATCTGGTACCTTTTAAAAACCGCCTCCATGAGAAATTCAACAACAGAGAACACAGTGTCTACAGATATCATGAAAAAGCCTGCCATAAAGGGTTTTAACCTAATTTTAAAGATTGCAGGTTTAGAAGAAAATGGCTTAACAATTTCTAGCATCGATTATACTTGTTTCTGCTCTAAGGAAACCTTTAATACAAATAGTCTCACACCTCCCTTTTCATGTGTATGTTCGGAGATGGGGAGTAAATGTCTATTTATTTATATCATACATACACAAACACATATAAAACCAGGCTTCTGATCCATTAAGCCAAAGATGTTTGAGAGACAGGGAGATGGACAAGAAAGTGAAGAAATTGTGAAAATGTTCTTAGCACATCTCTAGAGCTCTATATCTATATAAAGAATGAACAATGAGCCAAAGACGGGAGAGTTGAATAAAAAAAGAATTATCTGGTGGCACAAGGAAAAAAAAGTCACTCAAAGGAAAAGTAAAAATAAGTGTAGACAATTGACTTGAGACTTATATGTGCATGAAGATACATTTTTAAACTACTGAGAAAGAGAATATTCTCCCAACCACTGTAAATTATTAGTTTCAGGTTCTAGCTATTTAATTAAGTAATAACCCAGAAAAATAAAAGTATCTTTCCCTTGTATACTTTTTAATTCGCTTGCTTATCTGTGCTAGACAGAAAGAATGAACATCAGCTCAAACTGAAAAGAAGAGAAAGCAGCCTTACCATGAGCCAGCCTAGGAGGATGGGCACAGAAAAAGCCAAATACTACAACCAGAATGCACTGCTTCCTCCAAGGCTGTGTAGAAGTTACAAAATGCCATAAGGATCCCCTTATTTTTACCAGCGTCACCCCAGACCCACTTTGCTGTTTTCTTTTCTTATCAAGAATATCCAATTGCTGCTAAACCACCTTGGTCTAAACTTTGACAGCGTCCAATGCCTAGTTAATGCCCACTTCTAATCCCACCTCAGAAAAAGCAGCCAATCCAAAACTAATCATTCCTTCTGTAAGATTCTCGAGAATTCTTCAGTAGGAACCCAACCTGAAAAGTGGCTCTCTGTAGGAAAGGGAGCAGTGGGGAAGGTAGAAGAGGAGAAAGGAGGTCAGGTATATGGTGACAGAAGGAGATTTAACTTTGGGTAGTGAACACATAATGTAATACACATATGACGTATTATTGAATTATACACTTGAAACCTATATAATTTTATTAACCGATGTCACTTCAATAAATTTAATTTTTTTAAAAGCTGCTCCCTCTTTGCTCTAGTCAAGGGAATTCCACGGCTTTTTGGAATTCCCTCTCTCACTACAAGCCAATAATAAATTTGATTTTCGTCAGACTACAAGCTTGTTTTTGGTGGTTTTGACTAATTCGATTTTATACATTCAGTAAGCAACTGTTTAATATCTATGATGTGGAATCCACTCGTATTCTGAAAAAGCTAAATGAAAGTAAGTAGCATTCCTTGTTTTCCTGAGGCTCTATTGTCTTGAAGAGATAAGACAGACATATAAATAATAAGTGCCACATGTAATAATTACAACAGGACAGGTATAAACAAAGTACTCTGGATGTTCAGAGGACAGAAGGATGGCTGTCAGGATGGATCTGAGGATGCTTAGAGGGAAAGTAGCATATGGCCTGGACCTTATAAGAGATTTCATGAGGCCCGGGGGCAGGTAGTCTAAGTGGAGGGGAAAGTGGGAACCCAGGTGTAGAGACTGGGAAGACTGGAATGCATTCAGAGAATGGCGACCTACTCTAGTTGGAACACAAAGTATGTATGTGAAATTACTGCGAAGTCAAGTCTGAGACTAGAGTGGATGTACTTTATTTGGTAGATGATATGGAACCACTAAGATTTCTGAACAAGGAAATGGTTCCTTCAGAGGTATACTTTAGGATCATTTACTCTATAGTTTTATGAGAAACTGGAAAGTGTTAAAGAAAAATTATTCATTCTTGATACTTGTTAAAAGAGTAAGGTAGACTTTATTCACAGGGCAGTATTACAATGGAAATAGAGACCACGATGTTACAATGGGATTTTGTAGGGAGAGAGAAAGAGAGAGAGAGAAAGAGAGAGAGAGAGAGAGAGAGAGAGAGAGAGAGAGAGAGAGAGAGAGAGAGAGAGACACTAGGCTGAACTTAGAATAGGAAAAGGAAAAACAGCAATTTATAGCAAAGTTGTAGAATAGGGGTCAGTGGATGGAAAATTAGTAAGAGGAAACATCAGGGGTAAGAGTTGATTCCTAGCTGAACAAATGTAACAAGATTCTTGCTGAAGGCAGGTCGGGGTATTCAGACATCACCCAAAGGAGGTGAAAGATGAAGAACCTAGTCTGATACTGAGAGTGATCAGATAGTGAGGAAGAGGGATTCTGGCTAACCTGATTTAGCAAGGTTCTTGCTGAAACTGAGCAATGCAGAGGTGAACTAGGAAGCATAAAAGTCAGGCCCTAGTTGAGAAGAGAGTTCAGAGTAAAGTTTGGGCAAAGAGAGGCTCTGCCAGAAGATAGAAGACTTTTTAAAAAAATAATTGCAATAGCCAGGGTTTGAAGTAGGATGTTGAAAACAGGAATGAGAAGGAAAGAAGCACCTAAGAGAGATACTAAAAGCAAAGTATCAGACAATAGTGACAGGACATGTGAAGTAAGAAAGAAGAGTGAGGGAGGACTGCAATGTGAAGCCTGGGTAACCAAGAGACCTAGGGAACCCGGAGCAAGTATAGGAATCTGGATGGAACAGAATACCGTGGAGCAGAGTCTTGGGTTTACATTTCAAATCCAATCCACAGTGGTCCAAATTCCCATACTGTATCTGTTCTATTTTAATAGCTATCTTATAGAGAAAGTAAGTGACCTTTTCAACTAAAGGAAGTGATTATCTTACAGTGAAATGTGAGTTTAAGTACCACTTACAGTCATTACTACCTATGTGAACTTATAGTTCAATTAAGTTCACAATTACTTAACCTCTCTAACCCTAAAAGTTTCCCTCTGTGTAAAGGGGATTATAATAGTATCTGTCTTATAGACATGTTGTGTTGACTAAGTTACATGAGTGAGGGATGTAGAGTGCTTGACCAGCATCACTAGTGTTTAAGATTCAGACCTGAGGGTGTAGGGGTGGGGTGGGAGGGCAGTTTGACTGATCAGAGGCTCTTTCTGGACCTCTGAAAGCATACCCCAAACACATGACTTTCTATACCTATTAAAAAATTAAAAGCTGCTTTAACATCAAATTCCCATTTTGGAAAGGACCCTTGCTTCTACTTCTAAAGTTGTTTTATGTTTGGTTATTTTTTTAAATGTGAGTGTGACCTGATGCATTCGAACTGGTCATTCATCGCTTTACCTCAAATAAATTAGAATTTTAATAAGTTTATTATGCTATAAAAATCTTTTTAGATTTGTTCACACTCAAAATTGCGTGCTGCACTTCAAAAATATCATTCACTCCTGAATAGGGCTAATAAAGTTCTGGAATTTTAAAATATCTGGGTCTTACAAGAACAGATAAGATTTAAGTGTACTATTTACATTTCAAAGTGATCTTCATTTTCAAAACCTAGCTTTTAAAAATTGGTTTGTAGTGCATAGAGAAAAAAGGTAATTTGTTAAATAAAACACCAAAATAAGTGCAGTCGTTATTTACAATTATGGGTGGCATATGTGGTCTAATAAAGTAATCTAACACACCTATGCCAGGCACCTTCTTTCCTGAGATTCTGCCGTACCCTGTGGTGAGGAGGTACAATAAACATGGAGGGGGTTGGAGGAGTCATATATCAATTGCCATTCACTGAGTTGTGAAAAAAGCTTTCTAACATTAGCCTTGATGAACTATCATGCATAAATTTCCAATTTACAAATATTATATTTCTTGATTTTATATTAGAATGAGTGAGACTACATGAGAGCTTACCAGTGGTGATCAGGGAAAAGAAAATATAAAGTATATATAAGTATAAAGTCCAAAGTTGTCCTCATCCAGGATCATGATGCTCTTTGTGCCCCTTAACTAGGTAAGATCAAATCTACCACCCAGGGCTGAGATGTAGTATCTCTTAGAGTGGCCTCTTGTTGGGCAGTTTGAGATGGAAAGTAAAGACTTGGTAGCTAATAGAACGTGAAAGGAATGGGCGCAGGTGCAATGCAATTACCTGATGAGAACTCGGCATCTTGCGAAAGGCATCATGCTATTTTGGAGGCCACTAGTGGGTGTAACTGATTTACATCTCATTCTTAAATATAAACTTTTAGCAAAATCTTCTCAAAAAAACAATGTCAGAGTAAGTTTCAGAGCACTGAGAGAACAGAGGCATACCCACTGTTTATTCCTGTGTTCTGTAGCAGAAGTATCAAAGCAAAAAAGGAAATGTGCTTGCTTTTGACAATTGAATTTTTCTCAAATTCATCTGCTAACACTTTCTTACATTGCAGTTTGCATTTATTTTGCAAAGATTATATTGATCCTACACACAGGGATGACACCACTCCCCTCCAGGCTGGCCTGTCAATCAACATACCATCTCTTCACATACAACATGTTCCATATTTTCTTTGCTAACATAGCCAGTGGTGTTTTGGTTTAGTTGTGCATTAAGTTAATCTTACATTTTCATGAACACTTAAACATCAAATCTAAAGATTCGGGGAGAGAGTGGGCATTCATTACAGAAGCATTTGTGTGTTTGCAGGGTAGGAGTGGAGAAACATGTTGGTAGGACAGTAAGAAAACACATACTTTCGTTTTAAACATAGTCTTAAAAATGCAAGTCTAAAATTCTATTCTTACAAAATGACCTTCTGTTCTCAGTATATGCAGGTGAAAGAACAGATCATAATAGGTACACTTAAGAGACATAAAAATCTGTCATATCAATTTCAACTATGTACATTTACAGGATGGTCCTGGAGACAGTCCTCCCATTTTAAAAATTGCTGTAGGATGTTCCAGCTATTGCCACTGCGTGTGTCCCAGGCAACATAATAGATTATACCTCGATTCCTTAAAGAGCACCCTGATAATATGCAAGGCTAAAATGTCAGAAGCTATTAGAAACTCTCAGATGCACAATATATCTCCATCCCTGAGTTTTCCCCTTACACTGCGAAACACCAGACAACAGGCATGCAAACTGCTCAGCTGCAACTGTTCCAAGTCGAATAATTACAACTTGTCAGAAAGAATTAATTTTCCCATTTCTCATAAAGATGTGTAAAAATTACCATGTTATTATACACTGACACTCTCTGGAGGCAGACACAAAATTTAATTTTGAATTCTTTCCGCATATTAAATTAAATCCATAAATAAGAGTTTAGGCATTCACTCGGAAGCATATGTTCATTGGGAGCGAAAGCCAACACGAGCCCGGCTGTAATGGCTGTTGTAATGTTTTAATAGCTCGCTTCTTCTAAGCACCAATAAATTTACATGATCATAACAGTCGTGGGCATACAAGAAGCCCATTACTGTCTGGGCACAGGCAGCAGCGTTAACAGGATGGAAAAATGGAAAAAGGAAAAAAACTCTTAAATAAAATTAGGCAACTGCACTTGTCAGCTGCTCCATGATTGAATTTTTAATATTGTGGTCAATTGGTCAAAACAAATAATGGGATAAAATATTTTAATGTATTTAGAACCTGTTTCTGTAGTTAGCCCAGAAAATAGTTTTTTGTTGGTTGGCTTTTCAAAAAACAGACCTATCTTGCTATTTTGAACAATTCGATTTTTAAAGACACACACTATAATTTTTAACCTGTTAGAGAACATTTGCTCTCTATGTGCCTATATTCGAAATCAGAGCATTTCAAATTCGGCTCAAAGAGTGATTCTTTTTATCCAATGGAATCTTGCCTTAGGGAAACTGCTTGGGGTGCTAAGAAGTGAGCTCTAAGGCAAGTCTTAGGGGACGCTCTAGAGTATTACCTGTCTGCCCTCTGCCTGGATTAGAGAATGCTTTCTTTTAGAGATTCTAATGAATACATGTTCCATAATTAGAATCCAAACTTAATAGAAAACACTACTGCCTTTAGGCAATTATAGAGATGGTATAGGTTCCACTTATTAGGGTTTGTTTTCTGAATAAACAGCTTACTTCTTGACTTCTACGAGCAAATTCACGCTGGTTGTGAAGACAAAATACAGACAAACCTATAGCATATTTCATAATTACTTAAGTGTTTTTCAAGGATAAAGTGTCCAAAACAGTGAATATTTGTATAGTACAGGTTAATGTTGGTCAGTTGGCATTTCAGATCTGAATCATACAGATGTTACCACCGATGGGAAGCTATGGGAGTGTAATGGGGTGGGCATGTTAGTAGAGAATTAGAGAAGTAGTGATGTTCGAAAACAAAGGTTTTGTTAGGAAGAAAATGTGAATGGGCCAAAGCTTTTTCCATAAAGGCATGATGAGCATTTCATGCCTAGAGAAGTGATATGAATTAAGGCTGTAAATGAGAAAAACAATCATTTTGAGGAAAATGGCATGTGGATTTGACCATATTCATCCTTATAGATAAAGACAATAGTCACATAGGTGATGCTTACCCCTACAATCTGTCTTAATTGAGCTAGTACTGCAATCTAAATGTATTTTTGTTTTATAGCTCAGTTTTGAAACATAAGGTGTTTTATATATGTTCAGATTAACATAGAAGTCAATAGTTTGAGAGTTTTCTGTTTGGGACAAAAGAGACTAAATCTATGAACTTGCACCACAAAAATAGATAACAAACTCTTTTACCTTAATGAGAAAAGATCTTAGAATCTTCTCAACAATGTATGTCCATACTTCTATAAATCATTGTTGTCATTTAATAAAAAGTCAGAATAAATAACTGTTCTACTTTTCCAAAGCATGCATAAATGCAAACAGAATCTCTCTTTAAAAAACTAAGGTTGCTTACTACTGACTAAAGTCAGCTTCAGATTTTTCAGTTAAACTTATAGAAAAATTGAACCAAATATCCTAATAGTTCAAGTACCACATAACTATATTTCTATCAATCACACATATTTAAAACAGATAATTTTTTAAAAATCACTAATCCTCAAAAGCTTCAGAGGAAAAGACAGAGCATATTTCTAGATCAGAAATAGAACAAATATAAAGCCATAAAACATCCTAGGAAAAAAAGACATACCTTCCCAAAACTTTATAAATGACTCTAAGTACTTTCTGCAAACATCTCTCTTTACTGTTAAAAAAACTAGACATACATGAAATGTTTTAAACCTCTTTTTAAATATTTCTTCTACGTAATTTAATTCAGATTGGTATTAAAATAGTTTACCAGGTGAAACATATTTATATCCAAAGTGCTGCAAAGTATTATTAAACAAAGTAAAATCTGTCAGCAAGAAGTTTTAAGAAAAAAAGTGGTGTGGACTACTTGGGTAATGGAAGATGGTGGATATATTGAAGGAAGTTAAAAGGTTTTTTCAGTTAAACATGTATCAAGGTTGACAAAAAATATGTTTATTAATAATATTACTTGTGGTATAGAGAGAGATTTTGACAAAAAATAGTAGTACAAAAACCATCTCTTGTTCACAGTAGGGTTTCTGGCATTGTAAATGGTTGGCAAAATCCTTCTGAAGCCAAATGACCTACAGCCAATTTCAGAAAGAACACTTGCTTTCCCAAAAGACAAGTACCTTCTCTGATACAAGTTAATCCTAATAAACACAGATGAAATGCAGTTTATAAAATCTATTTGAATAACAGAGTATTTTTTTCTCAAATATTATAAACTGGTCTGTTTTATTATTTATTATTTATACTACTACGTCAGTGTGCCATATGCCCAAACTTCTAGTAACAGTATAAACAGGTGGTAGTAAAAATGTGGGTTATTAGGGTCTGATATCTGATAAAAGGCAGGTTGGTATCGTTTTCAGGAGGCTGGGGAACATAATTACACAAACTGTTGAATTAATCACTGGTTGAATCATGTTTATATTTAGGTGTCATAAACTTTGTGAATGGAAAGGAATTCTTAATTATAAAATAAGGTAACCATTAAAAGTCTGCTAGAGGTTGCTTTATAATAAAATATCTGGGATCAAATTATACAACCTTTTCTCTATATCCCTCCTTTTACGTTCTTCCCTTTGAATCAAATTTTAAGAAATATATAAAATGTCTCTTTTTCCTAGTTTTTTTTTTTCCATTTTGAAAAAGTAACTATAACCATAAACAGGAAATTTTCCCCCAGGAACAGAAGGAAATTAAATACACAGATAGGTGCTCACTAGTATA
This sequence comes from Pteropus medius, assembly GCF_902729225.1. Taxonomy (NCBI): domain Eukaryota; kingdom Metazoa; phylum Chordata; class Mammalia; order Chiroptera; family Pteropodidae; genus Pteropus; species Pteropus medius. The sequence goes on along the minus strand of NW_024349519.1, from coordinate 15,134,120 downwards.
GGGCAGAGAGAGAGGAAACCAGGAGGAGGAAAATACACAGGACTTCCTCTCTTCTCTTCAACTTGTTTCTCTATTCCATCTCTTAGGATTGGGTTTAAATTGAAGATAACTGAGCTCCCAAATATGAAAAGATTTCTATACATCTGAAGTAATGTGTCATGACTCTGTGAGGTATAAAATTTGGTTTATACTATATCTTCTCTAGACTTTGTCCAAAGAAAGTTTGTTGCTAGTAGTATTAATAGTGGTATGTAGAGATATTATCTTTTCTATTTCCCTTTTTCTCTCTCTAATGGGAAATTGGTGGAAAGGGCATTTGATAAGGATATCCTCTCATTTTTGTAAACCTATTGACTTTTGATTCTCATCTTTTGTTTACTACTATTTCTGTCTAGTTATCTATTTTAAAAAAACTAAAACACATACTAGAGGGAAAAGATGGAGTAGGAGGGACTAGATTTACTCTTCCACTTAAAACAGCTAAAATAAATGGACACAATATGTTAAACAATGCTTTTAAAAATATCACACACATCAGGCCACTGAGGACATTGATCCTTGAGAACGAAGAAATACTCAGTTCTATGATTGCCTCAAACCTGAGATAGTTTCAGGCAATGGCTCAGTAAAAGGGAGCTCAGATAGAACTGGTTAGGGAGTTAGGGAGACAGAACTGTGTCCGAGAAGACAAAGTCAGTTTGGGTATCAGAGAGGTGAGAACCGCACAGAGAACTCAGATGTGTACAGGGTTCCCCCTCAAGCATTTAGCAGAATACTGACCAGTACATATGTGGGAAAACGGCATAAGTTTGGGGAAAGAACCACCCAAAATAATGAGAAGAAACAGTAATTAGAGTTCACACAGGCTAGGAATAGGCCTATTTCTACCATCGACACTGGAAAGACTTACAATTCAGTTAGAGTATTCAAAAGTGTCTTATCTTAGTAGTAGGGAAAAATTGGCTATAGAAAAAACGTTGGTTTCAATCCATCTACAAACCATATGTGCAAGACCCAATAAGGATTGATCTAATTCAAATGAGTCTCAGACAAAAACTCGAGTATAGGAATACAAATATATCCAACATCCAATGAGGCAAATGTTACAAATTTTGTCATTTGATTAAAAAAATTACCAGGCATGTAAAGAAGAAAGAAAATGTGACCCATAATTAGAAGGAAAATCAATCACTCAAAATGGGTCCCAAATTGATATAGATATTAGAATCAGAATTAGAATTAATATGTGTTAAAAGCAATTTTTAACACAAAAAGGCAATTCCACGTGTTCAAAAACCTAGGAGAAATATAGAAAGTATTAAGTAAAGACATGGAAAATATAAAAAAAAAAAACAAACAAATCTAACTTCTACATAGAGAAACTACAATGTTTCCAGGGGTGAAAAAAGAATAATGTTTAAAATTAAAAATACACTGGATGGGATTAATGACAGACAAAGAATAAAAAAAAAATGTTAGTGAACTTGAAGACATCGAAATAATTACTATACTAAATAAACAGATAATCAGTGAGTTGTGGGACAACTCCAGGAAGTGAACATTCTGATGTTCTAATATATGTACAGATAGAGTAATATTAACTAAGGGGTAATAAGCAATATTTGAAGACATAATGACAGAAAAATTTCAAATTTGTTGAAAAGCATAAACAAAGCTAAAAGAAGAAAGAAAACAACTAATAACCTTGAAGTCTATGCTCAGCAAGAATATCTGGTGAAAATAAAGGTGAAATATAAAATACAAATAGAAAAGCCAAAAGAATTTATCACTAGTAGACCAACCACATAGAAAATTTTAAAGGAAGTCCTTGAAGAAAAGGTAATGAATGATTCCAGATGGAAATATAGATCTACAAATTGGAATAAAGAACAGAAACGGTAACTACCTGGACAAATTATATATATTTTTCTAATTTGTATAAATCACTTAAAAAGTTAATTGAAACAAAAATAACTTTATAGTGTTGAGTTTACATCATTTCTAGAAAAAAAGTATATCACAAAAATAGTACAAATGCCAGGAGGGGAAAAAATGGAAATGCAATACTGTAATGCTTTTATACTATGTTGGAAATGGTATAATATCACTTAAAGGTAGATGATGATAAGTTGAAGATGTGTAGAATATAAATCTTAAAGCAATTTTATAACCACAAAAACAAATAGTTGTAGCTTATATGTCAAAGAGGAAATAAAAAAAATTATAGAAATATTAAATTGATTTTTAAAAGGCAAAAATGGTAAAAAAATGAATTAAACAAGTAGAAAACAAATAACAAGAAGGCAGATTTAAACCTAACTCTGTCAACAGTAACATTAAATATGAGTGGCCTGAATATCCAATTAAAAGACAGAGATCATTGGAGTGAATTAAAAAACAATACTTAACTATATGCTGCCTAAAAAGAAGCAATTTTAAACATATAGACCTAAAAAAATTAAAAAGAAATGGATACAAAAACATATACGAAGAAAACATTAATGTTAAAAAGCTGTAACAGCTTTATTAATATCAGGTAGATTTCAGAAGAAAGAATATAACCACAAATGAAGGTTGTTTCACAATAATAAAGGGATGAATTTATCAAGAGGACAAAGTGATCCTAAATATTTATGAACCAGCTATCAGAGGTACAAAATACATGAACTAAAATGATAAAACTGCAAAAAAAATAGACAAATCCATTATTATAGTCATAAATTTCAATATCTTTCTTTTAAGAATTGGTAGAAAATAGACGGAAAATAACTAAGGATAGAAGATTTGAAGAACATTATCAACCAATTTGACCTACTTGATATTTCTAGAATACTCTATCCAACAAAAGAAGAGTACACAAATCCTTTCAAGTCCATATGGAACATTTACAAAGACAGCCCATATTCAGCCCATAAACCAAGCCTTGATAAATTTTAAACGATTCACCCCTACATCGTATGTTCCCTGACCACTTGGAATTAAATTAGAGATCAATGACTATGATATTTGGAACATTCCTGAATATTTGGAAACTAGTACACTTCTGAATATCCTAAGGGTCAAAGATGAACTCAAAAGCAAATTATAAAGTATTCTGAACTGAATAAAAATATAAACATAGCATATCAAAATCTGTAAGATGCTGCTAGGCAATATTTGGGAGAAATTTATAGCTTTAAATGCCTATGTTAGAAAAAAGGAAATGTCTCAAAGCACTGGCCTCAGTTTCTACCACAGGAACCTAAACAAAAAGAACAAACAAAACCCAAAGTTAGCGGAAGACAACAAGTAATAAAGATAAGAGTGAATTAGATAAAATAAAAAATAGAGAAAATTAATGAGACCAGAGCCAGTTCTTTGAGAAGATCAATAAAATTGGTAAATCTCTAGTTAGACTGATCAGTGAAAGAAAAGAGAGAGAAAGGAGATACAAACTACCAATATGAAGAAAGAGAAAAGTGGCATCACTAGAGATTCTTTAGGTATTACAATAATAATAAGATAATATTATAACTTTATGGCAAGAAATTTGACAGCTCATACACAATAGACATATTCAGTAAAAAATACAAACTACCAATGCTTACCTAAGAATAAACAGATAACATAAATAGCTCTATGTCTACTAACAAAATTGAAGTTGTAATAAAGAAAAACCGTTCTGCAAATAAAAACATAAGGTCCAGAATGCTTGACTGGTAAACTCCACCAAACATTTAGTAAATGAATAATTTCTACTCAAACTCTCCCATGAAATTAAAAAGAAGGGAATATTTCTCAAGTCATTCTATGAGGCTATCATACCCTGATGCCAAATTAGACAAAAATGTACAAGAACAATTTAGACCAGTAACACTCATGAAAATAGATATAAGCATTATTAAAATGTTAACCAACTGAGTCCAAATAGAGTTTACAACAAGAATGCAAGATTGTTTTAAAATTTGAAAATTGGTCAATGTAATTTACACTATTAACAAACTGAAAACGAAAAGACTAAATTATATCAATAGATGTAGGAAAAGCATTTATAAAGTCTGACATTTATTCTGGAAAATTCTCAGTGTACTAGGAGTAGGAAGAAACCTTACAGGTAGAATAATACTTAAATATGAAAGAATGAATGCTTCCTCTCAAGATCAGAAACAAGACAAGGTTTCAATTATTCTATTCAACTTTGTACTGGAGATTGTATTGAAGTGCAATAAGGCAAGAAAAAGCAATAAAAAACAGTTAAATATGAAAGCAATAAGTAAAACTGTCTTTATTCATAGAAAATGTAATTGTCTATGTAGAAAATCTAATTGAATTTACAATAAAGCTACTAGAACTAATGAGTTTAGAGAGCTGCAGAATATAAGAGCAATGCACAAAAATCAATTGCATACTATATACCAAAATGAAAATTCAGAAATTGAAATTTAAAATACAATATCATTTATAATAGCATCAAAATTATAAAACAGGAATTAACCTGAAAAAATATGTAGGACCTACACGCTGAATATGATATCACTGATGAGGTAAATTAAAGAAGATCTACAAAAATGTAGATCGTTGGTTTGAAGACTCGACATCGTTAAGATGCCAATTCTCCTCATTCTATAGGTTACAACAATTCTGACATAATTTCAACCAAAATCCCAGAAAGCTTTTCTATAGAAATGGACAAATTTATTCTTACATTAATATGAAATGCAAAGGCCCTGGAATAGCCCCACAACCTTGAGGGGAAACAATACAAAATTAGAGTACTAACCTGACCTGCATTCAAGTCTTATTATGAAGCTATAGTAATTTTAAAAAAAAAAAAGTATGATATTGGCACAAAGAGGGACAAAAAGATCAATGGAACATTATAGAGAGTTGAGAAATTGACCTGTAAATATATGAAAAAGTAATTTTTGACATAAGTGCAAAATGGAAATTCAATGAAGAAAGTACTCCCTTTTATAAAATTGGTGCTGGAACAATTGGATACCCTTAAGAAAAATAAAAGCTTTGATTCACATCTTGTACTATATTCTAATATTAACTCAAAAATGAATCGCAGACCTAAATACAAACCCTAAATCTATAAAATTTCTAGAAGAACACAGAAGAAAATCATTATGACTCTGGGTTAGGCAACTACTTCTTAGATACAGCAGCAAAAGCATAATTCATAGAAGTAAAAAATAAGTTGACTTCACCAAAATAAAAAATGATTTTCCTCGAAAGACATTTTTTAAAGAATAAATAGACAAGTCAGTCATAGGCCACAGGAAAATATTTTCAAATCATATTTTGATGAAGGATTTTTATCCAGAATATCTAAAGAACTCTCAAAACTCAATAATAAGAAAACAAATAACGCAATTAAAAATGGCAAGAGATATGAACAGACAATTCGCCAGGAAGATAGGCATATAGAAAACAAGGACATGAAAATATTCTCAACATCATTAATCATTACATAAATATAAATTGAAACTACTGTGAGATATAACTGTGTATCTATTAGAATAACTAAAATTAAAAAGACCAACTGTACGAAATGGTGGTGAGTATGTGGTATGAACCCCATTCACTACTAGTGAGAAAATAGCAGCAGTTTCTTAAAAAGTTAAATATACATCCACCCTATGATCTAGTCACTCCATTTCTAGGTATTTACTCCAGAGATATTAAAAAATATGGCCTTTAAAATATGAATATGAACGCAAATATCAGCTTCATATGTAATAGTCAAAATGGAAATAATCCAGACATCAATAAATGAATGGATAAACAAATCGTTTATATACATACAATAGAATATGATTCAGCAATAACAAGGAATGAAATGTTGATACACATAATAACATCAATAAATCTAAATAATTCTGGAGAGTGAAAAAACATACCAAAAAATATGTAAATAATATATAATTTTATTTGTATTAAATTTTAGAAAATGCAAACTAATCTATAGTGACACAAAGCAGACAGAGATATAAGAAACTTTGAGGGGTAATGGATATATTCACTATCTTGATTATGGTGACTGGGGGGGTGTCTTATGTCAATACTTAGCAAATCGTATATTTCAAACATGTTCAGTTTATTATATATCAATTATACCCCAATAAATTAGAAACTATCATTATATTCTATGCATATATTTGAGGTTTTTTTTCTTTTATTGGAATATATGCTTCATGCAAATATAGATTTTTGTCTATTTACTCCACTGCTGTATCCTCAATGCCTAAAGGAAAGCCTGGCTGACAGTAGGTGCTAAATAAATATTTGTATAATAAGCAGTCTTGAAAGATTCTTAGGCTCTGATTCATCCAAGCAGAATTAGTGGGTTCATTCATAAAGATGTAGAAAACGTAGAAACGGAAGTAAGAAAAGATTTTGGTTGAAGTAAGGAAAACAGTATCCATTTGGAAGTGTGAACTTGAGATGTTTGTGGTATCTTCAAGTGCAATATTTAGTAAATAGTTGAAATAAATGAGTTTATGGGCTAAAGAAAAAAAATATTGGTGATTACCAGCAGTTAGGTGATAGTCAAAGCCAATGATTTTGGTGAAATTACTCAAAAATAGTTGACAAAGATGGTGAAAAAAAGTCAAATTACACCTATAAGAAAGCCATCATTTAATGGATGGACAGTGGAAGAAGAAGCTATAAAAGAGATTAATATAGGGTAGCTAGAAAGATGAAGAAAAATCTGGCTTAACATTTTCTCAAAAGCCAATAGAATGATTTTGAAAAGAAAGAATAGTCAACAATTCACATGAAGCACAGACACTAAGTAAAATAAGAGCTGGACCCCAGCATTGTAACTGAGAGGATATGGGGTCTTGTCTAGAATAAGATTGTGGCGGGGTTGGGGGTAAAGGCAACTCAGTAGGAAGGTTTCAAACAATCGATGTGACAAAGGCCATGTTTTAGGAAGATATTACAGTAATTGCATGAGAGATGAATTTAAAGAGAATTAGGAATACCATTCGTAAAGCAATTTATTGAAGCGAGGTGAAGAGGGTCTGTATAAAAATGGTTTCAGTGGAAGAGCAAGGGAAAACACTGTACGACATCACAGAGAAAAAATATCATGTAACTTATTAATGTATTAGATGTAAAGGTCAAAGGAGACTGAAAATTAAAAAGAGATTCCATGTTCAAAGTCAAGGAAGATTATAAAAATAGAGATAGTAATAGCAATGGAAAGTTGGAAGTGAGACCTCATTGGAGGAGAGAGAAGTATTCTAATTTATTATTTTTGTTCTTTAGTTTCCTATCCCAAGTTTTAGAGATATCTACAAAGGTGCACATAATGAATGAAAAAGAAATCCCACACAGTCACTGGAATTTTTATAAAAATTAAATATTCTGACTTAATGAGATAGTGTATCATCTATCATTTATTTGGGAGTTATTGGTAAAATCACAGTGATAGTTTCAACTGCATAATTATAATTGAGGATAAGTTCTCTCTGATATATTAGTTAAAACTTTAGCTACTTTGTGATGAGATGATGATAATGATGATGATGATGACGGCAACGACTACCACGATGATGTGCGTGTGTTTTAAAGAAAGCTTGATGTGACAGCAGTGTCCTGAGGGCATCGCATTAGTTGGTTGGTGTTTGAAAGGCAAATTCTTCTTCCTGAACTACTCAAACAGCAAAATGAACACAATATACTCTCCACCTATATCTATGCCCGCAAGCTTGGGTTGGAAGTCGAAAAGAAAAACATATCATAGAAGTTCTTTTTAATTAGGACTGCAGAGAACCAATTTCTCTCTTTCTAAAAAAGTACAATTTCACAGAATTTGAAGAAAGAGGTAAAAAATAAGCTTACTATTTTTCGAGACCACATAAAAGACATTTATTCTGTGATAATGCCATTTAATACATATTCTTCTATACTTATTCTTAATCACAAATAGCATTGAAAAAACTGGGAAAATGTCTCATCTCATTGAAAGAAATACTCAAAAATTTAAAACCCTTAGTTTCTGTCTATCACTGAAAGGCTTTCAACCGATTTGTTTTCTTACATACAGGTATATTTTTATTCTGTAGAAATCTTACCTTGAATCTTTATAAATTTCTTTAGGCTTCCACTAATATATAATGTATATGAATAAAAATGTCAGTTGTCATATGTCTTAGGTAAAACTAGATTTTTGAGAGTTCAAAAAAAAATTTTGGTCATTAATTAGTTAAAAGTATATTATAGCATTTTCTATGACATTGAATAAAGAGGTCTTTTGTCTATTTATTACCAACACAGCATGACTTTCATGAACATTTTATAAGTTTTTACCTGGTGGGTTTTAACTATCTTGAGCAAAAGTACTTTGATAGTTCTTGCAAAGGGATGCCCCCAGAAAGCAAGCTCTAAGCTGTATATCTTATCTAGCCTTAGTTTGTTCCGTACCTGCTTATGCTATCTGTGCCCTGGATTCCTCACCTGTGAAATGGAGATGCTTTTTGCTTGTACCAACCTAACAGTTACAGAACATCACCTTAAAGAGTCTCAAAGAAGGCCATAAGTGGATATGTTAACATGCTTTTCTACCAACACGAATACATACTATTTATTGTTGTTGTTACTGTTGTTCTTTGTTTAAATCATCTTAAATTTGGTAAAGGTTTTCAAACATGCCAACATACTAGAATAAATACCATGAGACAGGATGGCACTGTGTTATTTGGTAAGACTTATGGTTTCAAAATTTAGCAAAGAAAGCAAAATGAAGATGCTCAGTGCAGCTCAGCCCTAGCATAGAGAAAAAAAAAAAACTGTAATCATATCTAATTAGTGTTAAAATAATGTTTCCCTTTGAAATGTTTAATTAAATTAGCTCTGTTTTATTACATAAACGATCTTGATGTAGAGCACACTATAGAGCTTGAAGACTCTGATGAGTTAAATGGTGCAAAGTGTTCTTGCACCCTGTATGGGGCAGAACCTGACAAGGAGTGGCTGTTGTTAGCAGATGTCTGGACCTTTGGTGAAGCCAGGATGCTTGCTCCAAACAGCAGGCCATCATTTCAACCTTTGTTGCTTCTACCAAACCTCCCATTGTGCTTTCAATTTAACAGCATCCCAAGCAGACAAAGAAATTTCTTACAATTTGCCCTTCAGTTCAGAAACGAATTCTATTTAAACTCGTCTAACCTCTCATAACATATTAGTGATTGTTGCCAGCCTGTGTGTGTCCCCTGGCAATGAGCTACTTGTTCTGGGAGAAGGAGGGGGTGCCCTTCGGTTTGATAAAGCAAGACCAGATTTACTGGCACACTTACAGGATGCTTGTCTCAAGATTGCAGCAAATTTAATTAACCATATTACAAATACGGTTTTCTTGATGATTACATCACAATTTGGTCTTAACTCTGCCTACTGCTGTTTCAAAGTAGTACGTGCTTTTAAAAACAGTTTTCTAGAAAAGCCCAGACTATTGGAATAAGCACACTTATCCTGGCCATTACCAGGATATCTATGATCTTTTTCTCACACATATGTAAGAAAACATTTTCTTCTCTATATCCTGTGCTTTTATCTTTTTTCTTGCATACCTCACTGAAGTAATGGCAAGAAATGACTTTACGATGAAACAAAAGCGATTCTAAGAAACTTAAACATACATGAAAGTTCTGTGTGGAAATCAACGCAATTCTAATTGTTGCCCTGAATTCCCACCAGAGAGTATCCCAGCCTATGAAAAGTATAAGGAGTTTTATACCTTTCAAAGCACTAGTAAGATCCTTAACAAATAAAATTTTCTCATTCATACACACACACATACACACACACTCATACATATGTGTTTCTCTCCAAAGTACTTTTGTCTTCCTAGTTCCTGATGGCCTCGGTCACTGAAAGTAAATCAGGAGATTGGGAAGAAACATTCAACCCACCAAACCGAATCTCAGCACGTGCTCAGAATGCCCCACCTCCATTTACCACGCTTTCCTTCATGCAAGCAACTCGTGAGAGTCCTCTTTTATTAGGTTTTCCTGGTAAACTACAAGAACCATAGTAACTTCCACCCTACACAAGAGCAACTCTCCGTCTGATCTCAAAAGAGACAGGTGTCTTTTTGCTCTAGATGATATTGGCCTATGGTAATATCTGTAAAGTGTGAATACCCCTTTAGGGATATTCAAATCTAGGTTGCTTGACTTTAGATAGTTGTGAGAAGCTCCAAACCTAATCCATCCCGTCTAGGGCCTACTACCTGAGATAAGAAGTGTTATTTCAAATAGATGGCTTTAGTTGGCAGGAGTGGAGGACATGAGAGTACTGCAGAGGCTCACTAAACAAAGGATTTTAAAACATTAATGCCCCTTCTACACAAATATTGTGGAGAGGTATGATCACAAAAGTCTGGTCGACAGCCTTTTTGAAAGAGCAAAAGAGAAAATTTCTTAAACAAGTTAGGTGCCCAACAATCAGAGAATTGTTAGTCTAATACTCATTCAATGGGAAGCTTGTGACGCATTGAAAAATTTTTATGAAGAGTTTATAACAACAGAAAAATGTTTATGCTTTAACGTTAAGTGAAAAAAAATAGGATACGAAAATATACATGTAAAGAATAAAATATTTGGATGGGAAAAATATATTTCAAGCGGTTATATCATGGTAATGAGGTAAAATGTATTTTTGTTTCTCTTCCTTTGTCCTGATTTTCATAATATAATAATTTATAATAATATAATTATAATTAGTATATTATCTTATTATAATAATTAGTATTATTTGTTGTTTTATATCAAAAGTGAGTATAAATTTTATTTCGAAAATAGGAAAAAATCTAAAACTTGTCAAAAGTTAGTCGTAGAAGTAAATCTTAACCATTATAATTAGAAACAAATTCATATTATGTATCTGACTCTCTGGTCTTTGCTAAGAACTTGAAATTGAATATAAATGAGTGTCAGCTCCTTGAGAACAGATATTATTGTATTCTAAGCATTGCTCAGAGGGGTGTCCTCAAAGTGAAGGTCCTCCATAAATATCTGAAGAATTAATATAATGAACACCCCAGATACATATTTCCAGGTGTTTCTTACAAATAAATTACATGTATGTTAACCCTACATAAGATAGGAGAATTCACTTAGTAGTAGTAGAGGGAATAGAAAAAATATATTCACGAATTCTAAGATAGATAAAAATGTTTTCATTAGATTTTTTTCTTCATTTATTATTTATTTGTTAAAGTATTCTGTATATTTTGAAAAATCTTACAAATTTTTTATTATCAAGCCCTCTACTTTTGGGACATTGCTTCCCTGATGTTACTATCACGACATGCAGTTATTTTGAAAGCAAATCCCCCAAAAGGTGCTGAGAGGGTTCAAAGATACAGAAAGCAAGAATAGCAATCTAGAGTAATTTCGTATTCACATGGTGGCTTCTATGCTGAAAAATGTCTCTCTTTGTCCATGTCAAGTTCTTTTCACTTGAACTATCTAAAATATTATGATTAAAATACTAGGTTAACATATATCTGTTAAAAACAAAAGATAAAAGTTGGGCATGAATTTGAACCTGTCTCTCCTCAATGCTTAGCTGAGCTGTGCTAAGAAAATGAGACTTTCATTCAGATGTGGAAAAAGAATAGGTGGTTAAATATGGAGCAATGTGAGAAAGAAGGTTGGGCCCAGATACGGGCTCTTGGATGGCAGCCCTAGGGTATCAGGTACTTGAATAAGCTGGGAAAGAACAGCTGCAAGAGGTGAAAGTAAATGTAGAAAGAGAGAGGAATAACACAAAGACAGATGCTTCTATTTTGAAATTCTATTTAGAAACACTATTGGTGCTCGGATCAGACCCCCTCTTTAGTGCTTCTGAGAACCAGCTCCCAGCTTCCGTGGGTTTTGTTTCTCCTGATTGGCACCTGCAAGTTTTCTTCTGAAGACTCCCCTTAGGCTACTGTGGCACTTTGGACTATAGAGGCAGGGACCTGGAGGTGCTTGGCAATGTGTGTCTTATCCCCTTACGCCCTGTACAATCAATGAATGACTGCCTGGTAGAGCTGTGTGAAAATCCAAATCCTTTGCCTTCAGATGATAAAAACTCTAAGGTATAATTTATATTCCAAGCCCCTCACAATACAAGGTCAGGACTTCTCTTGAAATCATACCCTGCTTGGCTTCCAGCCTTCTCTGTCCTGCATCCCCCCACTCACTTACTGATTTCTCCTGGGAGCACTTCTTCAATAAATAACTTGCACATGAATCCTTGTCTCACGGTCTGCTTCTGGGGAACTATAATACTACACACCTCAGAAACCAGGACACATTGTCATTGTTTCCTTCCCTTTTCTCCTTCTACTTGCTCTCCTGAATTCATTCCTCCTCGATACCAGTTTTCAGAACTTATGCAGGTCCATTCATTATTCCTAATATTTATCTGCTGTCTATAGCAAACCAGCTGTACCCAGTGTAATTCTAGCAGAATTTAGTATTTAATAAAATATTTTGCAATTAATTTATGTATTAATATAATCCCATTGCAAGAAGAATTTTAAAATATTTTTCTTAGATACAATAGTAAATGCATTCAATTACTAAATTCTTGAAAGAACAACATAAATTGCTCGTAACAAAGGAAATATCAGATTCTAAAGGTATTATCAAATTCTGTCCATGGACTTAAAAATCTATCCATGGACTAGTTAATTAGAAGGTGAAATTTGTGAGAAAACGTATTTTTGTAAATAATAGTTTTTGCTCACATAAAATGAGAAGTATGTATGGTATGAAAACAGTATCCAAGTTCTCCATTGTGTTCCAAGTTCTAAGATATTCTGTAGTTTATGCTTGTCCATAATGATTACAATGTTTTCCCCTTTAACATTCAGTACTCTTCTCTGATTAATCTAATGATACTTTCCTTCTCATTTCCATTTTTTCATCGTCAGTATTCTCTTTCCATTTTCATTATAGTAGAGTTTCATTTCGGCTTTATAATCTATTCGATCTCTATTTTTGTTTCATTAGCATTTCTATGGTATTTTAGCATTCTTGTACAGAGTTAAACATTTTTAAACTTCTTAAAATATATAAATATTTGATTAAGTAAATATAAATCCAAACCATTAAAATTCTTCATTCAACTAAATTGTTTAGAATTGTATAAAATTATTATAACTCATTTAAATTCTGCATTTAGTTCAAAATAGGTGAAATATATTTAACATTACATGCTGTAAAATTATAAGCTTAATTAAAACAATAATCGAACAATGCACAGAAGCAAATGCAACTCTTACCGTCGCAACTTTCTTCTCATCTTTCAATGTCAACAGGTATAACTTAGTAGGCATATTTTTTTTCATTTAATCTCCAAAGGCTTATTTATTCACTGGCTGATTAATTTATCGAGTCTAAAGCAACATTGCTAAATGTTTTAAATAGATATCTAGATGGGATTTCATTGGGTAGGTTGCTGATCCAGTTCATAACAGTACTCCTATGGGCAAATGTACTCTGAATTTCAACAATTGATTTGCAAATGAATTCTTATTAGATGACCTGCCTTGATAGAAACCTAACAAACACTGCTTTCTTATTATGTAGATGAAAGAATTCGTCAGCTAAGTCCTTCCCCTTGAACCTATCTGCCACATTAAGTGAAGTACTCATATTTACTACATTAAAAAACATATGTGAACATAGGAGCAATAAATAGAGTAATAACACAGCAATCGACATGGGCTTCAGCATCTATAAACCAGATTTCGCCTCTTCTTCTTTTATAATTCATTTGTCTGTATTCTAAATAATAATATGGAATGTTCCAAAATGAGATGGTTTCTGCAATTTTTTTTATTGTTTACTAATTCAGAATACCTTACTTATTTTACTTCTCCTTAAAAAGGAGAGTTTTTAAGACTCAGGTTACAGGTGAACTAGTTATTAAAGTAAAGGCAGTTTTATCAAGGTCAGTTTTTCAAAAGAAAAATCTGATACATTTAAAAAACCAAAACCTTTCCAACAATTTTAGTAAATTAATTATCATGTAGGTCACAATAACACTCCCATAAAAGGGGGTGAAAAGGCAGCATATTTCATTGCATTATACCACAATAGCTAACACAATAAAAATGTTTATTCAATGAAACAAAAATCCTTGATCCTCCTGGAATTGACAAACCATTAGTACTACATTTTAAAATTTCAGAATTTTTTTAATCCAGGGAAATATTTTATAGACTAAATCACACTGAATTATCATTGCCTAAGAGGCCACAAAAATAATTCACATTTACCCAGAATGAATATGTATTTTGAAAAAGTATTTATTTTACTTTGCATTGATACATATTTGTAGCTTTCTTAGTAGGTCAAATCACATTAATATTTATGCATTAAATGTAGCTTTGAGAGGTGGACAATAATTTAATGAGACTTTTAAAAACATCCTTTAAACAAAAATAAATTTTGCCCCTTCAAAGCAGTCTCCTTGGAAACAGCAAACTTATTCCAGTAATTCCACTGCTCTAACCATTTTTGGAATTGTCATTCAGAAACTGCAACATATTCCTTGGGATACATCTCAATAAGCAAAACCCCTCTGATGGCATATGTGGTTTTTGAGACTAGAAGTCATTATAAGCCCATTTTTGTCTACTGAATTGGGTGAGAACACTTGGGTAATACATTTGGTTAAATTTGCGAGATGTTACTATAAAATAATGAAGCATTGAGGCTGTTTTCTTATATAACTTAAAAAACATTCTGAAATTAAATACGAAATATTTTCAAAATTACTTTGAATAGTAGCCTTTACAGACCAAAGTAATAATCTTGAAAATGACATGCATTTAAAGGGATAGGATGTGTTGTGGCATATCTTAGGTATATCATGTACATAGGGATTTGGTAAACCTTTGTTTACATTTATTATATCTGATTTCCTGATTTCTGGTCAAGTCTTTATTCATTCACTCATCCATCTATCCATCCATCCACGCATTTAACCATTCATTCATTTATTAATCAAACATTTTGTGAACTATTACAATGTGCCAGGCTAAACCCAAGGGCACAAGATGAGTAAGACTTGAGTCCCTGTTTCTCTTTTGTGTTTTTAGATTCTCCCCACAAATAATACAAATTCAATGATCTCCCCTTAAAAACAAAACTGCTGAAAATAATTTGAATCTTAAGGAAAATATTTACTTTGTCCATTCTAAGAGAAAATACTCAATGATTTACTAACTTTGAGATTCTTGTGTTTTCCCTATTCCTGTCAACATCTAGCATAGCCTGTCACTTGGTTTTGAAACTCAATAAATTTCCCTCAATGAACTCACTATCGATTAGACATAGAAATGACTTAATAACCCAGCATCTCATTAACTGAACTCTTAACCATATATTTTCTTATCATCCTCTAATCCTAATTTATAAGATAGCATATGATAATATATCAAACTCATATTATCAATTTATTTTAAGGAACAGATTCCAGGGAATATTCTGGGATAAGTATCATTTGAACTAACACTGTACTCATTCAAATTCATATTTGAGTAATTGACAAGGTGAATGATTATGCAGAAACATGATCCTGACAAGACTGCAAAGATCTGTAATTCTTCTGGAAATAATATTATTCAGGATACTGTACTTGGCCAGTATATTCTCGCCAATGTTTTTAACAACAGATAATTTATAAATAAAGTATTTAATAATATTTTAATAATTTATATAATTTTTAAAAACAATTTTATTAGAAAACCAGGATATGCCTTTAGGTATTCTATCCCTGATTATCTAAAAATCAATGTTCTTTTTTTCAATAATCAAAGTTTTAATATAAATAACCATTACAAAATGGCTAGAAAAGTTAAAACCAAAAGCTACTGATTATTGACATATATATTGTTCCCTCAATCAGGAGACAAAAATTAAACATCTAGGCTTCAGGTTTACATGACACTATTTTTTTCTTATATGAAGATGGTGAAATGATAAAAATGTCAAAAGGCTGGTAAATTTCAGTGATGAAAAGTAAATATACAATAAATGACTTGAATATAGTTAGACTTGAAGTTTTAATGATCATACTATCTAGAGTAAGGGAAAAATATAAAGGAAAGAACTTCACTATAAGTCATCATATTTCCTGAACTCTGATCACAATGCATGGGTAGTAAAAGGAGACGAATAGCAGGTGACTAGAAAGGTTAGCTGAGCTTTATAAGCTATTATGGCATTGTATTGAATTCTATAAGCAATGTAGAACCATTGAATGTTTGTAATGAATGGGTAATATGGTCAGGTTTTTGTTATTAGAAAGATCATTCCATTGGTAGTGTAGAAGATTGATGCAAGAGAGGTGACTGGATGAAGGACAATTAGCTAAGGACTACAAGATGACAGGATAAAAAGGCATGAAATAAAATCATGGTTACCTTGAGAGAGAGAAGAGATAGACACAAGAGATACTTTTGACTAAGATACTTCGGTTCAATCTCATTGAAGTGTTTTCATCTCTACATTTTTTATGGCCCAAACTGAATTGACTAAATGTCAATATTAGTGAGAAAAGTAGCTTAATATATAAAATTCTAGATAATAAAGATATGATGTATGTATGATGCACTTTAAAGAAAAGTTGCAAAAATTATTTTTCAAGGGATAATTCATACATATAGCCCCAGATATAAACAATAAACACACACACACACACCCTCTACCAACAGAGCTTTAGAGTTAATACAGTATTTTCACATACATTCATTAATGATTATGACTACCTCATTGTAATAAGTATCATTATCTTCACTTCACAGTTGAATCAGAGATGATTTTATTTGTATGAGGTCATTCAATATGATGGGCTTAACTTCAAACCTTCCCACTCTGAGATGTAATCCTAATACCAAGTTTTATTTTTGCTAGAAAGTGGTAGAGTTCTAGACAACCTACACAGGATCTTTTTTAGAAAGTCTTGAGTCTTACACATATACCACTTATTTCACTTAACCATATAATGTTGGTCAAGCAAGTTTACTTCTACCCGAGCCCCAGCTGTTGCAACAATAAAATAAAATAACATACTTAAAATGCCTTTGGCATTGCTCAGCACTCTTCTAACTCCCACTCTTCATCAAATATTTGAAGATAGCTACTATATCAAGCAGAAATGAGCCATATTTCACACCTCATGTTTGAAGTATACATAGGTAAACTCTGAATATACCCATAGGATTAGTTTCCTAGAGCAGAGAATATAAATATTAGAGAGTCAGTGCCGAGGCCTGCATGTTTACTATTAATGAACATTAGCTAAGAAGGACAAATAAGAATAGAAGGACACGAACCATTTAAGAGTAGTAATATAAAATGTGAGGAGATGAGAGTTTCAAGTAGTTGCATATACCCAATAGAATCAAATGTTGCAAAGAGGAAAAGAGTGATTACTAATTATATTTCATTAAATTTGACAATTTAAAAAGTTATTGTTCATAATAATAGAAATTGTCATCCATAAACTTGGCAAAAGAAAAAAAAATCAAAACATAGTCATTAGTGAAGGTCCAAGGAAAAGAGAAAGGCATATTTCGCTTTTCAGAATGTCAACTGGAGCAGTGTACAATGGTAACAAGAGTCTCCAAATGAGTGCACACTCTTCCCTAAGAATTTCAAATTCAAGAACTTCTCCCATTTAAAAGAAATAAGAATTACACAAACAATCCAAGAATACAAAAATATGGTTTTGACAAAAATTTGTGGTTTACATGAAAATTTAATAGAAATCATTGGTGACGAAACTGCTGGGCAATACTTAAAGACACTTTATGCCTTTAACAGTATTAGAAGTAAAAAGAAAGAAAAGATAAGGAGAGGAACCATTAGAAAAGTACTGAACCTAGGGTTCACTGCTGCTGTTTTTGAACAGTAATTAAGTTAATTAAAATCTTACTAGGGTTCAAGAGCTTCTGACACATTGTCTCCAGTTTGCTTTTATTCAAATAAGTGCAACAGACCAGGTTACTTTTAACAAACATACCAGGTGTTCTACTTTCTAGCTAGCCCAGTGATATATAAAAGTTGAAGATGCTTCAAGATTAATAAGCTAGTACTTATAATTTAAATAAACTTATCTAGATTTAGCCAAAAGCATCTTCATAATTGAACAAACATGATGGCTCCTTTATAATTTTGATATAATGTGAAACAGAGTTCAATTGTTGAGAACTTTTTACCCATAATTATTCACAGTAGATTTCTTCCGTATGTATACATTAATCCAGATGCCACATATCAGACAATACCACAGAATAGAGTTTTAAAATAGTAAAGAGAAATAGGAATGAAGAACATGTTGGCCAGTTTTCTCAGAGAAACTGCAGATCACTGCATTTCTGAATAAGGAAAAACAATGCCATCAAGGCAGAGACATAACAGTGGGAAAATTACCCTTTATCTTCTTAGGAAATAAAATCTCTGGTTAACTAGGTTTATGTAAAGAACATATCTTATTTGGTAAAAGAATCCGTTCCTTACACCTTTTTTCTCTCCAGTTTACGGTCACTTATTTTGTCCCATGGGAACTTTAACAACAAGGGTACATGAACACATTTCAACAGGTCTCATCCAGCTAAAATGAGATAAGGAGTCACTGGCTATTGGGTCATTCACCCCCCAACAGAGAAGGGTGACCCAGATGATGGGCACTGGTGCCCTCAGCCTTCTTCACTTCAGTAGGATTTGTCTGGCCTTTTTTTAGTTTGTTTCCAATGTAGGTAAATGAGCTCAGCAAATATTAACTGGTGTCAGGCATGCTGTGTGCCTCTTCCTAACGAGACCCTAAGGATGTACACTGGAGGAGCTATTGAAGCTGGTCTAAAGGCAATACCTAACAGTCAGACTTTTAATTTCACTTAAGTGCAAACCAGAGAAGGGTGGCCCTGGAAAGCTTTTTAAATATGAAGAAATAAGTTCAAATCAGAGTGTAATCTAGTTAATGACACAATAGGGCTTTCAGGAATGACCTAAAGCAAATGATAAAGCAAATGATCAAAAAAAAAGAAATACCAAACTTGTCACATAGCATTAAGGTCTGTTATTTCGAAGTGCTCTTTTGCAGACATATCTGCATTTATGTTAATAAACAGTAGGCTTTCTGATCCAGGTTCTGGGAGGTAGCCATATAACAATGATCTTGGTGCCAGAGCTATTTGCAGAAACTGCATTAAGGAAGAGAAGATGGAACTTCGGCAACGTTCTTTTTGTCTACTCATCATCACACTCCTGCATCTAGGCCTTCTAAATTAATTTCATTGGTGTGTATTTATTCTGTGCTTTATTGTACAATCTCTGTCTTGTAGATTCATGCCAGTGCTATCTGGTTGGGGTTATGAATACCTAAAATACAAGGATTCTGTCAGTCTAAACTGTTCTAGAGTGTGAATGCAGCATGGGTCTTTAGAATGTTTTTTCTGATAAGGATAATGAATCTCTTCTGAAAAGTTAGTGACAGTTAAAGAAAAGGTAGATGTAATTATCTTTTCTTTAACTTTTTGTTCAGTAAATGCTTTGTCCTACAATTTCTCTTGATTTAAAATATATATGTATGGATATTTATCTATCTGTCATCTGTCTGTCTGTCTATTACCTATCACTTATCCATATCTCTTTATCTCCCCACTCTCCTAGCTATATCCCCAGACAGAGAAAAGCACAGGAAATCCTGGTTCTGCAATTTGAAAAATGACAAAAATGGCAAATATGATTGAAATCATTCATCAGGGTAAAATTATTTCAATAGAAGAGAAATAATATAATAGAAATTAAATCGTATAGTGTATGTTATAGGCTATTTGAGTGGTTTATTACAAAAATAAACATATCTTTGCCCATGAGGCAACTAATCTTTCTCTTCGTGTGGTCTCAGAATATAATCTCTAGTGAGGAAATATTCCATAAATTTGTACCTTTCACTCTGTTTCCTTTCACGAGTCCCTTGGCACACAATAAGAGTGTATTCTATGACACAGAACACACTAGCTGTTATGAGATAAAAGTAATACCCATCGGTAGCAATTGTAAATGATGTTTTATTGTTTGAACATACATCTTTCAGAGTGTATAAACTTAAAATTTTCTTCCTTAAATTACTGTCAAACCTAAACATTACAATAATATATGCTTTCCTTTTTAATTAAAAAAAGTTTCAATATACATATATATTTTTATCTAATTTCTCACTCAGGCATATGATATAATATTTACTTATGAAACCAAAATGATCATTTAACTTATTTATCAAGAAGAAAAATAATAATACTGTTTGGTACTTAACTACATGCCCTCTGAAAATCTGTTAAAGGGTAAAATGTAAATTAAATTCACTTCTCCCAGTTGTTAATTATTCTGAGTGTTCTTGAATGGAAACAAGTAGTTGCTTCATACCAAATCATTATCAATGTGCTAACTCTCAGACTGCTATTTCTTTTGTGTGTCTATAAGTATTTATGACAAGAAAGTGAAAACTGGGGAAATAGATGAGAATATTTAAGCTCACTTTCCAACTGCGTTACCTGAATGCTTCCTACCTTAAAATATTACTGCTACACTCCCCTACTTTTCTGCTTTAAATGGTAGAAATTATTAGTAAAAGATAGTTAATGTCATTTTGTCAAACTGCTTTCAAAAATAATTCTTTTCTATGATGTAATTTTAGTGTTAATATTGAAAGGCACTGATGACAATTTGTTCTAATTATTTTACAAGAAGGTGTTTTTGAAAGTCAGATTTTTTAAAACAGAGAGCATAACTGAGCAGTACAAAATTAAGGTTTTTTTAGATAGATCATCTTTTAGCATAGAGGAAACTAAACATAGCGCCAGATATCTTACAAATACTATTTCCCTTCATCAGTTCTTTATGAGTACCCAAGTATAATAACATTTACACTTTCAAAGTGCTATTTCAAAGACCTTTTGAGTACACTAGTTAACATTTGTATTATTTTTGTGAGGTAAAATCATGTGTTTTATAAAATGTTGTGATATTGTATGTTTCCATTATTTAACATAACCTGTTTCTCAATACAGCAGACATTTGTTCAGTGCCTCGAGTATATAAAATGTGGGATTTTGGACTATGGAGCTTACAAAATGAACACACAGTTCCTGTCCTCAAACACCTAAAAATAGAAAGAATAACTTATTTGCATTTACAAATCCTACAAATATCTCATAAATCATAAAAAGTCTATGTTTTTCTGAAATTATAATCTATACCATAGACTATTCTAGAATATTTAGGTTTTTAGTGCAATGAATATTATTGTTGCTTTTAGAAATTCAGTGCATTCATTTTCACTGCTTTCGTTCTAAATGGATCAAAATATCTGTAAGTAGAAATGTATGCACCATTTCTTTTGTATAGTTTTTTTTCACTTACGAAGAAATACAACATAAATGTATTTCTTAAAGTAATAAAAAAAAATTGAAGGAGTACACCAGGGGACTGAGGTTGTGGAGGGCATTGCAGGCAGACAGAAACATATAGGAAAAGATGTGTAGGCTGATGTGACTGGAGTCTAATAGAATCAAGAGTGAAGAAGAAAAAGAAAAAGCAAGGGTGGTTAGGGAGAAAAGTTAAAGGGGTAAGCAGTGTTTAACCAAAGGAGACTTTGAAGTCATGCTAAGGAGTTCAGAGTTAATCTAAAAATTAAAGAACGCCATCACAGGATTTAATGGAAGGCAGAGATAGCATATGTGGATTTTAGAAAGAGCTGACAAACATGTATAGGACGTTTTAAAAGAACAGCAAGACTAGAGGCAGGGAGACATTTAAGGAGATATTACAATAACCCAGGAAAAAAAATTAGTAAATAAACTGGGGCAGTGGGAGAAGAGATGAAGAGGAGAGGTTGGCCTGAAATTTAGGAGGAAGAACTGATAGAATTTGATAATATTGTATATGGAGGGAGAGTGGTGAGTTGGGAATTTCAGCCAGGTTTTTAGCTTGAGTGTCATTTGTAAGCAAGATATGGAAAATGCAAGAAGAGGGGTCATTTTTGTTTGTTTGTTTGTTTGTTTGTGGAAAGAAAAGCAGTAGTATGTAATAAAGAATTGTTTGGGACTTGTCACATTTGAGTTGTCCGTGAGATATCCAAGTAAATTTGTCTAGCAGGCCAACGAATATATAGGCCTACTCTTTGAGAGATAAATGTGAAGTAGAAATATAAATGTGTGTCATTAACATACAGGTTGATAATGAAATCTTAAATGTGAACAAGATTCTCAGGAAGTATGGAGCAACACTAGAAACAGTGAAGGAGAGAGCATTAACACAACTGCAGCTCTCCTAATTTCTTAAGCCTTAGAGTAAGGAGCAGATGACCTAACTTTTCACGAGCAATTAACTCACTATATTCATGTCACCACTACCTATACTAATTCTTCATTTGCATTACCATTTCCCAGTGATTAAAATATTCGATTGTATTTTTAATTCTCTTAATTTTTTTCTCTTTATTTTCACTTGAGATTATGCTTTAAGATTTATCCATACTGTTTGACATAGAGCTCGTTCCTTCATTTGAACTAACATGTATTGTCTGCATGAATATTATTTACTCATTTTGTCATTCGTAAACATCAAATGATTTCTCCTTTTTGTTCCTAAAAACAGTATTACAATGAATGTCCTTTAACTCATAAGCAATATGTTTTAAGGGGAGGTATTTATTTGGAACTGGAATGGCTGGGTTCTTAAGTGTACGTGTCCTCATGATTTCAGGAGATGGGGAATGACATAGAGGGTTAGTAAGTCAGTACAAAGGAGAAATATATGTTACTGAAAAAATTAATATATATATAAAAATATGCTTAAGCTGTAAAAAAATGTTATTCAGTTGCTAGCTATTATTAACATTTTGTTTTTCTTCTTTCTAAGCTAATTTTGTTTTATTTAGTTCTCTGTGTAATATAAGAAGGATAAAAAATAACTATTATTTTCCTACTGATGTCCTATCTTCTACCTTTGGAAGATAACAATAGCCATATGATTAAAAAGAATGAAATCATGGTGAAAAAAAATTGGGAATTTTATGCATATGTGCATTTCTTATAGTATTGAAATCTTTAAAAAGCTCTGAAGACTGTTATATAAGTTTGTTTAACCCAGTGTTTGGCAAGCTTATTTCACTTAGGAACCTGAAGAGGTTCACATCTATCAACAATTTGTAAAACTAGTGGCCTGTGGAGCAGGTTGGAAGAGATAAACTCAACTCAGTGTTCACTTGTGAGCTGATAAAACCAGAAGCAGCATGGTGACGTCTGTGGGCCTTTTGGACTTGCCCCTGGTACTACAATGTTGACTTTTTCCTCCCACTATTTCCCTAACACTCCACTCCAATCTGGGACTTCTAGTCAAGAATAATTCAGAAAAACAATTTCTTCTCTCTCAAAATTCTAATCGTAGATAAATATGTAGAAGGTATACATTTTCTCTGTTCTACTAAAAATGGTAACTTGTTATTCTAAACAATATTTATTTTGTTTCTGATCAGTTCCAGCTACTGATCTTTATTTATTTAACACCATACAGTTCTTACTATGTGTCACGAACTATTTTCTGAGTGCTTTACAAATATAAATTCACTTAAACCCCCAAAACACTCTACAAAGAAAAGCACTCTAATTATCTCTAGAGTACAGAAGGGCAAACTGAGGCCTAGGGAGAAGGGAAGCAGCAGAGCCAGGGTTCAAAAGCAGGCAGTTCCCGGCTCCTTCATGCTCTTACCTACCACCTGCCTCCCATAGACAAAGCACAAGACTGGCATCTCTTAGGGAAAAAAAAGATGTTGCTTGTACTGTCATCATGTCATTTCTGTTTTCTGATTTCCTCATACATTATTTAAAGTATATCATATTATCATACATTTATAAATATATATTATTTAAAATACATATTCTAATGTGCACATATACTTTAGATAGCTTTTATTATATATTTTATTATATAGATATATATTGTATACACATTTTATATAGTATTTATATATTTATTTACCATATATTACATATATATCTATATCTATGTCAGCATAGATATATCTAAAGTAGTCGACTTGACCAGAATGATTGAGTCTAAGCTTTTAGAATTAACCTGTCCCTCCATAGTGAGCTTTTAGATTGATTCAGAATTGTGCTAACCTGATCATTGCTGTACTTTATTTTCTATTGTAGTAAATAATAACAAAGCTACATTTTATTATTTTGTTCTCTTATATTAAATGTCTATTATAGCCATTTACAAACCCATTTGGTACTGTTCTTATTGTTGATGTTCATTTACTTGCTTTTTAAAATACATAGCATTGTCTTACTTTAAAAAAAAATCTTCAGTTAAAATAATTGAAAGAAAGTGGAGAAAAATATCAATGACCTGTAATTTATCTTTCACTAGAGATACTAAAATAAGCTGCTTTTATTTTTATTTATTTTAGAGGATGGTTTTTAAAGCCTTCTTTTGACAGCTGCTACAATCATATACTAAAGCTGGAACTGCTTGAAAAATATCTCACTCTCCCAAAATATCAATAAAATGAGCAAGAAAAATTAGCTTCACAGCAGTCCACTTTAATGAGACACAGAAGCAAATTGGACAAGGCAGATAATATGATGCCTTTTGAAATATAATAGAGAATAGAATTAGCAAGTATAAAAGAACTCCCATCATTGTGTAAATCAAGCTCCCTGGGTAGAAGGAAAATCTTATATAACTATGAAAAGATGGGCAAGCGGGTATTGGGCTATAGGTACTAGGGACTCATTCCTGTGTATGTATTTATGTATGTAGATGCAAATGTACCCATGTATATTATTTTATTCAGAGCTTAGTATGCTATCACTACTGTGAATAACAGCAAATAAACATTACTACAACCTGAATTTCCATGAGAGAGAATATAAAACTCTTGAATATAATATGATATTTCCCATGCAGACAAATAAACTCCTTTAAAAAAATAAAGCTGAAATTTAGAGAAGAGTAAAATAATTTTTTATAATGAATAGTAACAACCACATAAAAATTAAGGATCACACAGGATTAAAAAGCCCTTCTCAAGTAAATAAAAGTCATTCCTATTGTGATATATGTAAATGTTACCAACTTTTATATATTTTCACTTTAAAAATAAGGTACTGGACTTATAAAATGTATTATTTAAAATTTTATGCACCTAAAAGAGACATCTTACAGAAAACTTCATATTTCTTTAAAGTCTCTAGGAAAATAAATTCATTTCAAATATTATTATCAGAATTCTTCATAAACTGTAAAACTGACGATAAAAACTCTGAGTCATGTCTTTAAAAATCAGTTCCTCGGAAGTAGTTTTTAATAAAGGATATTTAAAAAGTATACACAATAGTTTTACTTGCGTACTATCGTCAGTGTTTCCATAGAATTAGAATCTTGACACACCATATAATGTAGCATTCATTTGATGCTGACATAAACATAGCATTCATTCATTCATTCATTCATTCATTCAACATTTATGTTACACCTACTGTAACATAAATGTTATGTTACACCTACTGTAACATAACATATGTCTGGCACCAGGCTGATGACAGAAAGTTAGACAAGAAATGAGAAATATTAAAAGTATAGAACTCATAGATTAGAGTGTCAGATGAGATACAGCATAACTCTAGCCTTGGGCAAATTATTACCCTCCAGGACTGTGGGGTCTTCTGGCCCTCTGTCTATATACATTTCACTATAGATATATAGTGAGCTATAGATCTGACTGACTTAAGCTATGTTACACCACCCTCAACCCCAGAGTCCCAAGGCTGCCCAATTTCATACATATCCAGTTATCCAGAGGGCTGGTAGAATATGCCCATTAGATGTATATTTGCCTGAACCACAAAGGGTATCCTATGAGAAAACAATAACAGAGGGTCATAAACTGAGTCTAAGGACAATGAGTTAGCTTCAGAGGAGAGCGGCACTTTTAAGTACAGCAGGTTATATGGCATAACATTGTTTCCTGACCCCACAATTTCTCTCAGGGGCTTATGTCAGAATCCTGGGAAAAGAAAAAGACAAAAATGAAATAAAGGAGCTGTTTCACAAAATTCATGGGAAGCACTAAAAATACAAGGCTGCTCGCCTTTGCAGCCCATGAAAGAACAGGCAGTACCAGCACAAGGATAAGGAACTTGTGCTGCATTGTGAAGAGATCCTAGGGTGGCAGGTGACATTTCTGTATTACTTAAAGCAAAAGAGGAGAAACATGGCAAATACCACATGACAGGCCAGGAACCATGTTTGCGAGTACATGTGAGACACATTCTCAGGTGGGAAGAAGCCAGGAGAAAGAGCAAGAGTCACTCTGCTTTCCCACATAAGGGGAATCTTATTTTACCTTCAAACATACACAGCAATAGGAGATGTAAACTTAAAACTTGCTCTTAGGACCTCTGTTTTTCTGGTGTCATTTCTCAGCCTCACTATAAACCTATCTTCCCACACATGCATACATTTGAAAATAAATGATAAAACTTGAAAATCGATGAAGATTGATACTACTTAGTTTGCATTTAAACAAAGTATCTCTCTGGGTTTTTAATACATAAAATATCAAGTGCATTAGGAATACAGATGTACAAAATACTCTTCCCAATTATCAAATATAATGGAATTTGACTTTCAGTTGTGGAGTTAATCTATTAGCCATAGTGATGCTCTGGATTCAGAGAATACAGCATATTGGGATGCCCCTAATGAGAAGGTTTTGTCAAGGTACAGTAAAGAAGAAACAGGGTTTGGCAAATATTATCCTACCGAAGCACCATTTCCAGCTCTGCTTGGTCCAGTGGGGTTCCAGAACACAGTGGTCCTTGCTAAGTCTGATTATTAAATTACAATGTCCTAGAAACAGGACAAAATTGAAACTTGATACTTTATTCCCCATATATATTTACCTGTAAGCTCTTTCCTCTTCCCCCACAACATATTTTTAGGCAATCCCTAGTACTGATTTTAGTTGTTTTTTTTCCTTTTATTTTATCAGCCAATAGACATTTTTAAAAGTTTGATTATTTCTTCAGCATTTTATGAGGCAATAGAGAAAAACAATTAAGACACTGAACCTACTTTCAAATACCATCTCTGGGGGACACAAACCATATAACACAATGATAATGCCCCATGTTTAGTAGTGGAGTATGCACTGTGTTCTACAAAAGCACATAAAGAAGGGATCCCTGATAATGCTCTGATTAAAGGGGAGCATTTCTACTTTTACGGGGAAAGTGGTATTTAAGTTGGGTCTCGAAGTCAGGGTTGGCCTTAAGAGGTCTTCTGGAGAAAAGGATAAATCTAAGCAAAAAGAAGAGAATGTAGATAGACGTAGAACATGAGAACATGGCATTTTGAGGAATGACAACTATTTACTGGAAAACTCTGGTGTGCGTGTGTAAACAGGTTTAGAGGTCATGAATAAGAACAAGTTCTAGGTTTTGAACAAGTCGTGCAGGCTGCTCTAAGTTTGGAGCTAATACGCGCAGGAGAGTCACAGAAGGGTTTCAAGCAGGCGAGTAACATGGCTACATTTCCTTTAGAACGTTTCACTTTGGAATGGAGGAAGTGAAGGTAGAGTTCACAGAAATAGACAACAAGTTCCCTCTTGCAGGAAAGAGAAAAATGTCTTGAAGGAAACACAGGAAGGTGCAGGAGGTTACTGTTCCTACTGTGAAGAGAATGTGAGATTTTAAATATCAAGAATTTCCATTCGGATAAGTCAGAAAGAAGCAAACAGGTCCAATAAAATATAGTTCATTATGTTGTGAAAACATAGTTTTCTCAAGAGAATGAGAAATGTCATCAATTGCTGGGCACAGGGACCCTAAGTCTCTATTATTACACCCTCAATAGGACTTTATTAAAAATACCCTAGGAATCTTTTCATAAAAATTAGGTGCTTCTCTTTGAAGTCTCACTTTCTATTTTAATTTCCTATAGAGAAATTCCAGAAACTAGAAAATAAGTTCTGCCTGGATGAGAGTGACAAAAAACAAAAACAAAAACAAAAAACCAGGAGAAAGAGAGAGGTTGTGAGGTTGAATCTCAAAGGCTGGTATATGGCATTCTCAGTAACACTCAGGCGCTGGCTTTCCTCTCCTTTCACCTCATCTAACCCATCTCACTATCCCACCCTCTCACACACATGTGGACACTTGAGTTTTGAGCCATAAATCTTGCAAAGTCTGTCAACTGACAGCCTAATAACATGAAAGGAATATCTGCAAACAAGATGGTTTCGAGCCATTGCTCATGACCCTGAACAAATCAGGGACTGGTTCCCTATGCAGTTCAGAGCCTCTCCTTTAATCACTTAACTGGGCAGATTGATGTGACACTTACGGCACAAACTAAAAGGTCTCTATTCTCCAGCTATCTACTAGTCTCATTTACTCTTTCCTTAACAATTAAGTCCAGCCTGTCATATTTTGAGGCCTAATCAATGTATAAATGAGGGGAAGCTGATAATCTGGCCCTTTCTGCCCTGTATTAGTTATTCACAAAGAATGCAACCTTTTCCAGCTTTCTACCTGGTAATCATTGAGGAGTATTCAAATAATGACATGGCGAGATTAAGGGCTGTGGTAGTGGTTATCAATCTTGGCTGCACAGAAAAAAAAAATCACCTGTGGAGTTCTGTTGAGGACAGGGGGGACGGAGGTGGGGGGGAAGTATTTTAATATTTTAACATAAATTCTTAGGCTATAAACCAAACCTAATAAATCAGAATTTCTGGATGTGAGGCCAAGGCATTTTTTTAAACATCCACTTTAAATTCTGACATTCAGTCATAGTTAAGAATAGGAAGTTATCAACGATATACCTTCAATTTACACCAGAAATGATTGATCTATACACCATGTTCCACTAGAGACGCATGCAAAAATATAGATTTTCAGGAACCACTGAGGCCTACTGACTCAGAATCTTGGGAAGTGGGAACCAGAAATATAACTTTTGACAGGCTTTTTAGGCGAATTCTAGATTAACCAAACTTTCTAGAACCACTCTGCAAGCACTACAAAGAGCTGCTTCATTTTTTAGCAGATATGTCAATTTGTTTTCTATGTCAATTCTAGCAGACATTATCATCACTTGGTGAGTTATGAGGAGCCTGGGGGATTCTCTTTAGAACCGTGCCGAATGACTATTCCAGATATCAGTGAGGAAGAATTGGAGGCGGGGGAATAGAAGAAATAAATTTCTGCCTTAAAAGAAGACACAATTCAGTAGAGATAATAATCACCAGGCAATTTATGAATGATTACAGATTAACAGAAACAAAAGAGCAGAAACGCTAAGGGAATGAATTGCAGCCAGCCTTTTTTAACTAGGTCATACTTCCAGAAATACTTGTGCAGAGACTAAGGACTTCTACCTGATTATGAAGCATTCCTTGGCAGACCCTACCTAAAAGCCCCCAAACATAGATGTCCTAAAACTAAAGGAAAGATGAAAATGTTTTCAGCTTTTACTAATTATATTTGGAATTACATTTTAAATGCTTTGGACGACAATTAAATATCCTTCCTCTTCGTGCCACAGTTTGTCTTCATGGCATCCCTTTGTTCAGTTCTCTAGCATCTTTCAAATAATAGGAACACTTTTGAGCAGTTTTGCAAGTGGTTTTTTTTCAGTTAGACTTAAATGATTGGGTTCTACCTAAATGGAGAACCCTGCAAAGGAGAAAAACAGTCCCAACCCAAAATAAAACTAGAACATACAAAGAAAGTACAATGGTGATTTGGGTTAATCTTATTTCTTTGGAAGCAGTACTCGACCCTGGGAAGCCCTGTTTCCATAATGGTGGAAGGACCATCAGTTTTCTGCACCTTTGCCTCCAATGAGCACAGTGCTTGCTCATTGGAGGCAAAGGTGCAGAGTCTTTTGCACTTAAGCTATCTATCTATCTATCTATCTATCTATCTATCTATCTATCTATCTATCTATCATCTATATCTATATCTATATCATCTATATCTATTCCTCACATTCACTCTTTGTGTATCCCTGGTGGGCACTATGAGATAGCACAAGGTCCCTAGAGCCAAAGTGAGAAGGCCAAGTACCTTAGATCATAATATGAACTGTAAGAATATTAAGAAAATTATGAATGGGTATAAATACTAACATTATCTGCTGACTATACTAAAAAAAAATAAAGATTTTCCTTAGAGAGGGCTTCCTTGATGTCACAGACCTTGTTTCTAGGAACCTCTGATTTCTCATCCTGGACATCCTTTCCTAGGCAGTGCCCTGTCTATCATAAAGCTAGCTTATCTCTCTTCCAAAGGTAAGGCCTGCCAGGTCCCATTAAAAACAATCCCAACAAGAGTCCTCAGACAGGCAAAAATTGGGCTTAAAATAAAAATAAGCTGAACAAGAGGGGTGGGGTGGGGGTAAATTGACTGTAGAAAGCATACATGATTAAATCTTTAAAGATGAGTGAAGAAAAGACTACTAGTAGTATGTTTTAAATATTACTTAAACATACAGCGGTTCATCTTAAGCTAAATTACTGGCCAGGTATCAGTACCATTCACAGCCAGCTGTGGCTTAAGGAGCCTGATGAAATGAGCAAATTTCTCACCAAGGGATTGGAGAGCTGGTGCACATAAGTCTGTTGTACAGCCTAGAGACCACACAGGGTTTGAGTTTAAAGAAGGTCCGCTCCTAAATCCAAGCATCACTGCAGTGAGAGGTCTCTTCCTGTTCCCTCATATTATTGGATATACTACCCTGGGCCAGAAATAGGATAGAGAAGCAGAAGTCCAAGGTAATTTTGGACTTAAATGTCCTAGGTTTCTCATATTTTTGACTCCACCATTCTTCCTAACACTCTGAGGTGCCTTTTCCCTGGCACTTGTATTTGCAGTTTCAGGCTACAGATAAACAGCTAATTTCTGATGATTACTTGTCAACTAACAGACCAAATTGTTGCTTTTGGATGTGATAATTTATAGTACTTCACACCACATTCAGAGCAGCCCAGCTGAATTTTGTTTTCCTCAATTTGGTTTAGATTTGGTAACTAAATGGAATAATCACAGAACACCTTCCTCAAAACCTGTGATGTATTTGAAGCATATCTTAGACCAAGGTAAGTGACAACAAAAACTAGCATGTCTTAGGCCTTTCTGTGGGCTCAGAACTTGTCACCATTTATTAATCTAACGTTATTAGGGAGGTGCTATCATTACTCTATTTTTTTTTAGCCTAGGAAAGTAAGATAGAAGGTAAGTAACTTGCTTTGCTCCCATCGCTATTGAATGTTGAAGCCTGACTTCAAATGCAGGCAATTTTATTCCAAAGATCTCTTTTAACCATTGCATTGTCATGTCTCATTTAGAGGGCACACTCAGAAAAAAATCATGATAGAGACCCTAGAAAATGTAAATATAATATTTTGTCAAATTGACTTTGATACTTTATGATTACCACCTAATTCTGACAAGGAGTGTCAGAATTATCTAGAAACAGAACTCAGGGTTTGTCTCCAAAATTTTCTCTTCCATATATTCTACATTTTGGATTTATAGTCATGCTACTATTTCCATATTTAATGGTTGTTTCTATATTAAAGTTATATCGTTCTCACTTCCTTCTTTAAGTATAGTCTGGGAGGATATTTAAGATACTGTTCATGTAGATAATGCCACACAAATTTAGACTAAGGGCTAAACAATAGGTCTATTTTCACCATTCTCTTAGGAAGGTAAAATTAATAACACTCAGCAGGGTCACTAGACTCTTGTCAAACCAGTTATTGAGTCTTTCCTATTCAAACGATACTTTGCTATAATTCAGCTGTCCCCAATCTTTTTGGCACCAGGGACCAGTGCTCCTATGAGAATCTAATGCCTATGACCAGTGCTCCTATGAGAATCTAATGAGGTGAAGCTGAGGTGGTGATGCTAGTGCTGGGTAGAGAATGCGAATACAAACAAAACTTTGCTGCTTTGCCTGCTGCTCACCTCCTGATGCGTGGACTGGTTCCTCACAGGCCACAGACTGGTACTGGTTAACAGCCCAGGGGTTGGGGACCCTGCTATAAATCACCCAGGACTATGTTTTAATGTGTGTGTCCCAATGGGAGCCTTTCCAGAACAATAGATTAAAACCAATCCTAAATAGCTTTGCCATTTATTTCAAAGATGAACATAGCACTTTAATTTTTAAAATGGTGTTTAGTTGACACTAGACTCTAGGACAGTCCAGACAAGGGCAATAAAACTGTGAGTACTACCTTGAGAGTCCACAGTAATCACTCAACACCATTTCCTGGATGTCCACGTGGTTCAGAGTAACAAAGTTTACTTATGGAAGTCTTAATTTCAAATATTCAGCATCACCTTCAGATCATGAGTTAGGTCAGTTTTCAGTTTGGAAAGTATGAGCACATTTGACAGTAGCAAAACAAGAGCTTGGTTTTAAAACAAAAATACTTTGAGCACTGCAAATATCTATTTCTACTCACATACATTTGTTTCTCTTTGGTCAAAACATCATGAAATGAAGCGTTATTAGGAAAAGAATAATGTAGTGAAGGAGTCCCAAAAGCAAAGGCCTAGAGAGGGAATCTGAATGACTGAAGTGGTCTGGAGGGCCTGCAGTGAGCTGTTTGGAAAATGCCCTGTCTGAAGGGACAGCTGTTACTCAGCTTCTGCCTATTATTCTGACCGGAAATGGGGATGCTGTGCTTCAGAAGGCATACCTTTTCAAGAAAAGTAAGAAATACAAATTTTTATATGACAATTATTGAGGTTTAAAGTTGGCAATTATTTCAAAAGTAAATTTTAAAATGATAACTGTGTAGGCCAGTTTGGCCCTTTGGTAAAAACTCTTCTCTTGTTAAAAATATCTAGTGTTTTTATTTCATCTTGTTTTCCTTTGAAGAAGTTTATATATATATAAATATATATATATTTATATATATATAAACTTATATATAAAATATATATAAAATATAAAAGGACACTAAGTTATTTATCACCTACTACATAACGGTGATTATACTATATGCAACCCTATAAAATAAGTGTAATTATTTCTATATTACAGATGGAGAAACTATGAGATAAGTAATATTCCTAAGATCACTTAGGTAGTGTTTTCAACTAGATCTGCTCAACTTCAAAGTCCATATATTTCCTACCAGTCTCATCTTTGACAGACTCCAAAGAGGCACAGAATTTTAGGACAATCTCAGAGCACATAACTTTCTGAAATAAAAATCAATGTAAAATGAACAAGCTCTATCATTTGAAAAAAATGACTTGATAAAATGGTTTTTCAACATACAAATGATATCAGAGCACTTCTTAAATTGAATTAAATATATCAAATGTTATCAAGGAATCTAAAATATAACTAATGCAAGTTATTAAGCTGTGAGTTAAATAAACATATAATATTATAACACACTTTTTATATAACTGTATGGTAACTAGAAAACCCAAAAGCAAAGAAGTCAAAGGGGTAGAACTGTTTTCTTTTTTCTTATTTTTTAACATTTCCATGGAAAATTTGCTCTGATAAGTTACCTTGACAGTTGCCTGAGTATTCTGGTCTATTTAGTGAGTTAACAAGTCAACTCTTCTAGGAAAGGAGAGGACATATTAGGCCTCCGAGCCCAGCGACTTCACTTAAAACCATCCTCTTGCCTCCACCCTCCCTCGATGTTGATGAAACAATTCAGAAATGTATTAACAAGTAGCCAAGAAAACTTTTCTACTGAGAAGCTTTCTAGTAATCTTAGTAATTAAATGTCTTATCTTAACTATATACAGTTGACCCTTGAACAACATAGAGGTTAGGGGTGTCAACCAGACCACTCAGTCAAAGATCCACATATAACTTTTGACTTTACAAAAACTTAACTAATAACCTACTGTTGACCAGAAGCCTTACCAATAACATAGGCTATTAACACATATTTTGTATGTTATGTTTATTATATACTCTATTCTTACAATACAGAAAACATTAAGAAAATCATAAGGAAAAGAAAATACATTTACAGTACGGTATGTATTCATTGACAAAAATCTGTGTATAAGAGGACCTATGCAATTCAAACCTGTGCTGTTCAGGGGTCAACTGCTTATTAATTTGGTTAACACGAATTAGTTCCAGAGGTCTAATCACTCCTAAAGAGCATTTCAAATTAGTTTCTAAATCCTGAAGACCTGCAGTGACTGGACAGATCTTTTGGTGTCCCATTTGGCCCAGTCTGAGAGTCTGCAATTGCTTCACAGTAGTGGGGTATGCACTGAGGTCCCTTTTATAGCTGGCATTATTGTGCCACTCTAATCTGTTTCTCAGTAAATATTCCTTTGGGTTTCTTTGTCAACCTTTCCTTCCAAACAAAATTTTATGCAGCATAAATTCAAACTGTGTAGAAGTTAAAGCATTGTTTATGTTACACATTTAAAATTTCCTTCATTTATATATGATCTAAATTGCATGATTATACCTTATACTTTAGTGTCACATCATACATGCATTATCTTATGAGACTTTCAACTATTTTCATCTAGCAGAAATAGGAAACATTTAAGTAATTAATATAATTGATATAATTCTACCACCATTCTACTTAGCTCATTCATGGCCCAGAGTAAGCATGAAATGGGACTGTGAATCTGACATTTTCTAGATCTCAGATTTCCTGTGTCTTTCTTGGTGTGAGCATATGCGTATCACCATTAGGGTGATTCTGGTGTTTAAAGAGAAGTATTTTTCATATTCATCGCTCTCAACACAAGCTGGCTACTTCCCCTGCCTCTCACCTGGAAAGGCAGCAAAATGCTCCGAAGTTATAGAAAAAACTGGCTGTACTGCATCTTACCAAAGAATGCTGTATTGGTCTCAGTTTTAGAACTCACTGGAATTTTTTCAAAAATTCACAATACAGATATTCATCTTAAATATGGTCTCTATGACCTGACTTCCCTATTTGGATCTGATTCCACTGAAATGCAAATTCAATAGTTAATAATGGTTACACTCTCTTGTCTACTAAGTATGATCATCTTAACCTGTTGTTCAATATTCTGTCAACCAATCCCGCTTCAATTTACATTCACTAAGGATAACCAGGGCAAAATGAATATGTCTAAATTAATGACTGAAAATATAGCTAACTAATAAATTTAGAAATAAAAAGCATGAATTCTCTTCTTTTTATCTATTTATATTGTTTTAGTGTATACATCTCTACTTACTATATGATCATAAACAAGAACCTAAACTCCCTGTGCTTCAATTTCCTCCTACGTAATGAGGATCATATTATGGCCTGCCTTGTGGAGCTGTTCTGACAGTTGGATGACATACAACATGGGAAGAACCTAGACTGCTGCCTGGCACAAAGCAAATAATTAAAAAACATTAAATGTTATTATTGTTGCTTTTCTATTTTTAAAATGTACTGAATATTGTTCTAGGTTCTGGGAGGGAAAAATAGATAAGATAAAATCTCACCCGTAGATAGTTGAAAGTTCAGTGGGAAAAAAAATAAAACGAATAATCACAATTCAAAAATAGTCTTCTATATATGCCTTCTTAGAATTTGGTCTAGAGTTTTCACATGGGTATGTTTACTACTTCCTTAGTGTTCAGCTCCATGTATGAACAATGTAAACAAATCCAACTTTTAATTTTTTTTGTGAAGTATCTTCTATTTAAAATTATATTAGAAGGCAACCCATAGGTTATAAGGCACAACAGATTCTGCAGTCAAATAACCTTCTTGGAACACTGTTCCCCCAATTTTTAGAGATACAGTTATAAATCAAGATAAAGTGATTTTAGGAGATGACAGCGAAAATGACAGTGAACAAATACTTTCCGAAAGGACAAAAAGGCATAGTGGACCACAGCAAAATTAACCAAAAGGACAAGGTATGTAATTTAAAAGGAAAGGGCTTTTTCAAATGCCCTGAGTCAAGGAGGCGCATTTGCAGCTTTGGGCTTACTTAATAACATTAAGCAAGACCACTTAACTATCTACAAAAAGGACCAAGAGCATAAATCAGACATCAGTCCACATATTTCAGGATCAAAGCTATAAAGCAAAATGATTTGTGGGAGCAACTAAACAGTTCGAATATATTACAGCTCTTTTCAGAGAATACTTAAGCATATTAGTTGTCCAAATTAGGATTTTGTTGTTGTTGATGGAGGAGAAAGAAAAAATATGTTATTGAGATTTTTTTCTATTCACCTACAGAATTCTTTCAGTAAAAGTAGAACTTTCTTCAACACATCTTAATGACAGATTATTGATATAGATATAATTCATGGAAAAGTCCTGACTATATGATTTTAAAAACTCCAAAATTCGAAATGTTAATTCTTATGGAGACAGTTGACACATTTACCAGGATTATAATTTGCATTAATTATGAGATTTCTCCCACAAAGAATTTAAGACCATATTCCAGCACCAAAATACAAGACAATCACATAAATATTTGCTGTATTCATTTTCTAGGAGATTATGCATTCCTTTTGGGCCATACTTAGGCTATTTTTGTAACGTTCCAATAAAACTATATACTACTCTACCACTGAAAAAATATTTTGAATCCTAATTTTCTTTCCATTTCACAAACAGCTGATATTGCCACAATTTAAAAAAACATATTGAAAACAGTACGCATGTGTTTTCTTGCACTCAATGAATGACTGCAAAGGTCTTCCTGTGTTTCCCCACAGCTAAGTTTATTTTACATTTGCTATTATGTTGCCAGTGCACCATAAGGAACAGAACTAAGCTGTCCCTGCATGTAATTTTTCTGAGTCAGAGTTTCCTCATCTATGTTCTCACTAGAGAGTAGGTACCCAGTAAGTCATTTTAAATATATAGTATATGAATTATTTTAGGCTTGAAGCAACATAAAGTTCTAAATATATGGAATATTAGAAAAAATTCCAAAATTTCAAAAATCTCCAAATAATTCTTACTGATTATTTCAATATTTTGACTTTGTTTTTCTATAGCACATAAGAAGGGATAATTCCTCAATGTGGTTTGAGCACAAATTCAGGAGTCAAACTGCAAGGGTTTGAATCCTGACTCTACACCTTTTTAGCTATGTTGGCAAGTAATTTAACTTCTGTGGCTCAATTTCCTCATCTGTAAAATGTGGATATCAGTAGTACTTATTTCATTGTTTTCTGCATGAGAATCAATTGAATTAAGGTATGAAGGCACTCAGAAGATTGCCTGAAACAGAGTGACCGCTCTTTAGATGGTTTTTGGTATTCTTTACTCAGAATATATAATTTTGTACTATCTGCACTGTCTTTGTTCAAAAAGGTTTAATTAAACCAGGGAATCAGCAAAATGATTTGATTCTGATTTTCAGGGCCTTATCTTATTTGACAGTATTACCAACAACAAAGCTAAAGTTTATGCAAATATGCACAAAACAAAAATATTGGAGAAATAACTATTACACTAAATGATGGAATCACTAGTCAAAAAGATTTCAACCAAAAGATTAAATTTAAATTTAATATTGATAAATGTGAAGATGCTAAGACTAGGTCAAACGATCCATGGCACAAGCACGGGATAAAAGATCCATGATTTCAAGCAGAAAGGCATTTGTTAGACTGGGTTTTGGTAGACTGGGAATTCAAAATGAATTAACATATTGTGTTGCTTTCAAAATAGTTAATGTAATTGTGAGCTGCATTAATTAGGATAGTCACTAAAGATTCTAATAGCCTCACTATTTCTGTTCTAGGTAGTGTACATGGACTGTTTGATTCTGAGAGCTATAGCTGAAGGAAGAAAGGGTCTTCAGGATGACAATCAGAATGAGGCAGAGTCTCGTTGATACACTACGTGGCTAAAGGATCTGGGACAGAAATATTTTAAACAACCGCTTTTGAGTATTTGAAGGATTATCATAGAAGAGGATTTATACTTATTCTGTACAGGTCCAAAAGGCAAAATTAAGTAGAATTATAGGAAGTTATCTTTGAGAAAAATACATTCTCACACACAAAGTTGTTTAATGGACTGCTTTGTGAGGCACAGAGTTCCTTGTTTCTGAAAATCATCAGGAAAAGTCACAATAATGATTTATTAATTTGTTAACCCAATCAACAATCGTTTATTGTTTTGCTACTTTTTTCAGAACAGTGTATTAGATCTAGTGAATAAAATAACAAATGAAGAAGGACATCAGCATTTATTAAGTGCTCACTACAAGCCTGATACTATGCTAGACACTTCCAAGTACGTCATCGCACTTCCTCTTATACAGGTATTATATTATCATCTTTACTGCAAATTCCTCTATACTGCAGCCAGAGAGATCTTTACACAATGAAAATGTGCTCATGAAATCCTCTCTTTAAAAATATTTAATCACTTCTCATCACTCCTAGACGAGATCAGACTTAGATTTCACAAGGCCTAAAGGATTCTGGGTTTCAGCCATCTGCAACCTCAGTTTCTTTCTTGTCATGCTGCTGGTTTCTCAGCCCCTTCCACATTCCATATCCCTTCCAACCACAGAGCTTTTGTACATACTGCTTCATGTATCTGGGGCATACGTCCCTGTTTTCCTTACCTGCTTCACTCCTACTTTTCCTTCAAATCTAAACTCAATGGCACATTATTAAGAAGAAAGTGAGGAAACATAACTCCTGTAAGTATGCAAAATCTATTATTGTTTCTCATAATACTGTGCACATCCTCTTCATAGCATTTGCCATACTATAATTTTATATTTGTTTGTGTTATTTATTTGATGTATGTCTCTCCCACTAACTCGAAAGATCCACAGAGGAAGAGTCTGTGTTTAATTTTGTCTGTCTTGGGAGACAATAATGCTATTGACTGTGAGAACAGATTCTAAAACCAGACCAGCTGAGTTCAAATACCTTTTTTGCTATTTACTAACTGTGTTTAACTTCTTGGTACCATAATTTTGTCATTCATAAAAAGGGGGTTAGTAATAGAACCTGTTATGAGGATTAAATTAGTTCATGCATGTAAAGCATTTGGAACATAGCCTGGTACTCAGGCATTCTGTAACAAATATTAGCCATGATTAATGTTATTTTTTTGTTGTATTGCAGAGTTCCACACAGGGCCTGGCACACAGGATGTACTTAATATTTGTTGAATGAATTAATGAATGATGAAACTGAGATAGAGAAATTGTAAGAGATACATCTTGCCTTCACATCTAGAACTGTCAGAGTCCAAAGACTACATACTTCTTTTTTATAATATCATGTCTTTCCACTAGATGACATAGTTGGGGCAACAACAAAATGTAATAGGAACACAGAGGAAGGAGCAATTAATTTGACTGAGAGAAGGAGGGAGATAAATTTGAGATTACCTTCAAAGAATGAGTGGGATATTACAAAATAGAAACAAGAGTAATAGGCATTCTTGAGGAAAGGAAACAATACAAGCAAAAACATTGAAGTAGCAAAGTATTTAGGGAATCATGAATAGTATGAAGTGAGTGAATGTAGGTTAAATAATAAAAGGTAGGTAATGAATAAATTAGATAAGAATCTACATAAATGTTAAGAAATGTGAACTTTATCCTGAAGAAAATTCAGAGTCATCAGGGCCTTTGTTTAACCACAATCTTTTGAGCTACTTGTTTAATTATTTATCTATGTATTTATTTATTTGTTTGTTTGTTTGTTTGTTTGTTTATTAACTTATTCTGGAAGGATTAGATAGTTCATTGGACATAAGCAATCATTTGAACTAATATTAAAATAGTCTAAACAAGGTTCAATGAGAGCTTTGACTCTAGAAGTGGCAATGGGAA
This sequence comes from Pteropus medius, assembly GCF_902729225.1. Classification (NCBI taxonomy): domain Eukaryota; kingdom Metazoa; phylum Chordata; class Mammalia; order Chiroptera; family Pteropodidae; genus Pteropus; species Pteropus medius. The sequence continues at coordinate 15,094,228 of NW_024349519.1, read as the reverse complement.
TAGAAAGTAGGAAAGAGAAATCAAAAACAAATCCCCAAACAAGGAATTTGATGCCTTAACTCTGCCACATTCACATTGAATATAAAATACTATGTAGTTATTAAAATGAGATATAAATTATATCTTTACTATGACACAAATTTACTTTTTTGATGGAATACTGCCAAAATATCACTAGTCATCTTCTTTAGGTAGCAAGAGTATAGTTGTATTTTTAATATTATTTTTTTCTTTTTGCTCTCCCCCCACCCTCACATTTCTCCAATGAATATGGAATGGTGCTATAGAAAACATAATAAAACATATTTTAAGAAAATTAAATGTAAGGGAAAATTCTAACAAAAATTCTAGGAAGTAGAATCATTAAAACTTGGAAACAATTATATAGGAGTATCAGGAAGAAGAGGAAAAGAGAAGGATTCCACATTGATCTAAACATGATCAGGAGGAGGCCACACCATTGAAATAGGAGAAACACAAAAGCAGGATCTGTTCGTTCTATTTTGCAATAATAATATGATTACTCAGCAATGTTTTAATAACTTTGTTCTCTGATCATACATTTCTCTCTTGCAAAGACAATGACTGTTACCAGGACTGTGTTATCTTCATCACTGGATTGATGTACCTATATAAAGTAAACCAGATCTCAGCTTCCATACAAGAAAAAAATTTCAAGTTGTAGAACTGCCCAGGATCCTTCTCAGGCTTCAGCAATGAGGAACCAACAGTCATGACCTTACTGTAGTCTAATATTAAACTCACATATCCTTGGGCCTTGGACATTTTAAAGACTCAAGCAGTTTTAAATAGAAATCAAGTCTGGTTTAAAAATTAAACAATCAATCCCATCCAATAATATTATATTTGAGAATTTTACTTTGGATAGCTAAAAAGAATTTCGGTTTCACATCTAGTAGAAATACAATTCCAGAGAAAGTATTTTTTAATAGTATCATATTTTATTAGTGTAATTGATTGACCTGAGACATGGTGATGGCAAATCACCTGGGAAAACAGAGAAATACAGCAATCTAACCCACTGAAGTCTTTCTGCCTTCTAAGCTACACATGTGACATCTCAATATTAAATTTAATTCTTAAATATCTGCAAAGATAATAAGATGCTATGAATATATTAATTTACAGCAAAGAATATAAAGTATCACATTCAAAGAAAAGCATTAATTTGAAAAGATGCAGAATTTTTTTCATTTCTGTACTTTGAGCGTTTTTACAAAATTGGACATTGTATTTGTTTACTATTAATCCATATATTAGTTTAATTTTACATCTCTATCCTTGACCTTTCACCCTTTCTTCAGTTTTATTTTTCTCACTATCTACAGGACAATTACTTGGGCACTCTTTCTCTGAATCCATTATCACTCCTTCCTAGCATTTTTTTTTTTTTTTTTGCCAACCATCTCCTCATCACTACTTATCCTTCAGATTGTCTGCTGTTTGTTAATGAAGTCTAACATTTTCTTTCTGACATGAGAAAAAAATCAACTGTATCTCACTCAGCTGTCCAAAATGCAATCTCATGGAATATAGGAAGCTCCTCTTTGTGCAGTCTTCCATGCCTTAAGGACAAGCCAAGTTTGATTTTAAAATGGCCTATTAATATCACTACTTAGCAATGAAATTTTAATGTAAAATCTTTTAGAAAATCTTTACTACAGCAAAAGGAATATGTAACTTCTGCTGCTTTTATAGCTTTTAATGGATTTTTAATTTATCGATGGTAGGCTGAAAATTTGAACTCAAAAGAAACACAAGCGCAACTCAATGAGAAGTTTTATTGGATTGCTTACAAAGAATTATAGTTATGATCAAAGACCGGGAGAAAACAAAACCTGCATTTCTCTCTTTTCTTTTCAAGTGATTTGAGTACTTCGTTTCTTTCTGTGTACTTCCTAAATTAGTATTTAAATGAATAAGGCAAAAAGCTTGAGTTAGGCAGCATGAGGATGAAGCAAAAAAAAAGCAAAGTTTTGGAAAATCCACAAGTGACAAAGAACTCTCTGAATAATCAGTACTTTGAGATATTTATACATAAGTATTATCAACAATAAATCCAATGTATTTTTATTCTTTGTAATAGCAACTGCTTCTATTATATAAAGGTTGCATGCAGAAACAAGATGAGTCCAACAACAAATATTTATTTAATATTTAAAAATGAAAAAAGAAGATATTATTTCCAAAACAACATGTGAAGATTTGATAAAGTGGAAGACATTTAAACTAGGCATTAAAGGGTAGCTAATAGTTGGCTACAGCATCAAGGACAGGCCCTTGGCATACAGGGTATTGAAAATCATCAAGCTAATAAGCTCAGAAGTCATTCAGCTGGTTATTCAGGGAGCCATTACCATTTTTGAGCAGGGAAGTAACAGGACCAGAGCCATGATTTAAGAAGACTAATCAATTTGTAGTTTGTGCAACAGATACCATAGGAAGAGCCTGGAGGTAGAGAAACCAGCTAAGTAATTAATAAAATGCTTCAAGTAAAAGGTGACAACGACCGACATTCTCTTCTAATGAAGATGTATAGTTGTAAGAAAGAAGCTATTTCCAAAAATGATTTGTTAAAAATGATATTCCATTAGCTTCGATGATATTGTTTAGATGTATTCCACCAGAAAACATTATCTACAAGGATAGAAATCCTAAATTGAATGACTACCACAAGTCAAGTACCACATTACGACTCATTTTTGCTACAGTAACTTTTCCCCATATGTGTCTCAAAGCTTCCACTCACTTATTATCAATCACTGGAAACTTCTTCAGTAGGGTTTTCAAATGGCTGGTAGAACTTGAATTCTTTTGATAATGCAGACATTCAGCATCCAAAGTATCTCCCTGACTTCTAACCACTGAAATGTATCACAATAGTAAAACAAACATGAACCTGCTTGTTCTCTAGTAGTTCAAAGGCCTAAAATCCAGAGATCTATCCACATTAAAAACAAACAAACAAACAAACAAACAAACAAAACCTCTCATTCATTTTTGTAAGTTCGTAAACTGGAAACTATGATTTTTTTTTTTTTTTTTTTGGTAAAAGCTCTTTTTCACATTCATGTAATCAAAGATATTTAGAATACATACTATTCCTTGGGGTGCAGTCAATGGGTGATTTCAAATATCATCTCTACCACTGCAGCAACTCTAAATGCAGTGCTAAATGAGCGGATAGTTTCCACTTCTCACCTATGAGGTCTCATTCTAACATCCAGTTCTCCCTCAATAGAAGCTTAATATTGCCTTCAAATGAGGGCTTCGTTTCTGGGGGGAAAGCAGTCTATCCAAGCCCATAGTAAATAGCTGTTCTCTTTTAGTCTATAGATTCTAGTTCTTATCAATCTTTTCATTTCATTTTTCAAGTAAAGTTATAGTGTACTTTCTTTTCTCATTGGCCCTACCCACTATTTTCTTCCTATAAAAACTTTATGTATATAATCTGTATAAAACCATGAAATCAAGACTTTGACCAAATGTTAAGATTCAATATTGGGACACATTCCATATATTAAGCTTACCAACAGGAGATATCTTATAGCTCTTACAATAAGAGAAGAAGGGCTTCTATTTATGACAAAGGAAAGGAACATTAATTTAAAAGAAAAATTTAAGCAATGACATAAATTACTTTGCAAATATCTATTTCCTTTCAGATAGGCAATTAGAAAAATAAAAAAAGTTCTGTGTTACTCAAACATCCTAGTTGCAAGTTTGTGTTCCTGTTAGACAAAGATGAGACTTTGGGGAGGATATTATGACCAAAGAAGTCAATATTGAAAACACAAAGTTAAGCCCCAGTGTGAGGAAACTGAGAAGAATTGTAAAAATACATGAAGGTTACCCCAGACGTTCCTGACTGGGATAGGATCCACCAAAGAAAAGAGATCCTGTGTTCATTTCTAAACACCAGGATGCCACTTTTGGACACGTGTATATATGTATATAAATGGAGAAGACAGAGATTATCCAAATTCAAACTCAAAAAAATTCTATTAGAAGAATGGTCAGATGTAATAAATGCATTCCTACACATGACACAAATAGTTCTTAAAAACTTGTATAGGAGTCTCCTCTTTAGGAGAGCCATCTGTGATTGCTTTGTTTCTCTGTAATTAGAGTGTGGCAAGATGGGGAAAGATGGTTTAGACACTCAGGAATTTTATGAACTACTGGGCCTCTATCAAACGCCAGTGATAGTTAATGTCAATGACATCATGGAACACTATAAACATTCTTGAATCTTATGATTCAGACTCTATATGAAGCCATTGCTGGCAGCAATAGACTCTTAGTTAGATAAGCTTTGTATTTCATCCAAGATGACATTTATTTGGGAACAACTCAATATTTTATGTATTGAGAAAAAATACTCTGGCAATTAAATTATGACACACCATTGATTTAAGATGCATCCCAATCTCATATTTTAAAATATGTTGAAATGTGTCTTAAAACAATGAATTCGGGTGTAACTTTTGTACACAGGTTACAAAATCTTCAAGTAGAGAAAGCTGATGGTTGAGAGAAAACAGAACCACATAAGGTAGGAAATAATCTTCCTTGGATTGACATAAACGTGAAAAAAAAGAGAGAGAGAGAGAGAAGAGAATGAAGATCATGTTTTCCAAATTTACAAAAATTCTCCCTTCTCCTGCCTTGTGTGAATTTGGGAGTGAGATAGGAGGTGGCCTTTAGAAGACCTTAGAGTAAGAAAACCAAAGACCTTAGAGCAAGATATGAGTTACTTCACTGTCCAGTCCCAAAGCCAGGTAGACTTCAGTAAGTTTCAGTAACTTAATTTTTGTGTTTTGCTCCCTTACTGAGTCCACACTTAGTTTCTGTAATTTTTACTTCAGGTCTCTGTCATCAGGTTTTTAATCTTGGTTGAAAATTTAGTCTCTGCTACTTCTGCCAAGTCTCTCTGTTGCTCAAGGCCAGTTTATCAGTTTGACTGCTTCTTGCTATCTGTTGATGTAGTTTCTCATCATGGCACTCCACCCCTATTCCCTGGAAAATCCCCACAGCCCACAGCTAGACATTCAGCATCTGTTTGAGAAGATATGTTCCTACAATGCAATCATCTGATGCTTTTTATGTATGAGCTTCCTCATATTGCTAAGATCCGTTCTAACAGTCTACTCCTGGTTAGTCATTTTCTCCAATACTCAGTTTTCAGCCTTCTATAGTACTTACAACAACTGGGACTTGATTCTGTCAGGTATAGGAATTTTCAGATTAACTAGACATGACAGAGAAAGGGTAAAGTCTTTCCTTTTTTATCATATGTGTTCTGAATATGGTAAAAAGATGAATTAGAGAAAAGCAAAACTTCCCAGTATTGGAAAGAAAATATTTTAGAGTCTGTGATATTAGAGAAGAAAAAAGCTCCATCATATAGAACACAGAACAGGTTTAATTTCAAGCTAAGATTCCAGAAAACCTATGAAGAGTACTTTCAAATTGAAGATTATCTGTAAAACCAGTCTGATAAAAGATAAATTACTTTAAAAGGAACTAATTTTCTACCATTTGGGTAAAACTCTTTAAGGTGGTAGGTAAAAACATCTTAGAATCATTCCTATTCACAATGAAAAAACTAGGACAGGGAAGCTAAGCAACTTTCCCATTTGGAAGTGACAGAGTTTGTAAGAGCCAGCATTAAAAAAAAAAGAAAAAAAAACAGCTCTTTTGACACATGGGCTTCTGCTTCTCCCACTATATAATGCTGTTGGCAGGGTAGGTTTTAAGATTAATGGATAAAATTTATGCTTGAGTTTGGTCTAAATTACTTTGAATTTTGTTTTACCATCTTTCTTGTTGAATAAATAAAATAGAAACAAAGCTAAAAATCACTTTCAATCCAATAGAAATATAATAAGATACTTGGTACAGGTTTTTCTTAACCAAATAAAATATCTTCAAGATATCAAATGAAGTTCTCTTAATATGATTGACTTCCAATAAATGTTGATTTGATAGAATTTTATCTTCCTGTAGATTATAAAACATAATCATGAGTGAAATATCTAATTCAAAACATGGCCATCAAAATTATGACATATCAAAATATTGCTCTTAAAATCAGATACATATCCTTCTGCCTTACAAATCTAAATTTAACATGCTTATCAATGGGAAAAAAGATTGACGTATAACATGGAAATGAACCATGTTGTTCTTGGGCTTGAATGGAACTTTACCAGTTTTCAATTCTACATGAACATTGCATATTCTCCTGTGATCCCTCCTTTAACCCAGCAAGAGTAATTTATCTTCCAGTGTCTTTCTTCAAGGTAAAAGGGAGCAGCAGTTACACTGGGACCATATCTCAACTATCAGTCAATGTCTGCCACCATAGCTCTGCTCCTCCTGCCATTATTTCTTTTCATTTGCTCCTTCATGTGCGTACTTAAAAAATTAAACTAAAAAAGGTTGTAAAGTATGGAAAACAAATTATTAACACAGGCTAAAATAATACGAATCTAACAAAATTCTTCAGTTCTCTTTGAGTATAGTCTGAAGAAGATTTTTAAAAGCACACAATAGCTTAAAACCAAGGACAGATGCACCTGAAAAACTACAGCTTCCTTATAGTCAATCAATGAAAACAATAAAAACCCCAAACAAACAAATAAACAAAAACAAAACCTGCAGGAAGACATTAAGAGGCAGAATGTAATTATCTGATTTGGAAACTGACCAGGACACTGTGGTTAAAACCCTTCTTGCTACAGAGATTCCGAGGAATCTTTAATGACTACAAATGGTCAGGACTTCATGTCTACACCTCATCTGAAAGATGATGACAACCAGCAGTTAGTCTTCCCTGCCACTATCCAGGGACGGGAGTCAATTCTGACTCAGACCTACATACAGAATTCGCTAGCAACATTTGTTATCCTTGAATGCTTTTGCTAACTGGTCTAGGTTAAGCAAATTACTTAAACATCTCAAGTATCACTGCCACATTTTAATAGAAATACACAATGATATCATTCCTCATCTCTCTATAGAATTATGAATGAATGCTATGCACATTCCATGGGTGAAAATTGTTAAATCCTTCTTCTTAGCTAATATTGGGTAATGAAGATACACCATTGGTGAGGCATTAGATGCCTATTGTTTAATCCATGGATTCTTACTATCACACTAACTTATTTTTGCCTCATATTTTTTAAGAAACTGACTAAAGAGCAGTAATTAAAATACATTACAGTAGTGCAAGTGAAATTTGGAAAACTGCCAATATTTTAGAGCTTATAATTTTCTTTTTTAGAAGAAAAAGTAGTTTTGACATCTTTGTGCAAAACAGTCACTAACAGTTACTTGCAATTTCAAGAAAATCACTGTTTTAATCATGACCTTTCAGCTGTCCTTGATTGAAAAAAAATTGGCCACCTACAGAAATAATTCTGTTGGGCCCTCATCTCTCTACTGATTGATGGCCCCATGTGGTTCAACGTGTTCACAATTATAAATAAAACTATATAAAAGTGGCAGAGCTTAGCTTCCATCTAAGTAGATAAGCATAAAACAGTACTAATTGACAAGAAAAGGGATTTTCTTAAAGTGACATCTTTCCCATCTATCTGTATCAAAATCAAATGACATATTTTTCTCTGATTAAATGTGTATTCTTTTGGTCACCATTCATTACAACTATTTGTTGAGCATCCCTTGTGTAAAAGACACTTTATCATACTCTATTGGGGATGATAGAATGTCGATAAAATAGTTTCAGCATTAGAGAGCCTATTATCTAATGAAACACTCAACCAGCTAACATATAGTAAATATGGACACTATACATGCACAGGTGGAGGTATTTGCTTGCATATACATATGTATAAAAATTGGGTTTGATTAAAAATATTGATATACTATATACTTATACTTCAGGAACAATATATCGATATATAGATAAACTTGTATAAATATATGTATATTAGGTTTCACCAGAAAACTTCTTTTTACTAAAATATTAGAAGTCCCTAAGTGTTATCCATGAGTTTGTCAATAGGAATAAAAACAAGAACTCATCCTACTAGCTAAAGGTTTCCCACCAACTGTACAAACAACAAAAATAGAGCTGGCATTCAGGACTCCATTAGAAGTTTACTGAAGCTCTGTGAGGCTGGAAAGCTTTTAGGAGTTCAGAATAAATCACAATAACACCAGAAAAAAAAAAAACTTAAAAAGATTTTCCCTTTGTATTCAATTTCTATGAGTGATCTCCAATTTACAACCTTATGCTCAACTCAGAAATTAAATTAATCAATACAATTATCTTTTTAGAAATCCTTTTGTCAACTACAGTTCATGGAATAGAAAAGAAGGCTGAGATTCCTTAGATAGTGGGCTTGATGTCGAGATTCAACAATAGTGAGAGACTGACATTAGAAATGGGCATGATACAGGCTCTAATGTTATGTTTTGGGGAATTACAAATATTAAGTGATCCTTATCTCCAAAACTCAAAGCAATTGTCTACTAGTTGCAGTCTAAAATAAATTGTTTTATGGAAAACGACACTAGAAAAGTTTTATATGATCACATCATGAGTACTGATGGAAAGCATAACCACATAAAATATTATATTAGATTAGTTATCTTTTAAAAACAAATTCACATTTCTGGAAATCACCAAGTTGTTTATAGTCACCATTTTTAAATAAATTCAGTTCACTTCCTGCTGCTGAAAAATTCTTAGTAATGGTCTAAGGCCATGTTTTCAACATACGAACTAAGTACTCAGACAATTATCCAACTAATCAAGGCCCATTTAATACTTTCACATGAATTAGTCAAATAATTAGAGCAAAAGATTGTTATATTAATTATCTTTTCTATGCATACTTACTTCGTGCATATAGCAATCTTTGGCAACTTTAAAACTGGAAAAGAGAAAGAGGATAACTCAACACACTGTCTAATTAAAATTAAAAACAGTTACTGAATAAGAGAGGAAGTTATGAACCTAAGTAATCCAAACTGCTTGCCTCTCTAGTGTATATTCACTGAATCCCCTAATTTCCTCTTACGGAGGTAAGCCAAATTTGACAAGAAATATAGAATTGCTTTCAATTGCTTTCAATGTTAAAAGTCTGTAAATCCTTACTTAAAAATAATTCAACTAACGAATATTCTCAATTAGAAAATACATTGATGTTAGGGATTTGTTAAGAACAAACTTAAAACTCCAAATAAATATCTTGGAGTGGGTATAGTTTACCTAATAGTTTACATATGTTCCATATATAAAGACATTAAAAAATATTTACTTGATTTGGTCTGGCTTTGCACTATCTGCTATGAAGCATGCGGTTCTTATATATAAAGCAGCTGAAGGTCAATGTGTTATCGAAACAATATTATATATTAAGCACATTCATAATGACATGATAAAACAATGACTGTGCACTATAGATGGGTTAAAAGAGAACAGAACTGAGTTAGTCAGAATTCCTGTGAATTATCATTCTATTGCAATATATTTTACTGAAATAAACTGCACAAGGAAGTACTTTATATATGACAGTGTTTCTAAATGGAGAAACTGAGGTAACAGAGAAGAAAAAGGTAAGTTTTTGTCAAAGAAAAGTTGATTGGGTAAAGAAGCCATACGTCATATTTTATTGCAATCTTCAACCAATACTCTCTCACTGCTTAAACATAAACCTCTTGTTTTTATTCAAACATTAGGATATAAAGGGATAAATAAGTTCATGGAATTTTAGTTTCTTGAAGTTGAAAACATACTGCTTCCTGCAAATAATATTCTGATTAGCAATTTTTGTTTCACCAGGCTTGAAGACAAAAATATATAACTCAGAATGATCTATCCTACAGGAAATATTTCTATCCCAATAACCAACCATTTGTCAATTAGCATTTTGAAAGGTGGAGACAGGGTTTAATCAGTTGACAGTTTCTCTAAACTTGGGTAATGTCTCAGTTCCTCATTTCTAGATTAATTTAATAACCCCTTATAAGCATGTCTGTGCTAAATATCTGCTGAAGATTTTACAGAAATTATTTTACCAAAGATGGATATCTTTCCATTCAAGAGACGCACGCGCATGCGTGCGTGCGTGCGTGCGTGCGCGCGTGTGTCTGTGTGTGTGTGTTTTAATAAGTATGACTTCAGAGGAAACCTCAAAGGAAAATTTATGGCTTATTTAAAATAATTTTTTAAATTCCCTATTCCTATTCCTAATAAGACTGGAAAAGGTGGTATGCAAGGGGGATTAAGAGTTGTGGCAGAGAATACTAACTGGCTATCTAATCTCTCCTCACTATAATAAAGGAATTAAACATATAAATAGAACCTTGCTAATAACACTGATATATAAATGAAAGTTGTGAGGTGGAGGAGGTAGAGCTTTTAGAATAGGATAGCTCAGACTGCTTCAGCCTTTCTGCTCTTTGGTTTGTGCATCTCCTACTTCCTGCCTTGACATGAGTTAGAACTAGCCTGCTAGAGCCCTACCAGCCCTCTTGTAAGATTACACCAAGGATGTATGCTAAATGTGGTAGAAGGGAAAGCTGGAAGGAATCTGGTGCTTCATAGCATGGTGGAACTGCTGGCTTAGACTGCATCTGATCTTCCTGTATTATGGAATAAAAACAAACTCATCTTATTCAAACTACTGTCACTCAGGTTTCTGTAACTTGAATCTGAATACAATTCCTAAGTGATAGGGACTCAGAATTTGGTATAAGATAAAATCCTGCTCTGCCCACTTATCATGTGCTCTCAGATCACCTGCTCTCTCTTTGCACTGACTTGCTCATCTGTAAAATGAGGACAATGGTGATACTTTTCCCAAAGAGCTGCTCTGATAATTAAATGACATAATCCACCCCACATAAACTAAGGTCTAACTGTTTAATGATTATTATTCATTATTATTCATCTTATTGGGCCACTTATACTATAAGAGAGTAGCTCATCATGGTCCAAAACAAGGCAAAAGTTAGCACCAGAATGTGGCAGATAAGAAATACAGACCTTCTACCAAAAGCACTATCCAATAAAAGGAGAGAAAAATGTGACGGAGAGAGGTGGGGAGAAACAGGAGAAGGAAGGAGGAGGGAGGAGAGAGAGAGAGAGAGAGAGAGAGAGAGAGAGAGAGAGAGAGAAAGAAGTGGTTTAAATAGATGGCATTCTTTTCTACTTGGATAATAATTTGCTATTTTTCAACCAGATCTTCAGGATGTGATATATACTTCAAAGCCTTCCTTTTCATAAAATGTTAACTTATTCTCTAATTTATCAGAAGCTCTCTATTTGTGGACGTGTTTATACCTATTGTTTGGAAGAACAACAAAAACTATAAACTCCATGTGAGCTCACTGTGACCCCCATGAGGACAGTGTGTTTTTTCTATTTACCACTGAGTTCCCTGCATGATGATATATGAAATAATGACCCGATATGTTAACACTCCCCATTCTGTGTATAGTCTTTCTCATTTGGGTCACAGGGAACCAGAGAAAAATATCCTCTGCTCTTCCATATGAAAAATCACTGTACGTGTAAAAGATTTTGAGTGTTTTGGGCACTTTTAATTTATGGAGAAGGAAGAGTTACCAGGGAGAAGAGACCTCAAACGCTAATGTGAGGGCCCTGAATTCCTGCTTCTGCAGAGCAAGTTCAGAATGGAGACGTTGGAATAAGACAGAAAACAGTAGAAACCCATGTATGTTTAGACTCCAAGCAAAAAGAGGATTTATGGCCAGCTTCCCGAGTGGCTCTCTGTGAGGCAGCAGTCTGGCAGACATCTCATACCAAGGGCTCAGGTATGGCTGCAAAAAAGGTCAAGCTTCAAGAGGCCTTGACGTTCCCTCTTGATACCCCATGGTATGAGAGTTAGCTGAGGAAGAATGCTGACAGTCTGCAGAGGTCTCACTGAGGGCTGTGATAAAGGAATGCAAATGGGAGCCAATGTGAATGAGGTCATGAGAGATGCCAGCAGGGATGAATGCCCATGACTAGGGATCATGACAGGACAAATGTACACTCATCTGCTCCAGTAGAGAACAGGTGAGGGCTAGAAAGCACACACCACTTCTCTCACCTTTACTCTCACCCTTGAGTAGTTAAACATATCAACAGGCATGTCTCAGAACTAAAATGTTGGAGTAATTATTTCATGACCCACAATTAAATCACATTGTTATTTTCAGTCATAACAGCCAATTCACTCTGAGTCATTCATTGAACCAATTAAACTTAGAATCTCTATGCCTAAAAGGATGCCTACTAATGAAAAAAGGTGAAAGTCCCTGTCCTTTACATCCAATCGTATCTCTGTTGGTAAACCAGGGGGAGAAGTTCAACTGCATGGCTTGGAATAGAGCCCATGCCAGCAGATTGTGCTGGGTAGAAATAACACTAGTCTGTCTAGGTAAGATCAGTGCCAATGGTTCCAACTAAAATTAGAAAAAAGGAGACAGTACCTTGGCTCATGCTTATGTTGGAGACAAGACTTAACTCCTGCTAAAGCCAAATGATGGCAATTCAGTTCCTGCTTGCCAGTTGCAAATCCCTACACTACCACTGTAGTATTATCAAAAGACATTTGCAATCCAGTGCACCTAACGAGAGAGATGATTTCTTAGATTTGTCATTTAATGGGTTAGCAACTCAAGTGCTAGCAACTCAAGGGTATGCATGCATTCATTCGGAAACAAGAAGGTATTTTCCAAAACTACAAGCAGATTGTTAAACGAAAAAATTAGTAGAACCTTATTAATTTGAAGTAGATAAAGGATATTATTCATTTATTAATAATGTAAAGCTAAAAAAAAAATCAAAAATATAGCGACCTTACTCCCTCTACAAAGAATCATCAAAAGACTCACAACGCTATTCATGCATTTAAACAAATATAATTTTGCTCTAATCTCATAAGTGTCATGAGGCACCATGCCATAGTGGAAAGAAAAAACTGGGCCAGGAATCAGGAAATCTGGGTTCTTTTTCTGGCTCTGTCACTTATTAACTATGTAAAATGATGCAAAATTTAACCTCTCTGAGCTTCAGTTCCTTGTCTACAAAATCACTGACTTAGATAAGCATTATACAGATAGAATGTAGATTCGGTATTACTCTCTAAATCATTCGTGATCATATTAAATTTTAAATGTTGTATGGTCTTTATGACACATCTTGATATTAAGTCTTTCATAAATCTTGGGATTGGAAGTCAAATATTTATAATAGATACAGGACTCTGATTCTAATGATAAAGAATTAAATAGTGAGTGTGTTTTTTATTTGATCTGTCATGGCAATACACACATAGATAGGGACAACATTTTGTCTTGGCAGATACTGTAACCTTTTTGGCAAATATCAAAGCCATATAAAGTCGCTGACATCATTCAAAGTATTCTTCAAAGGAAAGAGTATACTGCCACTGGACAGAAGGAACTTCTTTAATGCCCCAGAGTAATTCAGGAGAGTTTCAGGGGCTAAATGAGACAACACATTCAGAATATTCACCCCATGGCCTCTGCCAGATTTAAACTGCTTTTCATCCTGCATAGGTAAGGTAATTGTACTACTTCCCCTAGCTTCACTCCTAGAATTAACAAGCAATCTATGAAACTTTATTCATATCACTCTAATGCTCAAAATACTATTTCATGTCTCAGCAGAGCATCGGAACTCAGCTGCTCAATGCTCGTTGGACCCAGCCTCCTCCAGTTAGTGGTGTCTGGCCTAGAGAGCAGACCTCCAGTCTCATGGGTTGATGTTAGATATCTACACTGAAAAGAATTCATAACATGGTCAATAGGATAATCACTTCCTGACTGTCGGCATCTGGAGTCTGGTTTTATTTCTGGCACAAACTCTTGGGATTCTAGGCAAGTCCTACAATCTCTCTATTAAATGTTATTGATAATGATGCTTGTTGAGGATGTACAGTATAAGAGTTCTGTATTCTCAAGTTTGGCAAAAATATTTCCACTCTATATTGTGCACCAGTGTGGAAAGGAAATCTATATTTTATCTTCTGTTAAGTCACAGATCCCTTTGAAAAATCTGATAGAATCAATTGATCTGTACCCTTTCCTCTGGTGGAGGTGGGGGGACAAATAATCTTATATACAAAAATGTCATGTAAATTTAAGGGGTTTTCTGATGCTAAAAGGAGGTTCATAAACTCAAGTGAACACCTTGGCCTACCGTACAAATCCTTTCTGTATTTATTAGCTATATGACTTTGGAAATGCTGGATATGAGTTTCTTCAAATTATAAAAACATAGGCAGTGAAATCAAGCTCTCTGCTTACATCTTATAACTATATTGAACATGAATTTTTTTTAAAATATGAGTGTATACGAAAACCAGCTGATGGCACATAGAACTCTGTGCAACTCTAAGTTATTATTGTTCCTTTACCTTACTCTTTTAATGCTGTCATAAAGCATTAATGAGTACTACCCTGACCCCACTGCCACTATCAAGCTTGGGGAAGTGTGAGTTACCAGACCCTGACTCTAACCTAAGACTCTGGACTCTCGGAGAATGACTGATTTGCTGCACAGTGTACTGTGACGGTACTTTCTTTTTAGCTTCTGACTGATTACTGATCTCTTTACACACATCTGGTGAACTGAATATACTAGTTCTGTCTTTTCTCTCTGTAAATATTTTTATAACCTGGAGTTTTACACCTACCAAAATATACTTGGTCCTTCATTGGCATTAAATCTTGATCTTGACAAGTGCTTTAAAGTTATTGTTGTCGGACTCCATATTTTATATTTCTGCCCTCCTCCATTGGTGTCCATAATTAGAAACCACATTGCTAAGATCATTATCCCTATTTTATTGGCAAATAGACCAGAAAATGCAGAGGTATACTATGTACCCTTAGGGCTTCATTGTTTGACAGAGCCAGTTACAAGAATCAAACATAATTCACAATGCTACATATTTATCACTCTACTATAATTTTTCTTTTCTCCTTAGAGCCTAGTGATAGTAACCTCTTATATAGCATACTCTTTTCTTTATGAAAATAAAAAAAAGTTAGATAATACATACATATATCTTATTTGAGGTCTACATTTTAATTCTTTATTTTTCAATTTAACATTTCATTTTGAAATAAATTCAGATGTACAAAAGTTGCAAAAATAGTAGAGTTCCTAGCTTCCTTGAATATCAACATCTTACAAAACCACAGTATAGTGATCAAAACCAAGAAATTAACATTGCTACAACACAATTAGCTAATCTACAGGTATTATTCAAATTTCAACAATTGAACCACTAATGTCCTTTTCTTGGACCCTGAGCCAATATTTAGTAGTCATGTCTTCTTAGTCTCTTTCCATTTGGGGCAATTCCTCAGTCTCTTTGGTTTTCATGACCTTGATACTTTTTAAGAATACTGCCCAGTTATTTTGTCGTATGTCTCTCAATTTGAGCTGTCTAATATTTCCTCGTAATAAAATTCATATTATGCATTTTTCCATGAACATGACAGAAATTATTTTTGTGCCTTTTTCAGTGAATTATAGGAATGGTACATGATGCTGATATGTCTCATTACTGGTGATGTTAACTTTGATCGCTTGTTTTAGGTGGTGTCTGCCAGCTTTTTCCACCATAAAAAATTCCCTTTTGTAATTAATACGCATTTTGAGAGGATATATTTTGACACTATGTAAGTGTCCTATTTATGATCATATTTTCACCACCAATTTAGCATCCAGTGATGAGTCTTGCCTGAAAAAATTATTACTGAGATGTTTACCAAATGGTGATTTTCTATTTCCATCATTACTTCTACAACTATTAACTGGCATCCCACTGTTATAAAAGAGCTTCCTTTCTCCTCATTTATTTATTCCATACTTTTTAGAACATCATGAACTATATTAAGTATAATACTTTTACTATCGTTATTTTCTTGCTCAAATGTCTCAGATGTGGCCATTGGGAGCTGATTCAGGATGGCTCCTGTGTCCTTGCAACGTTTCCATCATTTGTTTTGAGTTCTTCCTTACATTTTTACACCAAAAGATGTTCCAGTTTCTCATAATAGATAGATAAGATAGATAGATAGATGATAGATAGACAGACAGACAGACACTTTTCCTGTTTTACCCCAAGAACCATCTACTTCTCCAAGAATTCTTGATTTCTTTTATTAGAGAATGGTATTCAGAAACCAAGATCTAGATAATTGGTGTCTTCATCACTCTCGAAGTTTTATTGCTTCTAGGCCCTCTCTGCACTATTTTCACTTAGCAGTACAGCCTGGAAATCACTCTATATCCATTCATTTTTTTTTTAGTAGTTGGATGGTTCCCCATCGTGTGAAGATGTTCTAGTATATTCAACTGCATTTCTATGTATGATCATTTAGATAGTTTTTAATATTTTACAATTATAAACAATGCCACAATGAATAACCGTGGTCATGTGATTTTCATATTGTTGAAGGTGTATCTTCAAGATAAATTCCTAAAAATGGGATTGTGAAGTCAAATAGTATGTCTATATAAGTTCATTAGATATTGCCTAATTCCTATTCAAAAGGCTTGTACCAATTTCTCTCACCATCAGCAATCTATCAGATTACGGTCTGTGTTTTCAACTCTTCCCCCAAATTATTTTAGCAGAGATGCTGAACAGAATTTGAGTGCTCAACTAGAGATACCATCTAACCTTGGTTCTAGCAATCGAAGAAAGTTTTACATAAATGTAAAGAAAGAGGAACAGAAGAACAAGAGCTGAGAAAAATCACTCCTGGAAAAAAAAATTAGTTGGCTTTGATCACACAGCTCAGGATGAAAATATATAGCTTAGAGTGTTACCTTTGAAAGCTAAACAAACCAAAAAGATTTTACAGTAAGTTTTCCTATGACCAAGATTAAGCCCTGCCTCCTATATGTCCCCAAGACCCTTATCAATATTATAACAAGTTGTACATAGTACTTGAGTTATCTGCTTAAACGCTTGTCTTGCATTAGATTTTTTAGTTTTGAAGTAGAAGCAATCTATCGATCAACATATTTATCCCAACTCCTAGCACAATGTTCAACATTCGATAACAATTTTTAAAAGCTCATTAAAATAAAAACCAGCATATACTCTGTGCCAGACACCATCCTAAATGCTTTACAGGTATTGTCCTATTTCATCCTCATAACAATCATACAGGGTTGGTTTTATTATTACCCCCATTTTATAGAGGAGAAAATAAAGACATGGGGAAGACAAATAACTTGGCTAAGGTAATATATCATGAAAAAAAGAGTGAGGATTTGTATGGAATTTGAACTGAGGTCCGTCTCATTCAAAGCACATGCTGTTTCACTTTCTGATTCTTAATGCCCTTTACATCATAATTATGTAGGCAAGTTCTTACTCTGCCTACTGTAATGGCAGGGCTAATTCTATATTAAGGATTTCAGGCCATCGTGTCACTATTAAAAATAAAAGGAAAGGTGGTAGTTTTAATGGTTTCCAAATAGACTCTTAAAAAGCGTTCTGTGATTTCTTTTTACCTTTTGGCAAACAAAGCTTTGGCTCCTCTGATACATGCACACATTTATTATACCCTGGTGACTATGGTTTATGTACAAGCATCCTATTAAAAGAGTTTTTAAAGGACTGCAATGTGATTTCCTTTCTGACAGCAAAGGAAAAATAAAAAGATGTTCTTTGCCCTCCTGTTCTAATCTGTGTTTGGAAGTCAAGTCTGCAATTCCCAGAACTCTGTCACCAGCTTGTTACATTTCCATAAATCTGTCCGAGAATACAACACTGTTCACCAAAAAAAAAAAAAAAGTAACATAAACTGTAAAACACATGCACATGATACCTGGATCCAATTTGTCCTCATTTTGTATATAAGTAAAAATAAAGTGATGCTTTAACTCTTAGAAATGACAATATCTCATTATTTAGATAAGCGCCACCAAATCATTATTGAAATTCTGATAGCATTTGCCTTACTGGTAAAAGAAAATTACCTGTAATGCATAGTTTAAATAATTACTTTTAAACAAAAGCTTCTTTTCTGCATTGCTTATTTATCTTTTGAGACCAACTCAGCAGGGCTATGTATTTTATTAAAATTGCCTTCAGACTGCTAATGGCAGGGCGTCTGTTAGCACAGGAAAAGTGATGGCAGTTTGACTCCTATTCCTAATATTGGGAGTTAGTCCAGACACTTAAGAGCCAGAACTCTGCTGTGCATTTGACTATGTTATCAACACTTTACTTGCTAATGATACTAGTGACAGCATTTCAATATGATGGGTCAGACTTAAATAGGGAAGCTTATAATTGTGCTTACAGAACCAAAGAAACTATCCCCCCAACTCACCCTCCCCCGCCAAAATCTCTTTTATCAGAAGATCAGCTGGTGTTGAGCTTCATAACTGGGAATTATTTGGTAAGCTTCTGCTCAATACATATTTTTCCTTCTCCTCTTCCCACCTTTAAAGGGGAGCCTCCATCAGCATCTGATATCTACCCGTTCAGAAAATGACAACTGAAAGCCTTCCTGTGGAGCAACTGTGTGCCAACTACCCAGCAGAAGGTCACACTGATGACTTCCCTGTGGCTTTTATTTTCCCCAGGGAAATCCACAGCCAGGGCTGACTGCTTGCCAAATATGCTGAGTGCCACAAACCAGCAGCGCTAAGAACCCCCCATCCTTCTTGATGGAAAGCAGTAAGCAACTGTGCTGAACACCTGTGTCAGCTCCTGTTCCTGGGGACACACCAGGCAAGCACTCATTCAGCATTCAGGGTTGGGGCTCCCTTCTTCTAACTGGCACTTTTGTCCCAAAACTTCTCAGTTGTCATATGATAATAGTTATGGTTGTCAGATCGCAATAACATCAGCGTGTTTAACTACTGTTAAAGAGGACGACTTAAGTAATCCATGACTTAAATATTTTACTATAAATGTCTAAAGTCAATTGGCATAATGAACATATTTCCTATTGTTGTAAAAGTGAAAACAACACTCTCCATCAATTTCTTTTATAGCTACCCCAAACAACCTGAGGAAGAGGAGACTTAGTCTGAGGTGTGGACAGCATGATTCCATAGGTGGAAAAGATCTGAATCAGTCTTTTTCCTATAACTAACTAAGAATAATAAATCAACCTCAACCAGTAAAAATTCTACTCAAGAATGGGATGGGGAAAAAGGTAGGCAATATAATTAAAGGAGTGCCTGCCACAGGTTAAAACTCAGTAAGAATATATGAATCAATGAATCGGACAACTAAACAATTTTCAATACTTCAAAAAAAGTCCCATAATCCAGAAATGATTATATTCTAGTGGACCAATAAGGCCTGCATTTAATGTTTACTATTTGCAGACTACTCACACAGGATCTATGTGGGATTAAAAATAAATAAATAAATGAATAACTAAACTGAAGCCTACTTCAGTACCACACAGTTTGTCAAGCAGCAAAACTACAATTCAAACTTCAGTTTCTTTTATTTTGACTGGTCTATTTGGCCTTCTTTAGAATTCCACATGGCCTTTAGACTCTTAGCCTTTTGGGGGTATTCCCTCAGCCTGGATTACCTTTCTTCCACCAAGGAAGCAATTCTTCCTATCAAGTTTAAATTTATATAGCTTCATCTTTCACACCCCTGCCAGGTTCTAGAATCTCTGCATGGCATATTTCTTCTATATATCAATGCTGATATCCCCTTGTAAAGACTCTCAAAACAATTAATATCCTCCCACAAATAAAAAATAAGTAAATAAATAAAAACAAACACATTTTTAAAAAATTTCCTATATCCATGAATTGGATGCACTTTATTTCAGTTACTCAAGGTGGAAATTCACCCCTTATTGCTCTAAGAAGTCAAGCTCTATTGATTCCATCTTTGCATTTCTGCTTATATCTATCTGTCCTCAGGTGTTACCACCTTGGTCTTGACTTTCTGGATCTTTTGCCTGATAATCGCATTAGTAGCCTTTCTTTCCCTTGTATCCTCTCCCCTTTCAACTCGACCTCATACTGGTGCCATATTAATGAATAAATCTAAGGCACAAACCTAATCATTACCCCCTAAACAAAAAAAAAAATTTTCAATGACTCCCCAAGTTCTGTTGAATTAAGTCAGATCACTACCATTAGATTCAAAGTCCTCTTCACAGACTTTCAATTATAAAGTCTTTTTATGTTGTAAAGAGTGCAACATATCTTTATATTCACTATTCTCCTTTTGTGTACTTCTTGCTGCATCCAAACTAACCCAAGCCCAAGCAGATACTTAAGACATCAGGACATGAAATATATACTAGGCAACCCCCTATCCCCAGTGTCTAATATCTCTGCTAGGAAATTTATATGCATCCTCTAAGACCCAGCTAAAATACCATATTGTATGACACTTTCTCTTTTCTCTATATCCTCACAGAATACCACGTTGTAGTTCTTATAGAACCTATCTCATATTATAATATTTGGTTTTGGGTCTTCAAACTAAATTCATTTAGCATATGTTATAAGCAAAGCACTTTAAAAAGAGGGGTGGGGTGGGGTGGAGTGGAAATTGGAGAGTCATTCATGCAGTTGAATGAATCAAGAGCCAAATAAGATAAGTTCTAAAAAATACCATTTGGATTTAGCATGATGACACAACTGATGACTTGGGATGACAGAAGTGGTACAGGATTGAGTGGTACAGGATTGAGGAGAGAGAGGAAAGAAAGAAAATGGAAACAGTAAATTAAGACTTAAAGAACTACATATGAAAAGAGTGGTAGCTGGAGAATGGAGCAGCGTCAAAGAGAAGTTTCGTTATTTATTTATTTTAAAATGGAAAACCTAAGCATGTTTAAATACTAAAGGTTCTAGTAAAGAAGAAGCTGAAGAATACTGAAGTGAAGAATCAATGGTTCTGGAACTGCCAAAGGAAATGGGGTTTAAGCATAGGTAGAGGGACAGGACTTTCTAGGAGAAAGAGAACCTCCTTTACTCTGTGTGGCAGAAATAAATGTGAATCATCCCAGATTCAAGATCATTTTTAGATGTGTATGTTAAGTTGAGGTAGGCATGCCCATACCTTCAAAAAATAATGTCAAAGAATAATGTCCTTATTTTTCTGTTTAATTGTAAAACTTATTCTTATGACAAAAAAAAAGAATTTAGAATAAACACGAATTTCAGAAAAATTATATTAAATGCTCATAAATGAATTAGTTTTTATATTTTTGTTTTGAAACTAATACATATAAATTTGTTGCATGAATATTCTGATAACCAAATAATGAAAATCTAAGCTCACATAATTATAGTATTAAAAGCATTTTAATGTGTTGATTTAAGTTTTAGAAAATTTTGGTAAAATGAACGGTTATTTGGCAATTGGAAACTGCTGTCACGAGACTGCTAGTAGAAGGTAACTCCATCCCCTAAATTTTCATGTTTTCATCACATTGATTCTTTAACATAATAATGATTAATTTTAGAAACAACCCTTCCTTTCAAATATCAACAATATCTTTTCTAACCTGATATTTTTTTCTGAAAATAAATATAGACATTTCTCTCTGCTATTTCTTTGAAATAATATCCCTTATTTTCTCTTTTATATTAAAAATGGTCACTTCTAGTGTAGGTGACTCTTAATCTAATATGTGCACACAGGCTTAACAAATGTAAAGGAACTGCAAAGATAATAAAAACAGTGTTTCTCCTTATGGGAGAAGCAGTGTTGGTCATTTGGCAGGCAAACACAGGTTATCATCAAAACATGGTCATCAAAGAACACAAATCATCAGGCTGGTAAGTTTCAGAGCTGGTTCCAGAATCCACAACAACTTAGTAGAAATTAGAGGACATTTTTTTAAACTACGTCATGTTTCTCCTAATAAATATTCTTATGGGTCATGTGATAATTGTAATAAAACCACAACAAAATTTCAAACAGCTTCCCTGGCAAACAGAAGATAAAATTCATGACTTATATGTAGACTTATACAAGGCTATGTAATTTCAGTTGACACTATAAATGACAAGCAAATAGGAAATTCAGCTATGCAAAGTAACTAATCAAATGTACACAATTTTTAAATATCACGTCATTGTCATTAATGTCTCTATTATAAAACAGTAAGTTACTATACAAAGTCAAAGAATATGATTCAAACTCAAAAAAATTCTGCAATTTAAGGACATAAAATAGAAGAATGATAGCTGTACTGAACTAATGAAAGCATTAGTTCCTTGAACATAATCATCAGTCAGTATCCTGATTAAATTATGTTACCCTGATCATTGTTAATTTAAGTTTATTTTCATTCATAATTTATATTCTGAGTATAGAGTGAAAACTTTAAAATGCTTTACACAACCTATAAATCCAAGTGATCCTTAAAACGTGTGAGCCGTATTATGCCCCTCATCAGCTAAAATCCCTTTAATGATTCCCATCTCACTCAGTACAACAGTCAAGGTTCTTCCATGGTCTACCAGGTTCTATATGATAAACTCCACATCACCCTCCCCATTCTCATCTCTTAGTTGTCTGTTCTTTACTCTCCTCCTGCCACATCGCACTTCTTGACACTCCTTTTATATATCAGACACACCTCTTATACTTCTTGCCACTTAATGTATCTCTCTTCACCCATATATCTAAATGGTTCCATCTCTCACTCCATTCAGGTCTGTACTCCATTCTCTCCTTATCAGAAATGTCTTCCCTAGACACAGTATCTGATACAGTTTCCAGCTTTTCTCTGTTTACTGTTTTATTTTCTTCTCAGTACTTATTGGCATAAGCACATATATCAAAATTTTCAATTTATGTTTTCCTCCACCAGAAAGAAAGCTCCAGGAGAATAAGAGTAAACAAATGGATGGATGAATAATCATTTTTTCATTTCATCTAGCTGAACAGCAAAGAAACAACAGTAAAAAAGAAAATCTTAAAATTCTTGATTTCTTTGAATATCAGTAAAATCCAAAGTGGAGTATTAGTATCAATTTGTATTTTTATCAAATTATAAATTGGTGAAGATGGTAAATAACATGGTATTTTTTATGTGTGTGCACAATGTTTTGTGCAAAATTATTTGTATTCTGTAATCTGGAAGGAAGCATAATGTAGTAGGCCTGTGTCATGTCAAGAAACAAAGATTTACCTCTGTTACTAATATTTCATGTAACATTGGGTGGCAATTTAGGTTTGTAAAATAGGTAGATTGGATTGCGAATCTTTCTCTCTCTCAAGACCAGAGATCTATGACATATTTGTCTCTTCCGTCTTGATTTTGCTTCCAAACATTCAAAACTCAAACAACAAGTGTATTCAATTTAAGGTTCATATTTATATAATTGCTGTATATAAAAAAAAAAATTCATCACTTTGGGCTTCAATTTGTTTCTTTTTAATATTTAGTTCAATGATATTTGTAATCTGAAAATTGTGGGGTATTTACTACCAGAAAATCTCTATAAAAGTGTCACTCAAAAGTGGTTCTCAACTCGTAAAAATCAGTGTAGACATACTTATGAACCTAATTACTTGGGCATATCATTTTAAATATAGCTTTTTTTTTTTTAGGACCCTTACCATATTTAGCTAAAAGCAGAGACTTGAGCATATACACTGCATCAAATCTACTTGAAATTATTTTCCTTTAAGATGATGGGCAGTGTTCTCTCAATATATACAACAGTAATAATCTGTCTAGTCCCTAATGCTGATGTTCAGAAATCACTAAATCCCTGAAGCATCCAGGGAGAGCTTTAAGCTTAGCTCCTTTCTGAACAAGCCATTTTACTTGGAGAGATGTGATCAGACTAAAGGACAAAGGCATTTATCTCTCTGTGTGATGAAAACTGAAAAACCCACTGGCAATTGCTTGATAGGAGACCTGGATGTGGAGGAGCTAAGTCAAAATCCAGAAGAATTGTGGAAGTGGTAGCACTGGAGGGATAACAGAGAAGGAAAGAATGCTCAAGCTTTTATCAATAACTAAGCAATAGCAGTGAGAGCTGTAATCACTGTTTAAGACAACTGAGAGATTTTCTGAGGCAGAAGGTGAACACAAAGCCACCAATCACTCATAGTAAAACCCAGGGCAATGGGGACTGCAAATATCAGCATGGTTCCAGCTTACTGAGGGTATGACTAGCATTAAACCTTCCAAAATGGCTGACAAATGCTCATAGCAGACCCTTTGACTTTTGAGATCTTTCTATTTACATAGAAATTATCTGCTTTAATTAACTTTCATTTTACACAAAGTAGTCAACATTCAATACTTAAAATTCCTGTTAGCAAACAGATTGATTCTGAAGAGTGTCAAAAGCTCTTAGAGGTGAACACAAGCCCAGGCAATACAGTAGAAAAAGAAAACTTGACTCACAAGCCAAGTGTTCTCCTACTACAACTACATAATTAATAACATTTTATATGTTTTAAAATTTTGATTTGTAAAAGTTATCAAGAATCCTTCATTTCAAAACAGTTTATATACTATAAAGAATAATAGAAATCAGGGTACTATCTCTAAATCTTATTAAGAAATTTTCTTCTAGTCTTGAAACTTTCTTTAAATTATTTTTTCATCTTCAAATCCTAAAAAGGATACTGAAATGCTGAATTTTTTTATATAAAGGTGTTAGTCATGATTTGTAAAACTGAGAACATACTAAGCACATACAAGAAATAAGAGGCAAGAGACTTAATAACTTCAGAATTAATGGCAAAAGAATGGTCAGCAAATAATAATGAAAATATCCTGACCTGTTCAGTCTCCAAATCCAATCTCTCCCACTCCCGATGTCCTTGATATTATCTATATCTTGCAATGCTACAAGAAAAAGAAAAGGAAATAAAAGTTTTTAGCTAGAAATCAAAGTAATTCTAAAATACTGAAAAAATTAAACATCATAAAGAGAGTTAAACAAGATTGCTACTACAAAACTGTGAAAAAAAATTAAGTAGTGTCATCGTAACAATGTTTTTCTAGACCAGATTCATAACCACACAACAATGTCAGACTCATAGTACTGTGCCAGTTAATGGTCGATGAATGAATAATAAATGAACAACTGAAAAACAATTGTTTATCAATGACAGTCAAGATATATTGACAGTTTAAATGTTAAAATATGAGCTAATTATTTTAGAACAATATCAATTATATCACTTTAAAAAATCTTTATATTATTAATTCAGTCATGTAAGCACATGTATGTATGTATATGTAGCCCTGGACCTAGTTTTATTGAGAGAAAAAATTTTACCAACTTTTAGTCCATGATGATTAACTTAGAATATATTTATAATGCAACATAACTTACAGCTACAGTACTTTATGAAAAACATGCTAATGAGCACTTAAGTTTATTAAATACAGGCAAGCATTTATCAAAGCACGGTGGTACATCATACTAGGATAATAAGTTATATAAGAATACAAGGCTTACAAATTCATTGGATAATTTCTAGGTTAAAAACAACAAAAACAGCAAAATAGAAACAGAAACACCCTATTTATACTTAGTCATTTTATCAGAGCCGGACTCCAGTGTCATGAAGACCATGGTTTAATCATTGATCTCATAACAGAAGAGCTATATGTTTTTGGAAATTTATCTAACATCTTGAATGCTTGTTTTCCTGATCTGTAAATGGATTAAAGGCTTGTCATGAATCTAAAAAACAAAAAAAAAATTGTCAATACATAAAACTATTTCAGAATGATTTTTTTATTTACTAATGGATGTAGGATAATTTTTATAAGAGGAATTTTATTGGCTATTCTCAACTTTTTAAGCTTTGGCTCTCCCAAATAATTAAGTTCTATAGTTTCAAAATGTTTAAACATGTATTAATGATTTTTGTGATCTTGCAACACAATCATTAAAGTTATATAAATATAAATTATATAACTTTTCTGCCATAGGATGGGAGAGTTATCTGTATCATCATAAACCAGATTTATTGTCAGTACTTTAAATAAAACTTCAAAATGATCATTTTAGGATAGTGTAATTCCACATCTGGGACATTGGTCTGACATACTAGAGGCAGAGATTAGAGATGACCTAAGACCAGGCTACCTGTACAACTTTTGATTATTAGTTTATATAAGAATTCATTTTGAAAGGCCTCAATAATTTTGGGTGATTTCTAGAGTATCTAATTCTTTTAAAATATATAAAATAATAAAAGGAATTATACACCAAGACCAAGTGAGATTTATCCAAGGAATCCAAAGTTGGTTTAACATTTAAAAATCAGATAATGTAACATACCATACTTATAAAAGATGAAACCATATAATCATCTCAATAGTTGCTAGAAACATTTGACAGAAGTCCTCAACCTAATAAAAACTATCTACAAAAAACCCCACAAAAACTATCTACTGCTAAGGTTCCAGTGCAGATGCAAGAAAAAAGGGTCCTCGTGCTTACTTGCTGATTGTGGCAGCCAAAATCGAATGGGGGAATACAGTGGAGGAATGTGAAGTTTGTACAACTCAGAAATTACCTTGTAAACAGCTGAAGAGCATGTTTTACTCCAAAGAAGAATCTAAAATACAAGTTTACAAGAGAAGTATTGGGGTGGGGGGGACACAAAAAACTATCATACTTAATGGTGAAAGACTGATTGCTTTCCCCCTACGATCAGGAATAAGACAAGGATATCTACTCATACCATTCCGACTTAATACTGTACTAGAGGTTATAGCCAGGTTCATCAGGAAAGAAAAAGAAATAAAATATAACCAGATGAAAAGAGAGAAGTAAAATAATTCCTATTTCTACACAACATTTAAAAAAGAAATCCTAAAGAATTCACCAAAAAATAAGAACTAATGAACAAGTTCACTAAGTTTGCAGGATACTTGATCAATGTAAAAAAACTCAATTAAATGTCTGTATACTAGCAATAAACATTCTGCTAATTGCTTTTAGAAAGCAATTCTATTTATAATATTGTGGCAAAGAATAAAATACTTAAGTATAAATTCAATAATAGAGGTAGAAGACTTCTGCATTAAAAACTAAAATACCATTGAAGTAAATAAAATAATATCTACAAAGATGGGTTCTGAAATAAAATAAGTCTTGTTGGAGACCTTAACCTTTAACTCGTGAGATCTAATGCTAACTCCAGAGAGTGTCAGATTGAATTGAATGGTAGGACACTCATTTGATTTCAGAGAATTAGTATTGGAACATAATAGTTTTTTTCAACAAATGGTGCTGGGACAACTGGATATCCACGTGCAAAAGAATGGAATTGCACCCTTACCTCAATACCACACAAAAAATTAAGTAAAAATGGATCACATAACTAAATGTAAGAACTAAAACTATAAAACTCTAAGAAGAAGGCATAAATGTTCATAACCTTGAGTTTGGCAATGGTATCTCAGATATAACACTAGCAGATAAGTAACAAAAGAAAAAATAGATAAATTGAACAACATCAAAATACAAAACATTTGTGCTTCAAAGTATACCATCACGTAAGTGAAAAGACAACCTACAGAATGAGAGAAAATTTTTGGAAGTTATACATCTGATAAGGGACTTATATACAGAATATATAAAGAACTCTTACAACTTTATAACAAAATGTCAAACAGCCCAATTTAAATATGGGCAGAGAATCTGAACAGACATTTCAACAGAGGAATATATAAATGACCAATCAGCACAGGAAAGATGTTCAACATCATTAGCCATTAGGCAAAGGCAAGCTGAAATCACAATGATATCCTACTTCACATCCACTAAGATGGCTATTTAAAAAAGAGAGATAATAATGAGTGCTGGTGAGTATCTAGAAAAATTAAAACTCTCATACATCAGTAATAGGAATGTGAAGCTCTGCAGGTGCTTTGAAAAACAGCTTGGAAATTCTTAAAAGGTTACATAGAGAGTTATCATATAAGCCAGCAATTCTATCCCTATGTATATACACAAGAGAAATGAAACATATGTCCATACAAAAACTTATACAAGAATGTCCATAGAAGCATTATTTATAATAGCCAAAATGTTGCAGCAACTTAAATGTCCATTGATGGATGAATGGATAAACAAAATTAGGTATATCCATACAATGGAATATTATTCAGCCATAAAAAGAAATAAAATGCATGTTACAATATGAATGAGCATTGAAGACATTATACCAAACAAAAGCCAGTAACAAAAGATAATATATTGTATGATTCCATTTATAAGAAATGTTCAGAATAGGTAAATCTATAGCGACATAAGATTAATGGTTACATAGAGTTACAGAGAAAGGAGACTTGGGGGCATTTGGGGAGTGATTGTTAACAAGGATGGAATTTCTGTCGAATGAAATTGTTCTAAAATTAAATTGTGATAATATTGAGAAATTCCTTCAATTTATTAAACACATTGAATTTCACACTTTAAATGAGTGGATTGTACAGTATATAAATTTTAACTCAATAAAGCAGGTTTTAAAAATTACATAGTATAAAACGAAAATACATTAACACAATCGTATTCTCATTTTTAAAAGGAAAAGTACCCACATTTATCTTGAAAAATCTAACCATGTTAAGATAATAGAAAAAAACTTATATTTTGATAGATTATTCCTTGACAGATAACATTAATAGCATGCTAAGATTAAATATCAATAATAAAATAATAAAAAAATGTTCTACTTTTAAACTAGTCTTCAGAGATTAGTCTTTCAACAGAGCTCATGTATTATAATACAATCCAAGTATAACTGTCACTTTATCAGGGCTGATAGTGTAAAAAATTGTTTTAATTCAAAGTATGATAATAGTTCAGAATATAATTGTTAAAAATGAGAAATCATGTAGATACTTTAGTGATTTTAAAATTCTCTGTTTAAGAATGGCTTTTGTAAAAGAAAACTGAGCTGCCAAACAAAACTAGATGAGAATGTGAAGAAATATATACTTTAAAAGTAACAAATTTCAGTGATAAAATTGAAGTTTCCCAATTTTATTTAACCTTCAATTTTAATATAAATTCATTTAAAGCAATACTCAGAGGCTGCATTACCCAATTTTATGATAATGAGTTATATGTGTATTCCAGTTATACAACCTAGTGTGCTTAATCTCTTTGTTTATTTAATCCACGTTTGACTATTCAAGTATATTTTCTACTGTTGAAATTTAAATAAGGAGTTTCCATTCTCTTCTCCACAGAGTGTGTGCAGGTAAGTTGCACAAGTTGGGGATTTGTTGAATAGCAACCATCTATTCATTTTTCTATTTACTTACTCAACAGAAAGTTAGTAAGTGCTTATCATAAGATATTGTATATGTAGTAAGGTAAAATTGAGAAATAAAAAGAAAACATGTTTTGGGATTACCTGGAATTCAGTTTGAGTTCAGGCCTCAAATTATGGTTGGTAAAACCTTTCTGAAACTCAGTTTCCTCATCTTTAAGGTGAGGATTAACTGAACTAATGTATTTACAGAATCCAATAATAAATGTTAATTTCTCTTCTTTTTGCCTTACTTTAAAAGCTAAGAAGATTAATCAGATACAGATTTTGCACTAAGGAATTAACAATATAGCAGATATTATAATGTATTTAAATAGATTAAATAAGATGAAAAGTTATAAAGTGGAAATTTCCAGTGATAATATAAAAAGTGAGATTATCCATCTCTGATACATATAACACGGTATTATCATTATCACTAAATAGACATAGAATTTATATAATTGATTAGTAAGCTAATTAAATAATTGTCAAGAGAAAATATAGAAGATCAATAATCTTAATTTGTTCCCAGTAAATGCTGAGTAATTGTAAGTAAAGTTTAACCTTATGGAAGAGATGTTTAACTATTGGGTATTGTTCCTTAAGATAAATACAAACGACCACATTTCCTCTGCTAAGAATTTGTTAATTCTTGCTATCCTGGTTCCAGCACTTATACGTGACCACTGAAAAGTTACTTAATATCTTGACTGCTCCATTTCCTGATCATTATATGGGAATTATAATGATGCATGCCTTATAGAATGGTTAATGGAATTAAATGAGTTAATTGCTGTCAAGGGTAAGAGTGCCTGGTCCATCGAGTACCAATGAGTAACATTATAAGTAACTGTTAGATCATCTTATTACTCTTATTATAATCTTTTCATGCCATAGCAAGAATATGTACAGGTATTTTAATTAAATTTAAATTACCATTCAATAGGAAGGTGAAATGTCATAAGGGAAGATTTTTGTATTGAAAAAACTAAGGGCCTTCTATTTATATCAGTCACAGTGGCCAGCAGAATAAATTTCTATGACTGGCCAGTACTGTATCAAGTGCCTTTGTGGTAGGCAGAGAATGAAGAAGAATTCTCCCTAAGGAAAGTGTGTGTATGTGTTTATAGGGTCGAGAGTTTTCTTTCTAGAAGAATGGGTAGTAGCAAGGAATGCTGGAAGACAAAACAACAGTTGTCTAACCATATTTACTATGTGAAAAGGAATAGCCTTTGTTTCCTGTAATTCAAGTATTCTAATAACTGAACTCAGAAGATGTAAAACAAATAGGCAATTCACAGAAATTTAAAACTCTTCAACTAAAAAGTCCTTACGCTTGAGCCTAGAAGGAGACTCTTTCTCTCACCTTCTGCATCTATATTGGCCATTGAATCATGCTTTTCCCATTTCTTTAATATCTATAAAAGCCGTCTCTTCCTCTCCATTTCCATAGCTATTGCAATTCCCACACCATTGTACTTCTTACCTTGACTACGATGATACCTTTCTTAACTTCTCTCCTTGCTCCAGTCGGAAACCCTATACATGAGGCAACTTGAGCATGTTCTGTCATTTTTCTCTGCATACTCTTCCCTCAAAACTCAACCTAATTATTTTACCTTCTCAGGGAAGTCTTTCCTGACTCTCCAAGGGATACTGAGGAACTTCTCATTTCACAAGACCTATAAGTGGAAGGTTAGCATACATATGGAAGTACTCAGTTATGGGTTATGCCAAATTACCACAAGGTACTATTATAATATTCCATGCTGGAAAGGTATGGTAAAGTGCAGCCTTTCATATGTGGCTAATGAAAGTTGAAAGTGATTCAATTTTTTGAAGAAAAATTAAATCACATATACCAGCCATATTACACATGTCCATATGTAACATCATTTCTAAGAATATAACATTAATAATTCTAAAAGGAAGAACAATTTATGTTCAAATAAATTCATCTAAGAATTACTGATAGTATAAAAAAAGGAATAAGGCCAAATGGCTAACAATACAGCATTGGTTAAGTAAACTACAGATCATTTCCCTACTAATCTGCTGAGGAAAATGAGTCAGTAATTAGCAGAACCCAGAACCAAATAACATTCCTGTGACTCCAGTGCCCAAAAGTTCCTAAACACTGATTTTGTTCCAAAATATTAATATTCTAAAATATTAATTATGGTAATTAGGCAGAGGATCCGTAGTTTATATAATCAATGATATACACATATTTATATATATACACACACGGTATAAAAATGACTCAAAGGATAAATGCCAAAACATTACACTGCCACTTTTAGAGTTATAGAAATGTACTTTATTCTTGTTTAATCTACATTTTCTGAATATTTCTCCAATAAATTATATAACTTTCACAATAATAAAAATGCTATTAAGTAGAATAACAAAATTTTCATACAAATTGTACATTGCTATTTAAGTGAGGAGAGGGCTTTACGAAAATTCTGAGTTGGTACTTAGTGTTCTCACAATAACCCCTTCTTCCTCCTTAGCACATAGATGCCCACTAGGCACCATCCAGGTCAGTTTTCTGTGTAGCAGCTAAAAGCATTTAAAAAATATGTATTGCCTTATTTAATTGTGCATTAAAAATTCATTTTTATGCATCAGACACTTTACTAATTCTTCACTTCACAACCACCCTATGAAGTATACATTATTAATACTTAACAAATGAGGTTACTGAGTTGAACTTTTTTTCCCATGGCCACATGGGCAACAAGTGGCAGAGCTGAGATTTGAACCCAAGATTTCTGACTTGAAAAAGCCATTTTCTTACCAATGGACCACATAGACCTCTTCAAAATACACCTATATACCAATTCCCCATTTTTTTTTCAAGTGTTGGCTAATGTATCAAATGAAGTAATTGTTACTAATATGGAAATGAGCTAGTCAGGTTACAGCGGTGGGGGTTGGAGGGAATACAAGAATTGGAGGCCTCCCTCCATGACCTGTCACTACCTTTTTTTTCTTTTATTTCCTGCATAGCGTTTACCATCTCTAAAACTAGTTTGTTTTTATGACCTTGCCTATTTTGTCCACTGCTTTACCTCGAGCACCAAGAAGAGTGCCTGACTTAGATTGGATTTTAATAAATAATTAGTAGATGAATGAAATACATTCAGGAAACGTGTAAATTCTTCTCTTTGCCATGTGTCTCTTGACACATCTGCTAGCCTCTCAGCTTTTAAATGCCCATTTCTTTAGTGCAATACTGACTAATCAGTTTAACTTCATTCATTCAAAAACTATTGAGCACGTACTATATGTCAGATACTGTTCTAAGCAATATAATAATAGCAGAGAACAAAACAGACAACGAAATCTCTCATTAACCTTATATTCTGATGAATGAAGAAAGACAATAATATAACAATATGTTAGATGGCAACGACTATTTTGGAGACAAAATAGCTTGTGGATTGGAATCTGAGAGGAGGAACTACAATTTTAAGCAGAGTAAGTGAGAAAGAGGGCACTTAAGAAAGGGCAGAGGGATCGAGACATATGCATATTTCATAAAGAACTTTTCAGGCAGTGGGAATAACATGCTGGCACAATTATATTTTCATAGTGGCTGGAATGCAGTGAGTGAATGAAAGAGTAATAGGAAATGAGATCAGGTAAGTGAGAGAGGGACAAGGATGGATTGTGTAAGACCCTGTAGGCCCTTCTGTTGTAACTTGTAGAATACTGTCTTTCGTCTCAGAAAAACTAGGAGCCATTGGAGGAGTTTAAGTGGAATATAATGTGCCTTAGTATATAATGTGCCTTAGGTTTTTAATGGGTTCAGTATTTCTCGGTAGGGTTGCTATTGGCATTTTGGGTGGGCAACTCCTCTTTGTCCTATCAAGCACATGGCAGGTCATTTAGCATCTATCTCTAAATTTAGCCCACTAAATGCCAGTAGTAATCCCCAGATCTTTTGACAACCATTTACTTCCAGAACTATATTAAGAATAGACTGAGGGAAGGTATAAATGTAGATTCTTTAATATTCCAGGCAATAGTTTATGTTATCTTGAGCTAGAGTAGCAATGGTGAATTAGAAATATATTTTTGCAGATAGGATTTATCAATGGATTAGATGTGTGTGTGAGTGAGTGAAAGCTAGAAGTTAAGGATAACTCCCAGGTGTTTGGAATGAGCAAATAGAAGGATAGAGTCGCTATTTACCAAAACTGTGAAGATTAAAAGTGGATGGAGCAGATTTGGTGAAGTAATCAGGCACTTAGGACACATTAATAACTACTATGGAAACATAGATATCCATGTTTTATCCAAGAATTTTGTAAATGAGGTAATGGGAACTAGTTCTGAACTGATGGATTTGTTAGAGTATATTTTATTGAGGAATAGAGTTACAGAAATAAACATTAGATAAATAAATGAATAAATGATTACTGATAACCAATAGTAACCTATTAGCTATTTTAAGCAATTCAATTATGTCATGAAAAGGTTTTTATGTTTGCTTGTTTGTTTATTAACTTTAATATAACTCAAAGGAATGAATCTAATAGTGGACTTTTAAACCATAAATGGTGTGTGAATAGGCAGGCTTTTAAAACTGTTAAAATCCCACCAGGTCCATATTGTTTGGACTAGACGTCCCACAGTGAGATTAGGTTCAGTCTTGGGAAAACAGTGGATGCCAAAACTGTCCTGTACCTCATACTGACTAAACACCATTATTTCCAACACTATGGAGTCGATCGGTAGATATATACAACCTTTTCTACACTCATGATCAATTTAAGGATTTCCAAGGAAATCTTGGATCCAGACATTGTTTAGACAATGGGTAGACTTGAGTTATTCTTCCATGGATGGGAGAAATTAGCTGAATCAACACAACGTACTGATTGACACAAACGTACATTTTAGAGGTGACAGGAGGAAGTATCCAATTGCATCACTGCTGTAACCTTTCCCCTAGCAACAGCATTATGCCTACTCATAAGAGTAAAAAGCAGCATTTGGACAGCAATGCTCATAAAAATGTGACGTTTCTCCCAAAATATTTGAATACTTTGAATAACCAAACTCATATAGTCAGAAAACTTTCATTCTCTTTGAATTTATATCACATTCATGAAAATTCTCTCTCAACATTTTCTATTAACATTCCCTCGAATAGATACGGGTGAGATATTTACATTCCAAAAGAAGTCCCTGCACACACATGTACACATGAATGTACTTTATTACCTCTAGAACATGGTATCATTTTCCAGACTGACTTGGCCTACTGTCACATACCCTCTTTCTCTCTAGAAATATTAGTGGAAGGGAAGTGAATGAAATTCTTCAGTCAAGGTATACCTTCAATCAGCAGTTAGCTGAAGAAGTGAGAAGGTACATCCAAAGGTGGTCGCTTGAACAACAATGGGAAGGAATGTGATCAAGAAGTAGCAGTGCCAGATTCCCCATGGATTCCACATTGCTGTTTCACTGGAAGGACATAGTAGTGTGTCATAATGAATTACCATTAATTTGAGCCAGCAGTACTGTTAGATTGAGCCTGGAAACCCAGGATGTCAAACAGTGCCTGCAAGATCATCTAATGAGAGGACAAGGCTGCTTCAGAAGCGTCGCTTCACTCAATTAGTGGACAAGGCTTTTAATGCTGCTCTGCACAACTAAAGCAATTTTGATTACTTAGAACTAAGTCTCCATTTAGAATGTTTCAGAAGCTAAAACAGGGTGGTATTTTTAAAATATAATTTATCTTGAGAGTATTTGAATGGTAATAAGCTATTTGAAAGCCAATCACATTATTTCCTATTTTTCCCTAAGTAATATTGAAATATATTTTTTAAAAGTTCAAATGATAGAATTTACTCTAGCAAATGAAATGTAAATAAGATATCAAATGA
This sequence comes from Pteropus medius, assembly GCF_902729225.1. Classification (NCBI taxonomy): domain Eukaryota; kingdom Metazoa; phylum Chordata; class Mammalia; order Chiroptera; family Pteropodidae; genus Pteropus; species Pteropus medius. The sequence goes on along the minus strand of NW_024349519.1, from coordinate 15,059,007 downwards.
TTAAGAATATGCTGAGGGTCTGTGTGTGTGTGTGTGTGTGCGTGTGTATGCAGGCACTATGTGTGTCTCTCTGTGCCAGAATTACAGTTGGTGAATTTCATTTCATCAGCCAACATTATCGGGAGGGTTGCATATTTATTCTATATATCTACATTAAAAAAAAATTCCAGATCTTGCCTTCTTTGGCTGGGAGGACATATATTTCACAGCTTTTGATATGGGGAATTGACGTTTCCACTTTATTATTTTTTTCACCATGTCACTGCATGATGAAAAGCACAGATATGTGCAATGGTACAAATTTCTTTAATAATGTGATCACTGACTTATCTCATAACTAAAGCCTTATCCTCATAGAGGCTACTTAGGCTTAGTAAATTCCCTTCATTCTCCTCACAAACATACCGGGTAGTAGTCACTCGATACCTCACTCCAGTCATCATCTTGCTTTCTAACTACACAGCGTGTTTAATTCTCAAACTATGTAAAATTCTATGAAATTTTGCCTACTTAATTAGGAGGTCATCAGATAAAAGGAATTGCTACAGTGCGAGACACACAATAGGTGCCAATAAATTTTTGTTAAATCGAACATAAATTCTATGTGGATAAAGAAAGTGAATTTCATGATGACACACCCATGTTCCCCCTTCCTCTGCTTCCCTCAGATGAACAGCAACACCAGAAGCAAAAGATGAGAACATAAATCTATAGCTATACCTTACCATTGCCAAAATCAGGGTTATTTTTCTAGAAATAAAAAATTGCCTAAAGTAGGTCCAATACAAATCTATTCTTAAGTGATACATATCTTCACATCTTTGTTTTATAAAAGAGCTACATGACCAAGTTGAATCAGAGTCATGCAGGAGAGAAGTTAGGAAAATGTTTAAAACTTTCTTAAATACTTTGGGCCACTGGAAATCCCATTAATTTAATAAATTAATAATTATCGGACCTTTTTTGTTTTTCTTTTCCATAGTCATATTTCATTTTCTTAAAATAATTTTAATAATCCTTTCTTGTCTCCAAAAGGGTGAACTCCAAAAGCATGTTATACTCCCAGGGAGCTTGTTGCATATTAGTAGAAAATGAAACATTATAGACATTGCGTAGTAAATGAAAATTAAAGAGAAAAAAACAATATGGCTCAGGAAGCAAGTAATACTTCCTATAACGAGTTGTGTTTTTTAATAATTATAATGACTTTAGAAACTGGCAAAGAATATACACTGATTCTATATCTCCATTGTCCCCCAAATACATGATATGAAATCACATCATTGACTCAGTTACTGCCAAAGTAGAGAAAACTATTAATAACTTCATCTATTCTTCTATCTTGTCAAAGGAGTAGCATGAGAAAAAGAGAAGGGATTCCTGTTCGTTGTAGGAATTAAATAAAAATAAAATTTCAGGATTGAATTTAATGGGAAATTTTCAGTAATATATACAAGCCAGTAGGTACAAATTTCTTAAATGCTTCCCCCTTCACTTCCTCTTTGTTCTTTAGTGGAGTATTGGTCCAAAGTACCATCAACAATGATTACCATTCAGCTTTCCATCAGTGTTAGTATCTATCACAAATATTTTTCCATACTTGCTGATTAAATTTTATTTTTGAATATATATATATATATATATGATATTTGCATGGTTCAAAAGTCAAAACTATACATAAAGGTAACTTTAAGGAAGCTTACTCCCAACCATATCCCTTCTATTCAGTCCCACACATTATATTAATTATTTTCATTAATTCTGACTTATCCTTCCTGTATTATTTTTTGTAAAAATAAGCAAATGTATGAAATTATTATTTGCCCTCTTTCTTATGCAAAAGGCAGCACACTCTATACTCTGTCTCCATATTAGTGTATAGAGATCTTCACTATTTTTTATAACTGCATGATACGTCATCATATGCGGAAACTTCAATTTATTCAACAGACCTTTTATAGATGGAAATTTAGGTTATTTCCAATATTTGACCATTGCAAATAATGTTATAATTAATAACCCAGATGAGTAATTTTTTAAATCCTCATATCATTCTCAGAAAACTACTGGTGGGTAAGAAGTTTGCTTTAGTCTACTTTAGCTGGTGTCAGCTGCATCCACATTTCTGATATGAGAGAGGAGTAAGATTGGAAAGACTGAATTACCTTTGATGCTTTCATTATGGCTTAGTCTTGAATTTTATCTGAAGATAAATATAGTCTCTGTGAATAAATTAATTATGAAATAGTCTTAGTGGATATTAAGGAAATGAAAATATATTTTAGAACTTTTCTATTTTTCTTCATTTCACAGGACTTTGAGACCTTAAACTAATATAAACCCACTAGGAATCATAAAAACATAAGAGCCAGAAAATATTCTCCTGTGTATAAACATCTTTGTAGCAAGGAGCAACCTTTAACTCTCCTTAAATTTAGAAGTCATATTAAGGGCTTGAAAATAGTGAGGGATAAAATTAATTGATGAATGAATCTACTTGATCCAACAGAAATCTGACACAAAAGTTTGGGAACAGTTTCCAGGAAATATAAGCCTGAGTTAGAGTTCTAAAGGCAGGCAGATTTGTTTAGCTTTTCTCCACTCTTCCCAAAATGGGGCAGCTTATAGATAATGCCGAGACTATCTCTGTTGCAGTCTCAATGTAATGGATAGACATGGATCTCGTTTTGTGACTTGAGGTCACTGTGTATCCAACAACACATTCCTTTCTGTTGTCATAACTGTTATAGGAATGATGACTAACGGCCTTGTGGAAGAGTAGAGATTAGACAACAAGCCCAGAGAAAACTTCCAGGACCAAGAGGATGTACTGAACAACTGTCCGTGAGGCATCCCATTCTCACTGGATGGACCGGAGATTCCTCAGGGTGGTAAGGTAGGAGGAAAGAAAAAAGGAATGCTTGTGTTAGTGCTTGCTGAAAAATAAGGGTCTGAGAAATCTCTGAGAAACCCAAGAGGGAGGTAAAATTCACCTTAGCTAAGAATACTGTTTATTTTACCTTTGCCCTTGGAGTTGACTAAAGTACAACTAATGCTCCGAGGAAAGGCTGAAGATTCCAATAAAGAATATAAAATAGGTTAACACTTTTGCATGCAGCAATAGTTGATTGATTTTTATTACCAAGTTTTTTATTCACTTGTATCATTTTTAATTCGAATATCTGATTCATCTGTATTATTTAAGAGAGGAAAAAATGGGGTGTAGATGGCCCCCTTAAGCATCAAATCATGCTAACATGAGCATTTTGTTGTGTCATCATCTCATTATCGCATGCAAGGCATTAATTGAAGCACCTCATTTAAGGTGGGAAAGGGCTTTGCTAAAGGAAGATGTTCAGCACAGTACCCTCCAATGAGTATTGTCATCTCAAATCATTTTTAGATGTAGGTGGAATGTAACTAAGTAAAATGTGAACATTTATTAAGTTTATTTATCAATAAATTACACGTTTCATTTTTTAAAGTTTCTGTAGTCACAGTCTTATCAAATTTTCTCTAAAACTGTACTGTCACATAGTATTATATATGTATACTGAACATTTCATTTTTAAAAGGCATCCCAGAGAGACGAGATGTGGATGAGTGTGAAGGGTAGATCTGGGGAACCAAATGGGTGCAGATGCCTCCATTGACAAAGGAAAAAGACATATGGCTTCCTTCCTTGTCGGTGTGCCTGGGGCTCAGAGAGAGCTCTAGATTTCCCGGTGACAACGTTTCTGCTTACAAGCTCCACTGGGAAGATATTTTGTATGCCACAGAAAACCAAGATGTTTGCATTCCCACCAATCCAGGGATAAGGCATTTTCCTCATACAGACACAAAACATACAGTATATGAATGTTTAATGGAGGCTAAAACTGGGAGAGGAACAGAAAACAAGAACAGAGCAGGTTAAAAAAATATCTGGTTTCTCTCTATCAAAATACTAATTAAAATTCATGTTCATGGGAATGATTATACATATGTTTTTGAACTAAAAGTCTAACCTGGCACTATTTTTTGGCCTTATTTTTGTGACAACATTTTTGTCCATATGGCATGAAGTGAATCATTTTACATCTTTTTTTAAGCTCTATGTGTTTTTCTTGTTGTCTATTCCCTCTTCTCCCACCACACACACACTGGCAGCCGCTACCAAGTTACCAAATGCCAACTCAACCCTGCAAGCTGGCTGCATGAAGCAATATAGTACTGGCATTTTCCTTTCTTTGCAGAAATATTCCCATTCTCTCTCCTCTTTCCTCTCTCCTCTCTTCCCTCCCTTCCTCTTTCTCCTTCTCCTTCTCCTTCTCTCTCTCTCTCTCTGCTCTCTCTCTCTCTCTCT